>NC_044984.1:124894416-125194416 GCF_008728515.1 Papio anubis | reverse complement strand
TGGATGCATATTCTGGCTGCCTCTTTTGGAAGGTCTATCAGAAACTCAAAAGAATGCAACCATCTGTCTCTCACGTACTTGTGACCAGAAGCCCCCAGTGGGGGGCCTTGTTTTGAGCTATCTCTGCCGTTCTGGAAGGAACTAATGTACTTCCTACACATATTGATTGATGTCTCACGTTTCCCTAAAATGTATAAAACCAAGCTGTGCCCGACCACCTTGGGCACGTGTCATCAGGACTTCCCGAGGCTGTCTCACGGGTGGGTCCTCAACCTTGGCGAAATAAACTTTCTAAATTAACTGAGACCTGTCTCCAGTTTTTGGGGTTCACAGATAGCTAACCACAGGACAATCGAGGTAGCCAACACTCGTGTGTGTGCAAGGCGCTATTCTCAGCGCTGTTCACGGATTCCCTTATTTCAGGCTCACACAAACCTATGCAAACCAAAAATAGAATTCTAAGGCCCCCAGCCATCTGCATGGGCCCTTTCTCTCGGCTAAGGGCGTTCCAAACTGGACCTGAAAAACTAGTTCAGGGCATGATGGAAAGGGCAGGTTGGTCACGCCTCATTTTCCTATCCTACTTTTTTTTTTGAGATGGAGTCTAGCTCTGTCACCCAGGTTGGTGCAATCTGGACTCACTGCAACCTCTGACTCCTGGGTTCAAGTGATTCATGTGGCCTCTGCCTCCCAGGTAGCTGGGATTACAGGCACGCATGACCACGCCTGGCTAAATGTTGTATTTTTAGTAGAGATGGGGTTTCACCATGTTGGCCAGGCTGGTCTGAAACTCCTGACCTCAAGTGATCCTCCTGCCTCAGCCTCCTAAAGTGCTGGGATTACAGGCATGAGCCACTGCACCTGGCCTTCCTCTCCTTCCTTTTGGAACTCAGGAGAAGCTGACCAGCATTTAACATCAACGCAGACCCTGAGTCTGAAAAGAAACATTTACAGTCTATTCTCTCTGAAGTCGGCTACCTGGAGGCCTCATTGGTATCATGAAACCTGCTCTCCCCGACCGGTTATTGTAACCCAGACGTTTCTTTCTAATGATAATAATGCTTTCGTCCTGTGAACCTAGAAAATCTGAGACAGGTCTCAGTTAATTTAGAAAGTTTACTTTGCCAATGTTGAGGACGTGCCCGTGACCCAGCCTCAGGAGTCCTGACGACACGTGCCCAAGGTGGTCGGGCACAGCTTGGCTTTACACATTTTAGGGAGGCATGAGACATCAGTCACTATATGTAGGAAGTACACTGGTTCTGTCTGGAAAGGAGGGACAACTGGAAGCAAAGGCAGGAGGATGCCGGAGGGGGCTTCCAGGTCACTGGTAGGTGAGACACAAATGGTTGCATTCTTTGGAGTTTCTGCGGAGGCAGATCAGATATGCATCTATCTCAGCGAGCAGAGGGATGACTTTGAATAGAATGGGAGATAGGTTTGCCCTCAGCAGTTCCCAGCTTGAGTTTTTTTCAGTGATTTTGGGGGCCCAAGATATTTTCCTTTCACAAACCAATTGCTAATCAGAAAATTTTAAATATACATTTGACCTGGAAGTCCCACCCCTGCTTTGAGTTGTCCCACCCTTGCGGATGGAACCAATGTAAATCTTACATGTATTCGATGGAGGTCTCATGTCTCCATTAATATGCATAAAAGTAGGCTGTGTCCCTACCACCTGGGGCGCATGTTTTCAGGACCTCCTGAGGGCTGTGTCACGGGGTCATGGTCATTCATATTTGGCTCAGAATAAACTTCGAATGTTTTACAGAGTCCGACTGTTCACTGATACCCGTGGGGCATCAGCACTCTCATCACTCTGTTTTATGGATGAAGAAACTGAGGCCCAGAGAGTTTAGGTGACCTGCCCAGGGTCCCACAGGTGGTCAGGGACCATGCTGGGATTTCACCAGAGCCCAGATCTCTGGCACCTGTCAGCATCCCGTGTTGCCTCCCAGACAAAGCAAAGAAGTGCCATTTTAAACCCTCCAAGTTAGCCGTGATCTGTAAAAAAGGATGATGCTTCCTGCTGGTGGGGATGCAGCGAGAGAGGCCTGCCCATGGGAATGTAAATCGGTACATCCTGGAAGGCTGTTTGGCAACTCAGGAGTCATGAAATGTGTGTGTCATTGATCCGGGCATCGGGTTCCCAGGAATAAATTGCCATGAAACAATGCAAGAGGTGGAGCCAATGTCCTCTCCAGGGGTATTCGCCAGAGAATTTGATGAGTGAAGCACCAAGCAGCAGAAGACGCGTATCGTATACGTTATGAAATGCTCCTGTAATAGCAATGTTCACAGGTCACGATTGAAAGAAAAATGTATATGATGAGAAAGTATTTACTCCGTAGAACACATCAAGTTACAAAATAGAATTTAGGAAAACAAAATAAAATCACAATCATCTTCGCCTACTGTTATATGTGTATACAAATACACATAATAAGTATAATGTATGTGTACTCCATAAAATAATATCATCAAATACATTGGAAAGGTAGGTACCAAAAATACCAGCAACGGTTATTTCAAAGAAGGGCTTTGACATTTTGCTTTGTTCTGCAAGGGGCATGCATTACTTAGGAATCCGAATGCCATCCTTCCGTTCTCATAGTGGTAGTCATAGAAGAGACTGAAGTCAGCTCAGACGCTCCCCTGTTTTATTCCGGCTGCAGAAGCTTCGAGGGAGACGGAAAGCTGTCAGTAGGTGGCGCCAGAGGGTGGCGGTTGTCTCAGGCTGCGTCGGGGCTGGTGCCAGCCAGCCTGGCCCTGAAGTCCCTGGTTCTCTGCCATCCCATGTGCAACTGGTGATTTTGCAATTTCTGCATCTGTGTGGGGCCTGGCTCCCCTGTGGCTGGAGGCCTGCATGGAGCAGGGGCCATGCCATGCTAGATGGTGACAAATGACTACCATCCAGGGCATCTAAGCACACCTTGGGCTCTATAAAGCACAGCTAGAGCCAAGATGCTGCCCTTAAAAATCAGATAATCTCAGGCGCGTGTGAAGCAAAGTGAAAACAGGAAAATGCAAGGGGCGGAGAAGCTGTTGGTGGAGAGAGAAACAGTGGAGAGTGATGCCAGGAATCTTGTGCCGCTTTTTCCTCTGAGGGGACAGAGAGGCTGGGAGAGTGGAGAGCTGGCCCTGTTGGTCTAGATCTAAATCTAGAGTGAAAATAGCAACCCTGAAGACACAGATACTCTAGGTCAGTGTAGTAGTTGAGAGACCTTGACCTGGGACATAGAACCCAGAGATGTATGGGTTCGGGCTCTCAGAAAAAATGGAATTAGTTTCTCCCTCCATTAATGAGAATAGATAAACCCAGCTCAGCTAAATTCTTTCTTTCTAGATAAACCCAGCTCAGCTAAATTCTTTCTTTCTTTCTTTCTTTCTTTCTTTCTTTCTTTCTTTCTTTCTTTCTTTCTTTCTTTCTTTCTTTCTTTCTTTCTTTCTTTCTTTCCTTCTTTCTTTCTTTCTTTCTTTCTTTCTTTCTTTCTTTCTTTCTTTCTTTCTTTCTTTCTTTCTTTCTTTCTTTCCTGTTGCCAGGCTGGAGTGCAGTGGCACGATCTCAGCTTGCTGCAATCTCCACCTCCCAGGTTCAAGCGATTCCCTTGCCTCAGCCTCCCAAATAGCTGGAATTACAGGTGCATGGCACCACACCCCACTAATTTTTGTATTTTAGTAGAGACAGGGTTTCACCCTGTTGGCCAGGATGCTCTCCATCTCCTGACCTCGTGATCTGCCTGCCTCAGCCTCCCAAAGTGCTGGGACTACAGGCATGAGCCACAGTGCCTGGCCAACTAAGCTAAATTCCAAAAGTGTTTGTTGACTGCCTTGGAAATGATCGTAATGATGGTATAGTAATTGTAAATGATGGATAGTAATTACAATTTCCACCAACATTTATTGAACCCTTACTGTGTTAAGTGCTTAACATGGGTTATTGCATTTAAGCCCCACCATGGTCTAGCAGGTGGATATGACTGCTATCATCCCTGAATTACACATGAGGGCACTGAAGCTTAAAGAGGTGAAACTTTTCCCAGGTCACCCATGGCTAGGTCTTACTGCACACTTCATAGGAGCCAAGGAGAATCAGTCAGGATAGGGCAGGTTACGCTGCTGTAACAAACAAATTGAAAAACCTCAGTGGTTGAAAAACATGTTTATTTCTCAATCATGTTATATGTCCATTATATGTCATCAGGAGGGCTCTGCTCGTTGTCGTTCCTAGGGGTCTGGGTGGAAGGAAGCTCCATCTGAAAGCATTTTTCTATGTTAGTAGAGACAAGGAGAAGAGACCATGGTAAACCACACAGGGACTCCTAGAGCACCTCACCTGAAGTGACGCGCACACCAGTGACTGCTCACAGCACGTTGGCTGCAGCAGGTCACATGGCTCTGCTTGGGTCAGTAGAGGGGGATGGGCATGAACATGTTCCTCTTGCAAGAAAGGGAACCAAGTATTTGGTTTTCTTATTCTCCATAGCAGGGGTCCCCACTCTGGGCCCCAGAGTGGTGCCATTAGGAACCGTACCGCATGGCAGGGGGTGAGTGGTGGGCGAGCATGACCGCCTGAGCTCTGCCTCCTGTCAGGTCAGCAGCAGCATTCGATCCTCATAGGAACGGAAACCCGGGTGTGAACTGGGCATACGAGGGGTCTGGGTTGCCTGCTCCTTATGAGAATCCGATGCCTGATGATCTGAGGTGGAACTCCTCCCCACCTCGGTCTGTGGGAAGAATTGTCTTCCACAGAGCTGGTCTCTGGTGCCAAAAGTTTGGGGACCGCTGCTCTATGGCTCCTATTAGTGTGCATTTGTTTGGAAAACGTAGATTATTTTATTTGATTTTATAATACACTCTTAGGCACTATTATTATTTTTGTTTTATGCAAGAGAAAACAGAGTTTCTGTAGCATACCCTAGCTCACACAGCTACTAAGTGGAGCATGTACGATTCAACCTTGGCTCTCTTCCAGTCCTGAACCCCAGCTCTCCAAAAACAGTCATATCCCACAGGGGGGTCTCAGTAAGTATGTTCCAGGAAGCGTACCCTTCTTGGTTTATAAAATAAGATTTGGTATTAAATATTTGGTATTTAAATATATTTCATTTAAATATTTGTGTATATTTAAATACAATCTAAACATTACATTTACATATTTGTATATATTTAAATACAATTTAAATATTGTATTTAAATATTTGTGTATATATTCTGTTATTTAAATATCGTATTAAATATTGTACATGATATATGTTATATGTACATATGTGTGTATGTGCATAAGCACGAACATATATGCATATACACACATGTATATGTATGTATATATGTATATATGTACATACACATGTCTATATGTGTATACATATACATACATAACATACACAATATTGAATATAATATATACATGATATACCACTTTTCAGGAATATATTTAAAGAGAAAATGTAAATTTTGGGTCCCTAAGTTCAATGCAATATTTTAAACAAAATGATAAGTGGACAAAATCTCAAATCACACTCAACGTGCAATGGGTAGAGCCTCGAAATCTGGTGTAGATATTTTGAAAAGGTCGCCCAGTGTCAGCAAAAGGACCGGGCATCTCACTGGGCGTCTCAGACGTGCTGGCACTAAGGGAGAAATCCTGGAGCTACCGTATTCAAGACGACGGTTTGTAACAATTATGTGGGTTGCTCGACGGCCAGGGGGTGATGTTCTGAGATTTCTACCTGCCAACACAACAACGTGTTCTGTATATTTAGGCCTTGTACTGGTTTTCAGTTATGTTTTAGGAAATTGGGTGGGATGTTTGGGTTTATGTGTAGCATGTAATAGCTTAGTAATAGAAAGAAACTAGGATTCTGGAGAGGACTTTCACAAAGAACTTCTGATATTTTGGGAAGAAATTGTTGAGATATTAAATGAAAGATGAATAGTGGAATCAAGTATATGGTACAATTGAAAAATGCTACGAATTCTTGGGTCCCTGACATCAAGACATAGAACAGGAAGTAAGACCTACGCACCGGTCTGTGTGTGCACACGTATGCATGTGTGTGCACATATGCTTATGTTCAGATGGAAGCTGTCCGTCTGAACTTAAAAAATAAGGACTAATCAAAATATCCTCCAGGGACTCTAAGAAATAACCGAGATAGGGATTAGGGGTGGCCTAAGAGACTCTGTTATGTATGCTGTGGTAATAAACCTGTGACCAGCACATTGCTATGGTAATTCACACTTGTAGACACGTTGGCGATGCATACGGATATTTAGTCTATGGAAGACTCTGCGGAAATCTCCTGTGTGAAGCATAAAACCCCTAGTATTACCATATAATGATTTTTCTTTCCAATTATACTGGGCTTTTTGGAGTCATAATCTCTTTACCTGAATGATTATCTTTCAGTGGTAGAATTTTCGATCTTTGAGCAATATGTTGCATGAGATGTGTTTACACCAAGATTTCATCCTGGCCCTTGACTGGTATCATTCTTTCCTTAGCTGCTTCTGCGCCGAGAGTCTTATCGGCCCCTCTCATTCCAGTGTTGGTGTGTTTTAGATGCTGTTGTTTCTGGATCATACATTAAGCAGTAAGCACGACATTGGCGGTTTTCCGTGCCCCTTCCTGAGGTGGGCTGGAGGATCTGTTCCTGGAACTAGATTTCCTTTCTGGGTCTGTTGACAAACGTATATCACACACAGCTTCTCTGCTGGCATCAGCATTTGCTATTTCCCACGGAGTCCAGGGTTCATAGCTTTTCTGGGCATGAACCCTATGATCTATCAGCTGACTGGACAAACAGACCAGGCGGAAGAGCCACTTGCAAAGCCAGAAGCGTGTGCATGAGCTGCTGGGTGGCCCAGGGAAGGTGGGCTGGAGCAGCTTGGTGCTTAGTCACAAGTCTCAATGGAGACCCTCACTGGTGTTTTAAACATCCTTCCTGCTGGGCTCACCTCTTAAACACATCAGCAGCATCTCCGTAGCTAAGCAGATATGGAGGACGCTGACTCTGGGAAGGAGAGGAAGAGTGGTCAGCCTCATGCAGAACCTTCCCCCAGTGGGAGTGTCACCTGAATTAGGACCTAAGAGCTGCTCATAGTTTAACTGAAAATTACCTTGTGGGAAGAAGGACAGGAAGATACCCTAAGAAAATATAATGCAGTCTATTTTACCACGACTGTATCTGAAGCCTAGGATGAAAAGGAAGAAAATTGTTACATTTGTTTAAAATGGGTTTGAACAAAGCAATAGAATACACAGCTAACAATGGCTTAACAAATAGGGCTTTGTTTTTATCACATGAGGAGGAGTTTGAATATGTTCAACTGAGAGTAAGGATTCAACGCATCAAGGATACCTGGCTGGCATTCTTACGATTCTCTGGGTCTTTTCCTCGTGGTTGAAGGATGGCTGCCACAGCTCCAGCCATCACGTCTGCATTCAGAATGGGAAGTAGGAGAATGAGGAATGAGGGATAACACTAGTTTCATCTGTTTCTTCTTATAAGGAAAGCCAACACTTTCCCAGAACTCTCTCCTCTCTATGCCCATCAGATTTCTGCTTAGAGCTCATTGGCCAGAAGAGTGTAACACAGCTACCTGTTGCTCCAGCAGAATCAGGGTTCACTGCCACCCTGAATTAATCAGTATATTTCTGTTTGTATAGGAAAAGGGGTGAATGGATATCAGAAAGCATTAGCAGTATCTATCCCATTAGGGGTACTGAGTTTTGCCTGATGACTTTCTCCTCTTCTGTTTAGGAGAACTGTTCACCCTGTACCTCCCCAGGGAGAGGGTGACACCCTCCACAAGGGTTCTCTCCACCAAATCCGAAGGTCATCAGTGCCACAGAGAATCCCAGCCCCTCCAACAGGTGCACAGGGATGCCAGGCTGGACAGACACCCAGAAATCAGTCCACTGGAGGTGAACAGTGAGGGCCCGGGGTGGGGTCAGTGTTCAGGCAGCTCAGAGTAAATGCCCTTTGCATTACTGGCCTGTAGATAAATGAACTTGGAGAGCGTGGCCCCCAGGAATGACACAAAGAAAAGAGCTTTCTCTGTCTTTGGGAAGATTTAGACATTTTTCTACTGCATTAAAAAACTTTTATTATTTTGATATAATTTAATGCAGAAAAGCAGCAAGAATAGTGTAAATAACTCCTTCAAACCTTTATCCAGAATCATTAAACTGTTTATATTTTGCCCTAATTTTTTTTAATCATTGCTATCTATCTATCTATCTATCTATCTATCTATCTGTCTATCTGTATATCTATTAATCATCAATCAATTGATCATCTGTTATCTATCATCTGGCTGTCTATTATCTATAATCTACCTATCACCTATCTATTACCTATCAATTATCTATCTATCCATCTTCTATCATCTCTCCATCATCTGTTATCCATACAGAGAGAGGGAGAAGAGAGGGAAATAGATGAGAGAGATTTTCCCTCAGAATTATCTATTTGAAAGTATATTCAGATATCTTACCCTTTATCCTTAATATTTCAGTGTGTTTTTTCTAAAAACAAGGAGATTCTTTTATACCACCACAATACAAAGTTCAAAATCTGAAAATCTAATACGGATACGATACTATGGTCTAATCTACAGTCCCTATTCTCATTTGGTCAATTGCCCCAATAGCTTCCCAATGGCTACTTTGTTTCCCAGTCCAGAGGCCAATGCAGGATCTCATGCTGCATGTGTTGGCCACATGTTCCAGGCTCCTTCCATCTGGAGCAGTCCCCGTCTCTTTGACATGATTGAAGAGTACAGCCAGTTACTCTGCAGGCCGTCCCTGGATTTGGGCTTGCTTGGTGTCTCGTCATGATTTGGTATAGTTGTGTGTTCTTGGCAGGCCCATGGTATGTAGATAAGTTACTATGGAAGTGACGTACTGGCCTCAGTATCCCTATCAGGACACACAGGACTTTGGTTAGTTCCGCTGCTGGTGATGTTGACTTTGGTTGCCTGGTTCAGGTAGTGTCTGTTGTGGATTTCCCACTCTGAGGCTACTGGTTTCCCCTTTGTAATTAATAAATAGTTCGTGGGGAGATGCTTTGAAGCTGTGTAAATATCTGGAATCTTGCCTATATATTAGAGGTGCAGCCCCCATAACTTTTTTTTTTTTTACCAGTAGGGATATCTAAAGTTTAGAAATCTTTGATCATTCCTGCCAGTAGAGGTATCCTAAATGTATGTATATGATCAAAAGTTTGGAAAAAACTTTGACCAAAACCAAACAAAACATTTGACCAGGGAACAGCAAATGTTTTCTGTAGAGAATGAGACAGTAAATATTTTAGGCTTAGCTGGCCTTATAGTCTCTGTCACAACTGGTTAACTTTGCCATGAGAGTGTAGAACAATTAACACAGTTAATTGTTCTGGATCAAAACATGGAGTAAGCAATTAACTGTGGCAGTGTTCTATTAAAACCTTATTTATAAAAACAAGTGGTGGGCCAGAATTTGTTCATGGGCCATAGTCTGCTGTCTGCACCTCATGCCACAGTCAACTTGTTTGGCCCTGAAAACTCAGAATTCCCCCTTAGGGGTCATATTTCTACTCTCTAGCATCTGACCTGGAAGCTTTAGGGTCTTAATTGCTGGCACATAAATTTGCAGTGAAGGAATCAAATTGTGCAGCAGCCCTGTGTATGATCTCAAGGGTGCTGACATCAACTGGGCTTAGAACGGCCCAGTCCCCTTTGCCTGTGTCAGGAGGTTTGCCTCTAGAAACTTGTATTAGTCTTTTCTCATGCTGCTGATAAAGACATGCTTGAGACTGGGTAATTTACAAAGGAAAGAAGTTTAATGGACTCATAGTTCCACATGGCTAGGGAGGCCTCATAGTCATTGCAGAAGGCAAGGAGAAGCAAAGGCACGTCCTACATGGCAGCAGGCAAGATAGAATGAGAGCTAAGTGAAGGGGAAACCCCTTAGGAAAGACCAGATGTCAGGAGACTCGTTCGCTCCCACAAGAACAGTGTGGGGGAGACCGCCCCAATGAGTCGGTTATCTCCGTCATCCCGAATGAGTCGGTTATCTCCGTTATCCCGAATGAGTGGGTTGTCTCCGTTAGCCCGAATGAGTCGGTTATCTCCGTTATCTCCCACTGGGTCCCTCCCACAACATGTGGGAATCGTGGGAGCTACAATTCGAGATGAGATTTGGGTGGGGCACAGCCAAACTATATCAAAATTATTACAAAGAAGGACCTCAACCAACAGGTGACACACATGGGTTTTGTTTGGCTTGTACAGTTTTAAATTAATCTGAATTATTTTTGGTAGGCTTGGGTGCTCCAGTTCCCACAAGCCCCACTCCCTGCTTCTGCCTCCCTCCCCACTTTTATGGGTTCTGCTTGACCATGAGATGACGTTTCTTTTCCACCCCTTTGTGAGGTCTTGACAATTCGGGAATCATTTTCTAGAATTCCTTTCTCTTGCAGCCATAGGATGCTAAATCCCAGAAGGAAAATTCACCAAATCAGGATGTTTATATTCAGTGCCTCCGTTAGCCGCACTCCAAGAAGTGAAACTTCATCATTGTAAGGCGCACTCCAGGGAACCCAGCGCTTCAGAAGGATGTGGCTCTTCGCTTAATTTATTTAGCTCTGTCTGGTTGTGCAGATTGGGCAACGTAACCTGGATCGGTCAGGAGAATTCTGGATCAAAGTATTGCACCCAGAGCTGGTTCTCAGTGGCACAAGAGCCCAGGGTTTCTAGTCCCAGGGTGTTTCGGGCGGGTACCAGCGAGTCAGCAGCCGAGGGGAATGAGTGTTCTAGACTTGGGGGTTGGTTGGAGACAATCTGTTAGTTTATTTTCTCAGAGAGGGAGGTTTGTGGGAGATTCTCACAGTGGGACTGGAGTGGGATGGTCGACCTTCTGTGTGACAGCCGCCACACAGGCTCCACTAACAGTGGGGTTCTTGCTCCTGGATTTCCAGCCAAGGAGGCAGGGGCGTCAGCCAGTGAAACGCGCAACGCGAAGATGTCCGGGACTGGTGGAAACATGCGGCATGAGCACACTTAGGAACGTATCTGGGGAGTCGTATGTATGTGGACTCCTTCAGAATCTATCGGGGAAGGACGTGGGGGTGCTGGAGACCCACATCTCGAGCCATCTCTGTGTATTCTGTTTTTTTTTTTTTTTCTTTGCAAAGAGGATCGATACTTATTTTAAAAAGTTGAAGTGGATGTTTCTTGCTCATGTTTTACAGCCCTGATTTTGGGGTTTTGGAAATAGTCCAGCAAAAGTTTGCCTGATTCCATTTAAAAATCCAAACACAGACTGTCTTATTGCAAGAGAACCTTCTCTTCACCAGAGTGCTGGGAGCACCCAGACTGTGGAGGGGACCCTCTTAGGGGGAAAGGCCAAACTGGAGTCACTGAGCTGAAGCAGCTCAGTGTCGGGTGGAACCAAGTGTCCCCAAAGGGCCCTCTCCTGGGCTTCCTCCTGTGGGGGCCCCTCTGCAGGGATGGGGTCACTGGCTGCCTCTCGCACCCTGCTTTCCCTCTCATGCTGTATCTGTGGTCTGTCCCTATGCCTGGCAGGTGTCATCGACTTTAGGTTGTGTGACTTGGTGCTCACACACTCACACCCTCCCAGGGTGGGAGGGATAAACAAGCGGGTATAGCCAGATGGGGGATGCTGGGGTGGGAAGGGGACCCAAGGGCCCGAGGACAGTGGGCACCCCCTGCCCAGAGGCTGCCAACTGCTGGCCTGAGGGCAGAGGGCCAGTGTTACTAGATCTGGTTTTTCAAGAGAAGTCAAAAATCTAGAATTGGATGTGCAACCCCCAGGTTTTTAAATCTTGCCATCAAATTCAGTTTAAAGATTGGGTGGACCAAACGTATGCAGGCTTGGTTCCACCTCAGGCTGTGGGTTGACTTGTGGAATCAGTTCAAGGGCACTGCAAGGTCATAGTTATCCTGGAGGATGTGTTAGTCTCTGGGTTTGCTGAATAATCCAGGTGTGCCAGTTAGGACTGCACACAGCTGCTTCAACAGGCGAAAATAATAGTGGCTTAGACATAGACATTTACCCCTTTCTCGTGTAACAGAAATCCAGGGCTGAGGTGGACAGATCATTTGAGGTGAGGAGTTCAAGATGAGCCTGGGCCACAGGGTGAAAGCTTGTCTCTACAAAAAATACGAACATTAGCTGGGCACAGTGGTACACACTTGTAAACCCAGCTACTTGGGAGGCTGAGGCAGGAGAATCACTTGAGCCCGGGAGGTGGAGGCTGCAGTGAACCAAGATCATGTCATTGCACTCTAGCGTGGGCAACCAGAGTAAAACCTTGTCCAAAAAAAAAAAAAAAAAAAAAAAAGTCCAGAAGCTCATTTGGCAGCTCCAAGGGGATCAGGGACTGAGCTTTTATCTTTTTGCTCTATGATCCTCACGTGAGAACTCCATTCTTAAGGTGACCTCATAGGCCAGTATGGTGGTTGAAGCTCCAGCCATCACATCCACATTCCAGGTGGTGGAACAGAAGAAGGGGAAATGGGACAAGAATGCCCCTCCCAGAGGGGCCTACCTTTAAGCAGCCTTTCCTGCAGTTTGACACACAATCTCCTCTTACACTCATTGGCTGGGTTTAGATGTGCAGGAACTTAATTAAGGAACTTAATTTTTATTCTGGACAGCAATGTGGCCAGCTAAAAATCAGAGTTCTATTACTGGAGACGATTATAAGAGTAAATATTATGTGGATAAAGAAAATGTGGTACACATACACCATGGAATACTATGCAGCCATAAAAAAGGATGAGTTCATGTCCTTTGCAGGGACATGAATGAAGCTGGAAACCATCATTCTCAGCAAACTAACACAGGAACAGAAAACCAAACACCGCATGTTCTCACTCATAAGCGGGAATTGAACAATGTGAACACATGGATACAGGGGAACATCACACACTGAGGCCTGTTGGGGTGTGAGGGGATGGGGGAGGGAGAGCATTAGGAGAAATACCTAATGTAGATGACGGGTTGATAGGTGCAGTAAACCCCCATGGCACGTGTATACCTATGTAACAAATGTGCACGTTCTGCACATGTATTCCAGAACTTAAAGTGTAATAAAAATTTTTTTTAAAGGTAAATCTTATCTAGCATCTAACTTTTATTTTTAAAAAAGGAATTCTCCACTTAGGCGATCTCATGGGGGAGGTCAGAGGGAGGCACTGGACCAGTCTGAGGGGACAGAGCGTGACTCTCTCCTGCCTCGGGTCTGAACTTTCCTGCAGTGACCACCCTTCCTCCCAGGTCATAAGGAATTCTAAAAACAACAAGCAGACCGACAAAAATGACGATGGTGATGGCGCGGAACTTACCTGCAGCCTCTGCCTGCCATCTCCCGCTTCTCCCCAGGTCTCAGTGCAGATGACTCCTGCCTCCTGCCTCCTGCCTCCTGCCCAGGGCGACTTCCTGCCTCCCCGGAGTGGCTCAGGAGCCCCGTTCTGTGTTCCCACAGCTGACAGCACTTTTCCTTCGTGTACTTTGCTGCAGTTTGCAGTGACGGCGTCTGCGACTACAGCACTGACGCTGGTCCCTCCCCAAGGGCAGGCCTGAGCCCATTCTGTTCACCATTGTGTCCCCCAGTGCAGGAGCCAGCACAGAGGGGCCATGCAGCAAAGAACTGCTGAATGAATGCGTTACCACAGGACCCGCTATAAAAGTAAAGGGAACTATAAGACCAGATGGTAAGCAAAATAAACAATAAAACAATAAAACCAGAGAACTAAGAGAGCTAAAATCATGTAAGTATAAATATTTAATAGCTCAAGAACTGGATATCAAGGTAACTTCTTTTTAAGATAAGGAAAGCTGAAGGTGGGAGTCAGTAGCGGAAGAACAAAAGGAGGGAATAAAATAGTTAAAACGGGCAGTAGAGAGACTGGCTCCAGCTCTGACGTGTAGGAAGCCTGGAAGCCATCACTTACTTAGAGCAAGAAACAGCCGAACAAGCTCAGAATCCAGGGATGTCCTCGGCCCCCTCACAGAACAGATTGTGGATGAGCCACCACCCCGAAATCTGGAAGGACGGGTGAATGCAGGCCTGGGGCAGAAACCGTGGAAACCTCGAATGAGTGGGGGAGGATGGGAACACCCCAGTGGTGACTTTGCTGAGTTGCGGGAGGTTGAGTGTGGAAGCTTGAGAGTGAGAAACCCTGGGGCCATCCTCCCAGGGGTGCGTCACACTCTTGTGGTTCAAACCTCCAGGAAGCCTACAGGTTCTCACAAGTGAAGATCCAAGAAAGATCCCCGTTGGCTCTGCAAGGGGGAGCAGACGAGTCATCCTTGTGGAATCTGCCCAGAGCGTTCTCCCCAACACAGGCTTGCTCCAAGGCCTGCCCAGGCTCGGGAGGTACTTCTTCCACCCCAGCCCCCTTTAGCCTTCCTGTCTCACCCAAGGGGAAAAGAAAAGCTACGTCACTGGAGGAACGCTTGCGAAGGTCATAGCCCCTAAAAACGGAGACTCCATCGTGGGATGACCGGATGCTTTCCTTCCCCCACACTTCACCGCCACACACACAGGGCTCCGGTGCCGTAACCCTGGGTTCCAGCTGAAAGGGCTGCAAGACGTGGACCCTTCCTGAGGAGGAGGATTTAGGGAAGCCCCAGGTCAACAGGGGAGACACCAGCAGGGACGTTAGAGGAGCCGGAAGCGTCTGGCACCCACAGCTGCAGCAACCAGTCAGCACAGCCCAGCCCAGCCCTGCCATGTACGTCCTCAGGCTGCTCACCTCGGTCCTGCTACCTGGCACGGCATGTCTGGTCTCCACAAAACATTGCAAAGCCTGTAAAAAGGGAAGAGAAAAATACAGAGAGAAAGTAACCATCAGAGCCAGACTTAAAGATGACACAGATGTTGGAATTATCATAGAAGGATTTAAAATGACTACGATGAACGTGTTAAGGGCTGTAGTGGAAAAAGTGGACAACATGTAAGAACAGATGGGTAAATGTGGCTGCAGGTGCAGAGTTTCACGTGTGCAGGATGAATACGTTCTGGAGATTGAATGAGCGGCTTGATGATTGTGTTTAATAATACCGTATTGCAGACTTAAAACCTGCTAAGAGAGCAGATCTGAAATGTTCTCATCACACACAAATACCAAAAGGTAACCGTGTGTGGTGCTGGCTATGTTAGTTAGCTTGATAGTGGTAATCATTTCACAGTGTGTAGGTAGAGCAAAACATCATATTGTAACACCTTAAATAGATATGATTTTTATTTGTCAATTATACCTCAATAAACTTGGGGAAAAAAAGAATAGATGGGTAGGTAGAGAAATGAAAATGCCATAAAAGAAAATGCTAGAAACAAAAATCACTGAAACAAAAATGGTGAAAGCCTTTCCCGGACTCCTCGGTACATCGGGCACGGCCCAGGCGAGTCAGTGAACTTCAAAGTGGGTCGGTAGAAACTTTCCAAACTGACATGAGAAAAACACAGTTGGAAAACAAACAGCAAAACAAGTCAAATCAAAACAGCATTCAACAACAATATCAAAACATGTCATATATGTGTAGTTGGAATATTAGAAGGAAAAGAGATTAGAGCAGAATAAATATTTCAAGTAATAAAGGCTGAAAAGTTTCTGAAATTAATGTCAGAACCAAACCAAAGATCCTGGAAGCTCAGAGAACACCAGGTGGGAAATACACCAACAGACATGGCCGGACATAGCATAGTCACGCTGCGGAAAACCAACGGAGAGAGCCTTGGGAGAAGTCGGGGCAATCACCTGACTTGTGCAGGAACAGGGATAAGAATTCCAGGGGAATTGTCACCAGAAACCACATACGCAAGAAAAGAGAGGAGTGAAACATTTAAAGTGTCAGGGAAACACACACACACACACGCACACACCTACATGTGCACACATGCACACGCGTGTGCACACACGCATGCACACATGCACACACGTGCACACACGCACACACACGTGCACACACACACCACAACCTAGACACACACACCCCCAACCTAGACACACACACCCCAACCTAGACACACACAAACCACAACCTAGACATACACACACACCACAACCTAGACACACACACCCCAACCTAGACACACACACACCACAACCTAGACATACACACACACCACAACCTAGACACATACCAACCCCAGACACACACACCACAACTCCAGGACACACACCCTAACTCCCAGACACACAGCCACACACCAACCTAGACACACACCAATAACCTAGGACACACGAAGGACTACAACCTAGACAATAATACACACCCCCAACCTAGAATTCTATATCCACCAAAATTATCCTTCAAAAATGAAGGAGAAACAAAGACTTTGACAAACAAAAACAGAGTGAACCAGGGAAATGAAAATTGAAACCACAGTGAGATATCACCTGATGGCCATTATTTAATGACCATTAAGCAAATGGCCATTTAATAATAGCCATCATTAAAAAGCCAGAACACAATAGACGTTGGTGTAGATGTGGTGATGAAGGAGCGTGTGTGCACTGTTGCTGGGAATGTACATTAGTTCCACCTCTACGGAGAACAGCATGCAGATTCTTTAAAGAACTGAAAGGCGGTCCCATCATTGGATCTGGCAGTCCTACTACTGGGTGCACAAAGGAAGTCACTGTATGAAAAAGACGCACACACACAGCTGTAGCGTTTGCCGTGCTCAGTCTACAATTGCAAAGATATGGAGCCAATCCCGCGCCCGCCGGCTGATGAGCCGGACGGAGAGAATGCGGGTGTCCTGGCCGGGCTGATGGCTTTAATTTGCAGAATGGGTGTCCCGCCGGCTGACAGCGAGCCGGACGGAGAGAATGCGGGCTGTCCTACGTGGGCTGATGAGCCGACGGAGAGAATGCGGTGTCCTGGCCGGGCTAATGAGCGGACGGAGAGAATGCGGCTGTCCTGGCCGGGCTGATGAGCCGGACGGAGAGATGGGTGTCCCGCCGATGAGTGGACGGGAGAATGCGGGTGTCCCGTCAGCTGGGATGGAGTGGGATCGGAGAGAATGCGGGTGTCCTGCCGGCTGGGATGAGTGGATCGGAGATACCGGGGTGTCCCAATGGCTGATGAGTGGACGGAGACAATGTGGGGTGTCCCAATGGCTGGATGAGGGATCGGAGACGTGAGGTGTCCCGGCCGGGCTGGATGAGTGGATGGAGAGAATGAGGTGTGTCCCAATGTGGCTGATGAGTGGATGGAGAGAATGTGGGTGTCCTTGGCTGATGAGTGGATGGAGAGAATGGGGTGTCCCAATAACTGATGAGTGGATGGAGAGAATGGGGTGTCCTTAATGATGAGGGATGGAAACCACAAGCCAAGTGAGTGGATGGAGAGAGTGGGTGTCCTGTCGGGCTGAGTGGATGGAGAATGGGGTGCCCGTCAGCTGATGAGTGGACGGAGAGAATGTGGGGTGTCCCGTCAGCTGATGAGCGGACGGAGAGAATGCGGGGTGTCCCGTCGGCTGATGAGTGGATGGAGAGAATGTGGGGTGTCCCTTTGGCTGATGAGTGGATGGAGAGAATGCGGGGTGTCCCGTCGGCTGATGAGCGGACGGAGACAATGCGGGGTGTCCCATCGGCTGATGAGCGGACGGAGAGAATGCGGGGTGTCCCTTCGGCTGATGAGCGGACGGAGACAATGCGGGGTGTCCCGTCGGCTGATGAGTGGACGGAGAGAATGTGGGGTGTCCCGTCGGCTGATGAGTGGATGGAGAGAATGTGGGGTGTCCCGTTGGCTGATGAGTGGATGGAGAGAAAGTGGGGTGTCCCGTCGGCTGAGTGGATGGAGAGAATGCGGGGTGTCCCGTCGGCTGATGAGCGGACGGAGACAATGCGGGGTGTCCCGTCGGCTGATGAGTGGACGGAGAGAACGTGGTGTGTACACGCCGTGGAACACTTCCCAAACTCAACTGCAGAAAAGAATGAGAGAATTTCTGTCGCAGCAGCTTGGATGGAGCGGGAGGCCACTCTTCTAAGTGAAGTAACTCAGGAATGGAAAACAAGGAGCACGTGTTCTCACTTATAAGTGGGTGCTGAGCTCTGGGTGTGCAAAGGTTGACAGAGTGATAGAACGGACATTGGCAACTCAGGAAGGGGGAGGCCTTGCAGGGAGGGAGGAAAAATTACTCATTGGGTACAGTGTACACTACTTGGATAACAGGTGTGCTACAATCTCAGACTTCACCGCTATACAATTCATCCATGTAACCCAAAACCACTTGTACCTTGAAAGCTATAGAAATAAAAAATATATGTGTATAAAAACAGAGAGAATTCGCCACCACCAGACCTGCCCTGCAAGAAACATTGAAAGAAGTTCTTGCGGGAAAAGAAAGACAGTATATCAGAAACTCAGATCTACAGAAACAAGAATGTTGGGGAAGGAATACGAGGTGGTAAAGTCTTTTATTTTTCTCACTCTTAATTGATCTAGAATATAATGTCTTGCTTAGCATCATAATAGTAATAATGCGTTGGATGATTATAGATTGTGGAGAACTGAGGTAAACAGCCATCTCACAAGGAACAGGAAACAGAAACCAGGATGCCCCACCACAGAGTCTGCACTCACACGGGCTGGAGCAGTGTTTTTCCAAGGCGGGCTTAGTTCAGGTGAATGTCTATTGAGAGCTCCAGCACAGGCACTGGGAAGATTTCAAAAATGTATATAAGTGAAGGTCTAAGAGAGAAATCATATCAAACACTCACCCAAAACCAATGGGGGCAGAAAAAGGATATGAAGAAAAAAGTATGAACAACACCATGTCCACAAACATGAGAATTTTTCTTTTTTCTTTTTGAGATGGAATCTCACTCTGTCGCTAGGCTGGAGTGCAGTGGCACGATCTCGGCTCACTACAACCTCCGCCTTCCAGGTTCAAGCGATTCTCTTGCCTCAGCCTCCCAAGTAGCTGGGACTACAGGCATGCGCCACCACGCCCAGCTAATTTTTATAGTTTTAGTAGAGACGGGGTTTCACCATGTTAGCCAGGATGGTCTCAATTTCCTGACCTCAGGTGATCAACTCACCTCAGCCTCCCAAAGTGCTGGGATTACAGGTGTGAACCACTATGCCCAGCCAAATATGAGAATTTAAATGAAATGGATCAATTCTTTGATAGACACAATCTACTAAAACTCTCTCAGGAGAAACAGGTGATCTAGATAGTCCCATACCTATTAAAGAAACACAGTGAACACTTAATAAGTGTGCAAAACAAGCACGGCCCAGGTGGCTGCAGCCAACATCATAATTAGTGGTGAGAAACTGGACATTTTCCCTCTAAGACTGGGGACAAGGCAGGGATGTCCCCTCTTACCTGTTCAACTTTGTACTGCAAGTCCCGGGTAGTGCAGTAAGATGAGAAAAGGAAGTAGGAGACGTACAGATTGGGACAGAAGGAATGGAACTGTATTTATTTTTATTCATTTATTTTTTTGAGATGAAGTCTTACTCTGTCATCCAGGCTGGCGTGCAGTGGCGTGATCTCAGCTCACTGCAACCTCTATCTCCTGTTCAAGTGATTCTCCTGCCTCAGCCTCTCCAGTAACTGGGACTACAGGTGTGTACCACCACGCCTGGCTAATTTTTGTATTTTTTGGTTTTTTTTTGTTAGTAGAGATGGGGGTTCACTATGTTGCCCAGGCTGGTCTCGAACTCCTGACCTCAAGTGATCCACCTGCCTCAACCTCCCAAAGTGCTGGGGTTACAGGCATGAGCCACCATGCCTGGCCTCAAGAAATTTTTAAGCACAAAGTACAGTGAAGGCTGGATGTAGTGTGCCAGATCTCTAGTGCACACTCACCCAGTGTGCTGAGACTTTACACCATTGATTCACAGCTCCCCATGCTCCCTCCCCAGCCCCCGGCAGCCACCACTCTCCTCTCTGCTTCTGTGAGGCGTCTGACGGTTTCAGAGACCTCATTTAAGTGGAATCATACAAGATTTATCCTTCTGAGACTGGCTTGTTCCACTGGTGCAATGGTAAGGTCCACGTCATGTTGCAGAACTGACGTCATTTGAAAGGCTGCGTAGTATTCCATAGTGTGGATCGTGGACCATGTCTGGTGTATCCATTCATTTGTTGATGGACGTGACAGCTGTTTCCACACCTTGGCTATTCCAAACAGTGCTGCGTGAAGTCCGCATTCTGTCTATGGAAGTCTTGCAGGATGGGGAAGAGGGCAGTGGTGGGAAGCGTGTGCAGAAAGCAGGAGGTGGTCATTGTGAGCAGCGCACCTGGGCTGAGATGCACTGGGAAGAGGACATTGTGTGAGGCATTTGCAACAGCCCAGCCTCTTGTAACAGCCAGGTGGCCCCTACCTGGCCGATAGCTATTGATCACGAAGCCAGCGGTGTCCTTAGCCCAGAGTACTGTGCAAACAACCAAAGCTTGCTCAGAAAAGACTGGACAGTTCGACAGATAACTCAGACATTGACTACGGACGTCACTGGGGGGATTCTGCCATGAGTCCCTGTGACGGGATGGGCCAATATCCTCACCACAGACTGGACACCAAACCCCACCCGGCCTGGTCTGTCTGCCTCTGACATGGTTCAAGATAGACTGCTGCTCATTCCACACAGCGCCGTCTTGTCCCCTCACAGTTTTCTGAGATCGGAATCATCATTTGCTGAAGATCCTGGTTTAGGAACATTCTAGATTATCTCTCGGGATGGCCTCATCCATGGTGTTGTGGGGGCTGCTTTCTCCAGGAAGCCCTCCTGCTTCCTGCTTTATCGAGGCCCTTTGGGAGGGGTTTCATCGCCCATGGCTCTTGGGACAGGGTCCTGTGTGTTCCCTGTATTCAGTCTGAAGAAACCTCCATCCATCATCTTTGTCACTTTAAACCGAACGTTGCATACCGGAGACCTACGCACAGGAGAGATAACTGGAGGATGCCACATAAACGTACAGATCTCCAATTTGTCTTAAAGACTCAGAAGTTTCCTTTCTTAGGTGGCGACCCCCGTGGTGGCCTGGAGCAGGTCAGTGACTGTGTGCTCTTGAGTCTACCCCCTTCACTTCCTACTCTCCTCCATGGCCTCTGAAATTACGCCCCAGGCTCCCTTGCTGGGTGGCCGCAGGGAGGATCCATGCAGGAAGCCATGGATCTCCAGAGACTGGTGAGTGGGACAGAGAAGGGCCAGGGGCATTTCTCCTGCTGTCTCTGCTCAGAGCACCACTCATGCCTGTGGATCTCCTGTGGCCCCAGCTTTCCCTGGACAGCACCTTCTTCTGCGGCCCCAGCTCCCCCTGGACAGCACCTTCTTCTGTGGTCCCAGCTCCCCCTGGACAGCACCTTCTTCTGTGGCCCCAGCTTTCCCTGGACAGCACCTTCTTCTCTTGACCCCAGCTCCCCTGGACAGCACCTTCTTCTCGCATTTAGCTCCCCTGGACAGCACCTTCTTCTCGCATTTGGCTCCTGGACAGCACAGCCTATTTCTCTTGACCCCAGCTCCCCTGGACAGCACCTTCTTCTGTGGCACCCTGGACCCAGCGCAACTATTTCTCTTGACCTAGCTCCCCTGGACAGCACCTTCTGTGGCCCCAGCACTGCAGGCCAGTCCGGGCTCTCCCACCCAGCCACTATGGTGGTGGCCTACACTGTGAGATGCTCTGGGTGCCTCTCTATCATGGCTGTTATTGTCTCCACACAAAATCTATGCATTGACCCCTAACTCCTAGCACCTTAGCATGTGGCTGTATTTGGAGACAGGGTCTTTAAAGAGGTGATTAAATTAAAATAAGGTCATGAGGGCTGGCTCTGACCCAATAGGGCCAGTGTTCTTATAAAGAAGAGATTAGGACACAGACATGCATGGAGGGATGAGGATGCAGGGAGAAGACGCCGTCTGTAAGCCGAGGAGAGAGGCCTCCAGAGGAACCAGCCCTGCTAACACCTTGATCTGGGACTTCCAGCCTCCAGAGCTGTGAGATAATATGCCTCTATTGTTTAAGCCACGCGTCTGCTGTATTTTGTTATGGCAGCCTGGACAAGCTCATATACTCACCGTCCTCTGTTTGGCAATGGGTATCAAGTTCCTCCTATTAAACTACCTAGTGTTTTCTTATTACTTTTATTATAGTAGAAGTAAGAGAAAGTGAAACATCTTTAATCCTATGTGTCTATCAAAAGCCGGAAGATACGAGACCCCGGGGGGACACGTGTCTCTCGCTCGGTGTTGAGTCTTCCATGTGACCTGCTTGGTCCCTGGTCAGCATCTGACTTTGCAAACCCTGCTGTAAGCTTTCACCTGTTCTGCTAAAGGAGTATCAAGAAAGATGAGCGCTTTTTATTTGAGTTTATTGGGTTTCCTGATGAGCCGGGTAAACTGATGCTGGTTTCATCGCTGGGGCCTTCTCTGTAATTGGTGGGACACACACAGTTTTGAAATTTCCGTACCAACGGAAAAAAAAGTCAAAAATGCCTCTACTGCTCCTTGTTCATGAACATGGGTCTCCTCTGCTTTTAGGTGAAATATTCTCTTCTTTGTTTTTTCACGTAATCAAGGAGATGAAACAATTCAGAGCCGTCTAAGGCCATCAGAAATGTCTCCAGCCAATCTCTTTCAGGGCTTACCTGTGCTTCGTTATGTTGGGCTTCAAGCCATTCTCTTTATAAATTTTTGGAGACATTCTGAAGTCTGTAAACAGCTCTTACCTTGTTCTTAAAGGGACTGAAGGAAAACACACACACTCAAAGCAGAAGGAAGATAAAATAAGAGAAACTGCGTCCTGGGGACTTTCGGGCTTGAACGTGATGTCTTTGTAGATGTGAGCACAGGGGCTGAGCCTGATGAAGCACCAGGCACGTGGGTTCTAAGCGGCTTTTTGCTCCTCTGGGGAAGTGTATTAAGAGTGATGCGTCGACACAGCCAGTGGCCAGCGTGTGCCCCTGCCCCTTCCCCGGTTCCTTCTCTGCAGGGCAGCTGCCTTCTTGTTGGCTGTTACCAAATGATTTCATCCCTGAGCCAGTGGAGAATTGTGATGTTTGACTTTGCGCTCTGCTGGGATGACTGTTAGAGCCAGCTTTTAAAAACAGCAGACACCAGGCCACGTTGCTCTGCCCAGATCCCTCCGATGACTCTTGTCTTGCTCACAGTGAAGCCGGAATTCTTGCAGCATCTAAAAGCCACACCGTCTGGCTTCCCTCCCTCCCTCCCTCCCTTCCTCCCTCCCTCCTTCCCTCCTTTCTTCCTTCCTTGTAACCCAGCCATGCTGGCCTCTGTGGTTCCTTAGACACGCTGTACATCTCCTCTTGGGGCCTGTGTCCTCACCGTTCCCTCCACCAGGCACACGTTCCTCGTGCACACCGGCTCCCTCATTCCCCAGATCACTCCCTCCACGGCCACCTTCCCAGGCCCTCCCGGGGCACCCCAGGCCCATCTCTTCCCCAGACCCCTGTTTCTTAGCACTAAGTGTAACTGCCTTGCTAGTATTGATTGGTATTTGTTTACTGTTTGCCTTTCCGTCCTGAGCACAGAGGCCTGGTGAGAGTAGGGGTCCTGTCAGTGTCTCTGCTGAACTCGGAGCACCACGGGCAGGTGCACGGCACAGAGTCAGTGCTTGGAAAGATGCCCTGATGGAAATGACCCCATCTTTTAAGTACAGAGGCCAGGCAGCTCCTCAAATCAGCCCTGAGGCACGGGGAGCCCTGCTGTCCTGCATCTGCTCTGCAGGCTGAGCAACCCGGGCGGGAAGAACGCCTGGAGGCAGTGTCAGCATGGGGAACCTTCTGTACCCCAGCCACAGAGTCCACAGCACGAGAACCTTCTCCACTCCAGCCACAGCGGTCAGCCTGTCTCTCCGCCTTTCTTCCTCTCTTTCTTTCTTCTTCTTCCACTTCTGCTCCTCTTTCTCCTCCTCCTCCCCCTCCCTACCCCGTCACACCCATCCCTGCTGGAGGTGGAGGAAGGCCTGTCCCACCTGCAGAGGGAGACCAGGTGTGCGCTGTGTGATGGGACGCACGCCCCGTTAGCATTGCCTGAACTCGGGGGTAAGTTGCCCAAGTAGCTGGGCCCAGTGGTTCAGGCTTGCTTACTGTGCCCTGAAGGACTGTTTCTGTTTTTCTTAGGTTTTGAAAGTAACCTTTATTTTTAAAAAGTTAATGTATGTGTTATAGGAAACTGAAAAACACAAGAAGCAAGAGTGGAGTCACCCACAGCCACAGCAGTGTACGGCGGGACGTGGGACTGTGATTTTCCAGCACAGAAAGCTGCTGGGCAGCAGTCCCGGGTTGTGGAGCCGTTGCTCAGACAGGCTCAGCAGGAGCTGCTTTGGCTACTGGGAAAGGTGTCTCCGGGGGGAGTGTGAGTGCAAGTGCCAGTGCGAGTGTGTGAGTGCAAGTGTGTGTCAGTGCGAGTGTGTAACTGCGAGTGTGACTACCAGTGTGAGTGTGTGAGCGTGTGAGTGCAAGTGTGTGTCAGTGCGAAGTGTGAGCGTGTGAGTGCGAGTGTGTGAGTCCGAGTGTGTGAGTGTGAGTGCAAGTGAGTGTGTGTGCACGAGTGTGTGTGAGTGCGGGTGTGTGTGAGAGTGCGAATGCGAGTGCGAGTGTGTGAGTGTGAGTGTGAGTGAGTGCAAGTGTGTGAGTGTGAGTGTGTGATTGCGAGTGTGTAAGTGCGAGTGCATGAGTGTGAGTGCGAGTGTGTGAGTGTGAATGCGAGTGCACTCTCAAAAAAGTTATGTCATCTGCAATCAGAGATAATTTGACTTCCTCTCTTCCTGTTTGGATGCCTTCCTTCCTTTCTCTTGCCTGATTGCTTTGGCTAAGAATTCCAGTCCTTTGTTGGATAGGAGTAGTGAGAGAGGGTATCCTTGTGCTGGTTTGTCTTGTGCTGGTTTTCGAGGGGAATGCTTCCAGATTTTGCCCATTCAGTTTGATGTTGGCTGTGAGTTTGTCATAGATGGCTCTTATTATTTTGAGGTATGTTCCTTCAATACCTAGTTTATTGAGAGTTTTTAACATGAATGAATGTTGAATTTTATTGAAAGCCTTTTCTGTGTCTATTGAGATAATCACATGGTTTTTGTTTTTAGTTCTGTTTATGTGATGAATCATATTTACTGATTTGTGTATGTTGAAACCACCTTGCATCCCAGTGATGAAGCCTACTTGATCATGGTGGATTAGCTTTTTGATGTGCTGCTGGATTTGGTTTGCAAGTATTTTGTTGAGGATTTTTGCGTTGATGTTCATCAAGCATAGTGGCCTAAAGTTTTCTTTTTTTGTTTCTGTTTCTGCCAGGTTTTGGCATCATGATGATGCTGTCTTCATAGAATGAGTTGGGGAAGAGTCCCTCCTGCTCAGTATTTTGGAATAGTCTCTGTAGGAATAGTAGCAGCTCTTCTTTGTACAGCTAGTAGAATTTGGCTGTAAATCCATCAGATCCTGGGCTTTTTTTGGTTGGTTGGCTATTTATTACTGATTTAATAAATCAGAGCTCATTATTTGTCTGTTCAGGGAATCCATTTCTTCCTGGTTGAGTCTTGGGAGGTTGTATGTGTCCAGGAATTTATCCATCTCTTCTCAGTTTTCTAGTTTGTGTGCATAGAGGTGTTCATAGTAGTTTCTGATGATTATTTTTATCTCTGTGGGGTCAGTGGTAATATTTCCTTTGTCATTTATAATTGTATTATTTGCGCCTTCTCTCTTCTTTTTTATTAGTCTAGTTAGTGTCCTATTTATCTTACTTATTTTTTCAAAAAACCAACTGCTGGATTAGTCGATCTTTTGAATGGTTTTCTTTGTGTCTTGATTTCTTTCAGTTCAGCTCTGATTTTTGTTATTTCTTGTCTTCTGCTAGCTTTGGGGTTGATTTGTTCTTGTTTCTCTAATTCTTTCAGTTGTGATGTTAGGTTGTTAATTTGAGATTTTTCTAACTTTTTGATGTTATGAATACTTTAGTGCTATGAATTTCCCTCTTAACACTGCATTAGCTGTGTTCCCAACATTCTGGTATGTTGTATGTTTGTTTGCATTAGTTTCAAGTAACTTCTTGATTTCTTCCCTAATTTTATTATTTATCCGAAAGTGATTTCCATCTAATTGCATGGTTTTGAGCAATTTTTTTAGTATTGACTTCTATTTTTATTGTGATGTGGTTTGAGAGTGTGTTTGGTATGACTTCAGTTCTTTTGAATTTGTTGAAGATTGTTTCATGTCCAATTATGTCATTGATATATGCCATGTGGCAATGAGAATAATGTATATTCTGTTGTTTTGGGGTGGAGAGTTCTGTAGAGGTCTATCAGATCCATTTGGTCCAATGTTGAGTTCAGGTCCTGAATATCTTTGTTAGTTTTCTGCCTTGATGGTCTGTCTAATACTGTCAGTAGAGTGTTGAAGTCTTCTACTATTATTGTATGGCAGTCTATGTCTCTTTGTAGGTCTCTAAGAACTTGCTTTATGGATCTGGGTGCTCCTGTGTTGGGTGCATATATACTTGGGATAGTCAAGTCTTCTTGTAGAATTAAACACTTTACCATTATGTAATGTTGCCCTTTTTTATCTTTGTTGGTTTGAAGTAGGTTTTTCTGAAATTAGGATCACAGCCATTGCTTTTTTCTGTTTTCAATTTGCTTGGTAGATTTTCCTCCATCCCTTTATTTTGAGCCTATGGGTGTCATTATGTGTGAGATAAGTTCCCTGAAGACAGCATATCACTGGGTCTTGCTTTTTTACACAACTTGCCGTTCCGTGCCTTTTAGGTGGGGCATGTAGCCCATTTACATTCCAGGTTAGTATTCATAGGTGTGGATTCAATCCTGTCATTGTGTTGTTAGCTACTTATTATGCTGGCTTGTGTGTGGTTGCTTTATAGCAACACTTGTCTGTGCATTTAAGTGTGTTTTTGTATCAGCTGGTAGTGGTCTTTCCTTTCTATATTTAGTGCTCCTTTCAAGATCTCTTGTAAGGCAGGTCTGGTGGTAAATTCCCTCAACATCTGCTGATCTGAAGAGGATCTTATTTCTCCTTTGCTTATGAAGCTTAGTTTGGCTGGACATGAAAATCTTGGTTGAAGATTTTTTTTTTCTTTAAGAATGTTGAATATAGGCCCCCAATCTCTTCAGGCTTGTAGAGCTTCAGTTGAGAGGTCCACTGTTAGCCTGATGGGGTTCCCTTTGTGGGTGACCTGCCCTTTCTCTCTAGCTGCCTAAAAAGACATTTAAGCCTTCAATAATAACTTTAAAAAGCCAATTTTGATCATCATGCTAGAAGAAAGAGTTTTCTTTCTGTTCTCTCCAAGAAAACAAAATTATAAAATCATTGTCATCTGGAGAAGTAATCAAAGATTACACAGTCAAACAGTGTTAAAAACAAATATTACTCAAATATTATAAGGTGATAGGTCGCCCAATTACCCTGATTTTATTTTTATATTTGCATGAATGCATCAAATTAGCACATGTACCCCTAAATTATGTACATTTATCATGTATCAATAAAAACAATATTATAGTAGAGTCTTAGGCAGTTAATTACAATAAATATATGCTATTTTTCTGGATTTTGTGATATTTATGGAATTTGTCAGCATTTTAAAATCTGGAATTTGTTGTGATTTACTTCCTTATTCTCGATAAATGATCATTTGTATATTTTGTATTGGTGTTCTCTATGTTTTATTTTTCTTAACTAGGGCTCCCCACATTATATAAACTCCAGGCCCAACAAAACTGGACCCACAACTAAATCTGAAATATGTGTTGCAAATATGTTATCTCAGTTGTAGCCAATCTTTTGGTTTTATTTGTGGCATTTTCCCACTGTGCAGAAGTTTACATTTCCACGTAATCAAATTTAATCAGCATTTCCTTTTCTTGTTCCTGGGTTTTCTTAGAAAGTCCTTCTTCATTTGACAATAATGAAAAAAATGCATAATTTTTCTAGAACATCTAATTTTTCTTTTATATGTTTAAATACTTGCTTGATCTGGAATTAACTTATGTGTAAGAACTTTCTCTCTTAATTATCCTGTATTCTGACCATTATTTATTGAATATTCTATATTTTCTTATTGATTATAAGTACTATTTTATCATATATTAAATTCTCATATGTAATTGGATTTGTTTATGGACCACCCAGTTTGTTCTATGGGTCTGTCTGTTCATGTACCAGGACAAAACAATTTTAATTATATATTTATAATACATTTTTAATGTCTGGTAAAACTAGTTTTCTTTCATTACTTTTTCTTGCCTTCAACAAAATGTCTGGGTTATACTTTTGTGCTTATATTTCCATACTAAGTTTAGAATCGGCTTCCAGAGGTCTGGAAAAAATCTTGCCTTTGTAATCATATTAAATGTTAAGGTTGATTTCAGGAGAATTTTATAAAATTTAAGGACCCTCTCCTAGTGTGGGGTTGGCTGTTTTTTTTTTTTTTTTTTTTGAGACGGAGTCTCGCTCTGTTGCCCAGGCTGGAGTGCAGTGGCCAGATCTCAGCTCACTGCAAGCTCCGCCTCCCGGGTTTACACCATTCTCCTGCCTCAGCCTCCCGAGTAGCTGGGACTACAGGCGCCTGCCACCACGCCCAGCTAGTTTTTTGTATTGGGGTTGGCTTTTCTTTTTGCTCAATTTTTCTTTTATTTTTTCTTCAGTTTTCTTCATATATATCTTACACATTTCTAGGCATGCCTTTCTTTTTGTATGCTATTATAAATGGAATTTTTTCCCCTTCCATTATACTTTCTACCTGATTATTGCTTTTATATAGGAAAGCTATTGATTTTTATATATTAGTTTTGTTCCTCCAAAATAATATGCAATAATATACAAATATATATTTGCTGGGAACCAAAAATAATATACTATTCTATCCAATTATGGAATATATGTAGAGTTCTCTCTCTTTTTTTTTTTTTTTTTGAGACAGAGTCTTGCTTTGTCACCCAGGCTGGAGTACAGTGGTGTGATCATGGCTCACTGCGACCTTCACCTCCTGGGCTTAAATGATCCTTCCACCTCAGCCCCCAAGTAGCTGGGACTACAGACATGAGCCATCACACCTGTCTAAGTTTTTGTATTTTTTGTAGAGACAGGCTTTTACCATGTTGTCCAGGCTGGTCTCAAACTCCTGAGCTCAAGTGGTCTTCCCACCTCAGCCTCCCAAAGTGTTGGGATTACAGGCATGAGCCATCATGCCAGACCCATTCTATCCTCTCCTATGCAATTCTTATTTGTAACAGTTTTTCTGCGATTGGTTCCTCTGGATTTCCAAGTAGATCATCATATCATCTCCAATACTGCCTAGTTTTTAGACCTTTCTGACTACCCCACTACTTGTAAACAGGGCAGGTTTTTCTGAGAGATGTTCCTATCTGAGTGGTGCACTTATGGTGAACACCCAACTTCAAAAGGCTACTTGAAAGGATTTAGGGGGCTGCACTTAGCCACCGGCCTTGGAATTGGTCTCATAGAAAACTTGCTGTGCTTTGTGAAAGCTCGGGCCCGCAGAGACGCTGATGTTCAGTATCAGCACAGACCTATTATTAGCTGTCCAGGGACAGGAGATTCCACTTTAATGCTGAGCCTTCAGAACTACGTTGCAAACAAAATGACTGGCATTTTCTCAGACAGCAGTTCCAAGTGGAAATGGCCCAGTTGTGCTGTCTCCGTACGTAGGGCTGGAAAACTCTGTGAATGGCAGTTACGCAGCTTTGCATCTGACACTTCCTGACATCTGGCAAATACTCGTTCCATCCAGGACCAGATAAAACAAATGGTGCCTTATTCACAGGAGTCTAACAGCCTGACAGAGCTGGTGAGTAACAACGCCTTTGTGTGGCCTGTGCCCGGCCCAGAGCTAGCAGGTTGCCTGTAACAAGCGCTGGAGGAGGTCAGCACTTCTGATTCCGTCACCAAAACTGGTCCCCACCACGGCAGCTCACTTTTCAGAACCGGCCAGCTCCTTCCTGCTGGGTTGAACACGTCCTCATTCTTCACAGGCACAGAATGGCTTCATCTGGATTGTTAGTTACCTAAGAGCACACCTATGAAAGTCTCTGTTTTGTTACATTTTTTCAGTATTTTATGCACAAAATTTACCTAATTTTTGTGAAGTTAGAACATAACACCAAGAAATGGAATCCTGCATTATTTTTCTTTTCTTTCCTTTTTTCTTTTCTTTTCTTTTTCTTTTTCTTTTTTTTTTTTTGAGGCAGGGTCTCACTCTGTCCCCCAGGCTGGGGTGCAGTGGAGCAGTCACAGCTTATTGCAGCTTTGACTCCCCTGGGCTCGAGCGATCCTCCCACCTCAGCCTCCTGAGTAGCTGGGACCACAGGCATGCACTGCCATGCCCAGCTGTTTTGTATTTTTTGTAAAGATGAGATCTCACTATGTTGCCCAGGCTGGTCTAGAACTCCTAGGCTCAAGTGATCCTCCCACTCTGGCCTCTCAAAGTGCTGGCACTACAGGCATGAGCCACTGCGCCTGGCCCTGCATTCTTTTTCTGATTTGACCATGTGTCTCTTGGCAGCTACAGTCAACTCTTTGGTCTCAAGTTGTCCGGTCGACACAGTGGGCTCCTCACGCCGAGACCCGTGACCTGCAGCCCCACACACGTGAGATGCCACGGACGACAGTGCAGCCGTGACAGATTCAGCGGGGCTGGCGCAGCCATGACAGTCTTGGCAGGGCTGGTGCAGGCAGCAGTGGACCTGTTTGGGGCCCAGATTCTCTGAATGGAAACATTTTTTGCAGCTTATTTGTTTTAGAACCTTGGCTTTTCAGCCTATATGATCCATGGCATTCCTTAAAAATTAATTTCCTCTCTGCTGAGAAAATAGAGGTGGAGAGTCATTTTCATGCCACCGAATGACCTTTTAAAAGAGTGAGTCCTTTCTAAGGGGGAATAGCTGTATTTCCTTCTGTCAAATGTTTCATTCGTCCCCCAGAGGAGCCCCGTGAAGTAGACATTAGGTGATAAGCAGACACGATCGTTTTACAGATGTGGGAAAAGACTGACCTGCTCCAGGCCACACGGATGGAGTCAGGAAGGCGCAGACTGGGTCAGTGGGGTCCAATGCACAGGCGCTTTGTACAGTCTTGTCATATGTTTTTATGGAGGTAAAGTTCACATCACATAAAATTAACCATTTTAAAGCGAACAACTCAGCGGCATTTAATACATTCATCGTCTTGTGCAACTGCCACCTCTCTCTTGTTCCAAAGCGTTCTCACCACCCCAAAGGAAACCCCACTCCACTAAGGAGTCACTCCTCATCTCCTCTCCTCCCAGCCCTCAGCAAGCACCAGTCTAGGGATTTGCCTGTTTGGGGTATTTCATAGAAATGGGCTCATATGATTGATGGGCTTTGTGTCTGGCTTCTTTCCCCGGCATGGTGCTGTCAAGGTCCATCCGTGTGACAGCATGAATCAGTACTTCATTCCTTTTTCCTGGCTGAATAATATTCCATTGTATGGATATGTATTCCATTGTATGGATATGCCACATTTTGTTTCCCCATTCATTCGCTGATGGGCACTTGCATCATTTCCACCCTTTGCCTGTTGAGAGCAGCGCAGCTGTGAACATGTGTGTACAAGTATCTGGTCACCAGTTCCTTCCATGATTTTCTGCAGTCTTGCAGTTTCTGTGACCTGATAAGTCTGCTCCAGGGTGAAAAGGAATCATCTGTGGTTTGCCACCTACTCCTGGATACGGCGCGTATCTCTTTGTTCCATGCACAGAGGCTGGGGCTACTCTATACAGGGCTTGAAGGCAGCCTCCAGTCTTGCAGGCAAATTCAGAGGCATATAATTGAAAAGCCTATCCGGGAGGCCAAAATGGATCCCGATTGGGAAAACTCGCTGGACCCGTCTGTCACAGTGTTGAAAAAGTTGTCTCGGGAAGAGGCTTCCTCTGGCTGTCTAGGTTTGAGACCATTGCAGTTCCTTTAAGATCCCAAGCAAAAACCACGGTGATGGGAGGATGCATTGGCTTTACTAAGGAGCCCATGTTTTTAAAACTTGTAAAGTGCGTCTAATTGGAGAAGAAGCAGAAAGCACCTCAGGAGAAATCCTTCTTTTTTGTACAAAGGACTGGTGGTGAGCCCTTCCTTGGACTTCTTGTGGCCTACACTTGAGTCTTGTCCCTGCACAGGGCCATCATTAGTAGGAGCCCTCAGAGCCTCAGTTAGGGTATGTGGAGCCCAAATTACCAAAGGGCTTTTCCTTTGCATGAGCTACCTGATTTTGCACCTTTCAAAAACAAGCATGGGATTTTTACCCAGGGGAGGAAGCACGTGTGTGAAGTCCGTGCATGTTACCCAGGGTTTTTTCCCTCCTGCACCACCCGGTTGCTAGGTAGCGGGTGTATCTGTGCCACCACCTGAAGTTCTGTGGGAAGGGGGAACCCTCGGGGCCACTGGAGGCTTGTGGTGGGGAGGGGAGCCAGACAGGAGAGCAAAGACCCAGGCAGCTTCAGTCGCTCCTCTTCATCACTTAATTCTGAGGGCGCTTGAGTTTCTGAGCTTTCTGGAGTAGAGCCCAGGGCAGCTTTCACCTTGATGTGCTGATTGGTTGCCTGTCGGTTGCAGGAGTCCCCCGGCCTCCTGCAGGGAAGATCTTGTGCTGTTTTCCCAGGGACGGAGGGAAAAGCACCAACCCCAAGCCCTGTGTGGCTGAGAGCTGTTTGCCTCCATCTCTGTCCGAGCTTTTCACCACAGCTCTGTGAAAGAAAAACTGGCAGTGAGGGGTATAGCCATCTTGGTGTGTGTGTGTGTGCACGTGTGTGTGCATGTGTATTTGTGTGCATGTGTGTGTGCGTGCGTTCAAACACTGACGTTTCATAGGCTCTGGTTACTGCTGCATGGCGGATGATCCTCTCTCTCTCTCTCTCTCTCTGGCTCTCGCTGTCTCTCCCTCCCTCTCGACCTGCTTGCCTGCCTGCAGAAAACTAATGAATCATGTCTAGCTGGAATGCAAGCAGTGCAGACACACCAATGCCCTGCAATGTTGACTGGGCGCCGCCTCTGCCTGCCTCTCGCTCCCTGTCTCTCCCTCTGCTGCTCTCTCCATCCCTCTCTCCCTCTCCCTCCTCCTCCCTCCCTCTCTCCCTCTCCCCCTCCTCCCTCCCTCCCTCTCGCCCCCAGTTTGTAATCTGACACAGTATACTGCAGTTGTCTCCGGGTGAACCTCGGGAGCCTTGGCACAGCTCGCTTCTAAAGGTAGGCTGAGATTTATTTTTTTCTCCTAAAAATAGCTTCCCGTCTCCCCTCGCCTTTCTGCACCTGAGCCGCAGCGGCGATGATCACAGGGGGTTAGCCGGAAACTCTTTGCCCAGACAAAGTTTATTTTGCAGCGGATGGAGAATGCCCTTCAGCGTGGGGTCCGGGGACGCTGGGTGCGGGGAGCAGCGGCTCGCCCTGCTGGCATCTTGGTGCTGCCTGGAATTCAGGATTGTCTCGGAAGGGAAGGGCTGACCGACTTCTTCCTGGGTGCCGGGTGTCAGCTGCAGGGGTGCTGTGGCTCTGTCATGGCCCCCACCCCAGGCTTTTCAGAAAAGCCCCTCCAGGCAAAGTTTGGCACCCGATGGACACAGTCCCGCTCGCCTGGGGAGTGCGCCCCGGGCGTCTCAGACAGCAGCGGCTCAGGGCCTGGACTTGTCTTCTTGCGGGTGGGGTGGAGTGGGGAAGGGGCCGTGGGACAAACACATCAGAGTCCCCAGCTCAGCTCAGGTGCAAATGCACAAAGCCAGCAGCCTGCACCCAGGAATCTGTCAATTCACGTCCCATGGACTGACTTGAATAATGTGTTTGTCAAAACAGATGTTCCCTGGCAAAGTGTGTGCGTGCATGTGTGTGTCTGTGTGACCAGTGTGCGCGGGCTGCTGGCTGGGGGCAGTCTCTCCCAGTGGAAACCGTATTTCACTGGCAAAGGCAGGGTGTCCGGGACCACCTGCCCAGGAGCTTAGGTCTGGGTAGGTCCAGGTGGGGGCCCGGACATCTGTCAGCAGAGGCCTCGGTGCAAGGAGCCTCCCTCCTGTCCTCGGGGAGTGCACGCTGAGGTCCGGGTCAGGGCTGGCTGGGGTCGGGATGACGGCTGGCTGAGGTTGGGGTCAGGGCTGGCTGGAGGGAGGAGGGAGGGAGGGAGGGAGGACTGCTTCACCTCCCAGCCTGGTCACTGGCCCCAGGGGAGGCAGGGGTGCTGGCTCCATGCCTGCGTGGCCGCTGGGTCCCTGCAGGTTCTTAGGGTGAGCGAGGAGGGAGGGAAGGGGGCCCTGTCCAGCCCCATATTTCTCTCACGGAGGAGCCCCGAAGGAGACTCTGCTCACGAGGGCGAAAACCCCACTTCATCCAGGGAGGGAGAAATGTCACAGATGGAGCAGGCCTGAGAGGAGAGAGAGCGGCTCCCTCTGAAATGGAAGATGGGTGGGAAGAGGAGGTGTCTGGGCTCCCGGGGCCCGTGGCAGGCCGGGCTGCTGGCAGCCTTGTCGGGCTCCAGGCTCCGAGCAGGAGCAGGCAGGGGAGGGAGCTGGTGTGCAGGCTCACTCGCCTGGTGTCTACGGGGAACAGTGGGGGAAGGCTCTAAAAATCACCGCCTCCCCCTCGCACATGGCCCCTCCCTGGCTCCCTCCCAGCCTTGCTGGGCTGTCCCGGAATTAGCTTCAGACTCAGCCCCCGCTGGGCGGTGGGGTCTTGGCTTGTGGTGTGAGACAGGATCCCAAGCTCCCAGTGGGATGGGCAGGGTCTGACCGGCTCCGGAGGTTCCTCGGGGGGGCGTGGTGAGGGGAAGGCAGGCGGGCACCGCTTCTGCAGTGGGGGGTGGTGGGGCGTGACTGGGGTCGAGGGCTGTGCCGTGGCCATATGGCAGCTGCCTGGGGCCCAGAGTGGAGCCCTTGCAGGTTATTTCAGGGAAGGCGCTAGCGGCCGCTATTCCCCTATGCCCCTTCCGAGAGGATGGCAAACTGGGTCAGGGAGAGGGTGGCACTGCCCACGTGCCCGGGAGACAGGAAGATGCTGGCGCTGTGGGGGCCGCTCCCCACTCAGGAGGCAGGCGCCACACAGCCCTCCCCAGGGCACAGCAGCTGGCCTCCCCCGTGCTGCAAGCCCGGCAGAGAAACCCAAGCCTGCAGAGTCCGGGGGTGGGCGTGTGTGGTGCGGAAGCTTCCCAGGTGCAGCCGGACTGAGAGCTCCTAGCCGTGAAGATGAAAAGACAAGGTGGGCCCTACACTGTGGCTTTCAGTTTCATCTCTTTGGTCCCTTGCGCTGTTGGCGCCTGGAAGAGACCAGCGTGTACTCAGGGAGCGGGAGGAGAGGCAGGATCTGGCTCTTTCCTGAGCTTGCTTCGCTTTCCATTTCAAATCCACCCCCTGCCACATTTGTATTTTTGGAGTCCCGTTGAAGTTTTAATTGGAGCAGTGATTCTCACATGTTGGTGAGCGCTGGCATCCTGGTGGGTAGGTTAAGGGGCTACAAGTCTCAGATCCTCTGATCCAGCAGGTCTGGGGAGGGGCCGGGAATCTGCATTCCCACGCAGTACCAGGGGAGGTGGAGGCATCCAGGGATCCCGCTTTGAGAATCCTTGAACACAGCGTGACCAGGGGGTGCTTTACGCATCTCTGGGACATGCGCTCAGCTTTCTGTTGGCCTTTGGCTGAGGTCAAACGTGGGGGGTGCTTTACACATCTCTGGGACATGCCCTCAGCTCTCTGCTGGCCTTTGGCTGAGGTCATACCTGAAGCCGAGTGCGCCTCATAGGTTGGTCTAGACCCGCAAGCGCTAAACCTCAGGGACCAGAGGGCCTCGCCCGCCTGGGAGTTTCATTTGTGTCCAGGAGTCTCCTTAGGGCACGGCAATGAGCATCTCTTCCAGGTCGGCGGATACTCGACGGCTGAATGCTTCCGTGTTTCCCACGTCTGCCCGAAGGTTTGGAATCCGTGTGGTGCTGGGAACCTGGGGGAGAACCGGGTCGGCTGTGCTGGTCTGTTGTTGATCAACCAGAGCTGCTGATTCCAGAAAACTCTGTTCTGCACTCGCCTCATCCCTTGTAGACAGTGGTAGTGCACGGCTCATCTCCTCAGTTTCTCTTTGGACTTTCACCCATTTGAAAAGCTGACTGATCACCTGTGGGGTGGGAGGAGGCCTGCAACCAGCTGAGGGCACCTGTGTCTCTTGTTGGTGATGCTGATGCCACCAACCTTGGGTGCAAAGGTTTCGCTGAACCATACTCCTCAGTCCTCCCTCCCTCCTCCTTCCCCCCCCCCCCCCCCCCTCCCCCCCTCCCCCCCTCCCTCCCTCCCTTCCTTCCTTCCTTCCTTCCTTCTCTCACTCTTTTGTTCTTTTCTTTCAGTCTCTATCCCTTCTTCCCTTTCTCTCCTTTTCTCTCCCTCTTTGTTTTTTCTTTCCCTTTCTCTCTGTCTCTCTCCTTCCCTCCCTCCCTCCCTTGCTCCTCCTCTCCCTCTCTCAGTCTCTCTCTCTGACCCTCCCCTCCTTGTGTCCACCACTGGGCCACGCTCCTGTGTGGATCCATCTTTCCTTGAAGAAAATCTCCCAGGTCACGCCCTGCATGACGGCATTTCAGTCAAGGAAGACCACGCATACTGTGGTGGCCGTGTGCGATTAGAACAGACCTGAAAGACCCCTATCCCGGTGTGGCTGTCGCAGCAGCTCAGCTTGAAGCTTTACTCGCACGTGTTGAGTGACGATGGTGCGGGTGAACCCACCGTACTGCCTGGCGTGTGAGCGTCCAGCACATACGGTCATGCACAGACATGATACTTGATGATAAGAAATGACTGTGATACTGGCTTATGGATTTACTGTAACTTTTATCATGATTTTAGAATGTATTCTTTCTACTTACTAAACAAAAGTGAGCTGTGAAACAGCCTTCAGCAGGTCCTTCGGGAGGGATCCGGAAGCAGGCACGGCCATCGTGGGAGGCGACCACACCCCGTGCATTATTCTGCTGGAAACCTCCCAGCGGGACAGGAACGTGCGGGTGGAAGGCGGTGATGTGATGATGCTGGCCCCGGGGAGGCCCAGGAGAATGTGTGTGTTTGTGTCTTAGCTTTTAACAACAAAGTTTAAAAAGCAAACAAACAAACAGAATCAAATCGGGAAAAGTGAATAGATGAGGCTATAAAGAAAGAAACTATTTTTGTATAGCTCTACACTGTGTGTTTTAAGCGAAGTATTATTACAAAAGAGTCCAACAGGTAAAAAATTAAGAAATGTATAAGGCAATGAAGTAAGCTGAGGGTAGTTATGGAAGAAAGAATAATATTTTTGTATAAATTTAGCATAGTCTAAGTGTGCAGCCTTTATAGTGTCTACAGATATGTACGGGAATGCCTGGGCCCTCACATCCGCTCCTCACTCACTCACTCACTCACCCAGAGCCACTTCCAGTCCCACAAGTTCCATTCATGCTAAGTGCCCTATGCAGGTGCACCATGCTTTATATTTTAGATCTTACTTCTGCTGCCTCTCTTCTATGATGAGATGCACAAGCACTCACCATTGTGCGGCAGTGAGTACTCAGTACCGTCATGGGCTGCATAGCTGTGAAACCAGGAGCAATGGGCTTACCCATCTAGCCAGGGCATGGAGGAGGCTGTCCGCCTGGGTGTGTGTGCAGGCACACTGCGTAAGAGGTGCGCTCAGTGACAAAATCACCTGATGAGGCATTTCTCCGAACGCATCCCTGTCGTTAAGCAAGGCGTGACTGCATTTATCTTTGAACAAGCCAGTCATACTGTACTAGGGCTTGTGGGGTTAAAAGTATTAATTTATGAGGTGGGTCCCTGAAAAGTAACACTTAATCTAAATCTATTTTAACTTTTTCATGGTTATTTTCCTAAGTATGAGAAGCAAATGTATCTGTAATGATAAACCTTCACACAATATAAACTTTTAAGTCCAAATGGCGTCCTAAGTAAATTTCTCCAAGTAGCATCTTCAAAAAATGAAGAAAAAAAGAAAACAGCACACTCGTTGTAAAAGCCCAGAATAATCTTGATACAAACCCCTAGTGAGGACATCAAAAGGAAGAACATATACTGGCCAAACCCTCATGGTCACGGAAACCACATTCTAAGTCAAATATTAGTAAATTAGAAAATGGAATCCAGCAAAACATGAAAAGGGTAATAGACATGTCTTAATTTTTACCTGGACCAGGAGCCTCAGAAAATGGAGGAAGTTGGGGCTTCCCTGGATTTGTGAGAGGCTGGATAGCTTCTTTTTTCTTTCTTTTGAGACAGAGTCTCTGTCACCCAGGCTGGAATGCAGCAGCATGATCTTGGCTCACTGCAGCCTCTGCCTCCTGGGCTCAAGCAGTTCTCCTGCCTCAGCCTCCCAACTAGCTAGGATTACAGGCATGGGCCACCACGCCTGGCTAATTTTTGTATTTTTAATAGAGATGGGGTTTCGCCGTGTTGACCAGGCTGGTCTCGAACTTCTGACCTCAGGCGATTTGCCTGCCTTGGCCTCCCAAAATGCTGGGATTACAGGCATGAGCCACTGTGCCTGGTCAGATAGCCTCTTCTTAATGCTCACCTACACAAGAAAGGGAGGTGGTCATCGGGGCTCCGTGGGGACATACGTGTGAAGTGTGGGGTCTGTGAGGATTAGGAGCAGTGGGGCTTGTGGAGGAGCAGGTAGAGCAGGGAGGCCTGAAGACATCCTTCGGGGATAGTCTCATTTGTTGGTGTTTTGTGGTCTGTTGTTAGTAGGTGCTGAATAAGCACTTGCTGGAAAGACCCAGTGTGGGAGATGGGGGGCTCTCTCCTTGGCCTGGCCACGTGGACAGGTCCTTCCTGTTGGTGCTGAGCCTGGGGCGGGGGAGGTACAGCGCCTGCCACTTCTTTATCTGTGTGGGCCCCAGGAAGGTGGGGCATGACCTATTCATTCAGCAAACCTTGAAGCACCTGCTAAATACCAACTCCCATTTTAGGTGAGCAGTGAGCAAGCTAGAGGAGGGTGCTGCCCTCATGGGGATAGGATGCCTGCAGGCAGGCGCGCCGCCGCTATGCAGGTGTATGTGCGTGTGTGTGCGCATGCTGCAGGTGTGCGTGTGCTGCAGGTAAAAGGCCAGGCAGGTATGTGTGCGCTGCAGGCATGTGTGTGCTGCCAGTGTGCTGAGTGCGTACGTGCGCGCGCCGGTGTGCCGCTACGCGCAGTACGTGCGCGCTGCGTGCGCGTCAATGCGGCGTGCAGGTACACAGGCAGGGCACACCGCCACCGGCAGGCATGGCGCGGTGCGGTACACAAGCAGCACAATACCACAATACAGTGCGCCGCGCAGTGCGCGCCGTCATGCGCGTGCGCCGCGCTGCGTGCGCCGCCAGGGTGCATGCGCGCCGCGCAGTAAAATGCGTGCGTGCGCGGTATGCGCAGCGCAGCAAAGTGCGTGCGCCGCGCGTGCGTGCGTGCACGTGCGCAGGCTGCGCGCGCTGCGCGCGCGCGCTTGCGTGCGTGCGTGCGGGTGCGCGCTGCGTGAAGATCCACGGGCGCCGGGCGAACGAACGACCCAATCAATAACCGAGAGAAGATCATCAACCTGATTTGGGCGTCCCCGCTATGCGATGGTCCAGCGCGCCTGACGTCAGATAACGTCCGGGCGATCCGGGGATAATACCCGCCGATGATATGGCGTCGAAATACCGAGGAGAGGATCCGATATACGTTTGTTCAGGCGCGCGACCAACCGGGGGAAGCCTGCCCCGGTAGGGCGGAGGGAGGAGTGGATCTGCGAGTTGCTCGGTGGCTTTGATTCTCACAGGCGTGTGCAGAAAGCGCTCGTCCTTGGGTGTTTTTGGAGCGGCTGGGGATCACAGGGGCTGCAGAGCCAACCCCTCTCCTGGAGACCCTCAGTGTCCGCCTGTGAGGTCCCAGGGATACCCGGAAACCGCGGGGCCGGTGGTGTACTCTGTCATTTCCATTCATGTGGAGTTGGTCATGGTGTCCCTTTGGCTGGAAGGCTTCCCCTGCCCCTCCTATGCCTCTTCCCGCGTTCCCTCCCCTGCCTCCCTTCTGCCCAGTGCTACCAAAAAGAAAGCCCATTTGGCCATTTTGGCAGTAGGGGCCTCCTGAGGGGGCCTGGGGTGCGTTGGTGTGTGTCCCTCGGATTACACACTCCTGGTGCCACACCCAGTGTGTGCCTGCGATGGGAGTGTCAGGAACCGGCTGCTGGTTTGGGTGGGAAGGGGGTTTTCCTCAAGGCATTCTTTGTGCTTATTACCGACGTGGTTTCCAAGACCAGAAGCGCCCCCATCACACTGCCCTGCACCTCCTTAGACAGAGATACGGGGACGGGGGCGACAGGCTGCCTTGCTTTTGACTCTTCCTTCCCTCTCCCTGGGAGGGGAGCCCCAGAATCTTGGGAAACGATGGCTCGACTCAGCTCCAGGTCTGTAAAGGGCTCCGTGTTCAGGGGCCGAGGGCTCGAGCTACGTGTTAACTCCTTAGCCTGGAGCTGCCCTGCGGGCCGCGGGTGCCCGAGCTCTGCTGTTGGGCATCACGCCCAGAGACCTGCCCCAGCCCCGCTGAGGTGTGGGTTCTGTGTCTTCAGCCTGTGGCCGAGTTCCCGGTGTCCAGAGAGTGGCTGAGACCCGGCTGGGGCTCAATACGTGTCTCTGAAGGAAGGGTGGATGCAGCTAATGGCAGGTGGGGCCCTGGGAGGGCCAGTGCCTCTGTCCAGACAGTTCCCCAGCTTCCCTCCCGCTTGTCCCCAAGCCCACCAGCCCTGGCGACTGCCTCCCACATCGTGGCTTCTGGATCGTGAGAATTAAAGATGGGAACTTGTGTCAATAGCTTTTCCAGCTCAAGTGCAGCAATGCATCGGACTGCTGATGCTGGCACGTGCTGGGTGCCTTCCTCGCTTACATGTGTGACACAGCCCTTCTGCGGCAGGCCCTGTTGCTCTTGTAGACCCATTTTTACAGAGGAGACAATCGTCTTTGAGAGATGGAGGGGCTCTCTGAAGATCACACAGCTGGGGAGGGATGGGCCCAGTTTCAAACCCGATCTGCCTCACCACGAAGCTGGGCTGGGACTGCAGCACTGCACGGCCTGTGAGATCCCAGAGAAGCTGGGGTGGAGCCCGTCCTGGGCCAGATGCAATCCCAGGGAGCTCTGAAACACACCTGTGTCCAGGACCCACACGAGCCTCTTAGAGAAGATGCGATGAGTTGGGGCGCAGGTATAACGGTATTTTTAAAGCAGCTTTATTTCATTTATTTGTTTTTTGGAGACAGGGTCTCACCCAGGCTGGAGTGCAGTGACATAATCCTGGCTCACTGAAGCCTCGACCTACAGGCTCAGGTGATCTTCCCACCTCAGCCTCCTGAGTAGCTGGGACTGCAGGTGCGTGTTGCCATGCCTGGCTAATTTTTTATATATTGTAGAGACAGGGTCTCGCTATGTTGCCCAGGCTGGTCTCAAACTCCTGGACTCAAGTGATCCTCCTGCCTCAGCCTCCCAAAGTGCTGGAATTATAGGCATGAGCCACCATGCCCAGCTTTAAGATAGCTTTACTGAGATACAACTTACCTACCATCCAATTCATCCATCTAAAGTACAAGCCAGGGGTTGTCAGTGTATTCAGATTTGTGCAGCCATCACTGTCATGAACGTTAGAACATTTTCATCACCTCAAAAAGAAACCACACGCCATTAAGCAACCAGCCTCCTCTCTCCCCTCCTCCCAGCCCTGGCAACTGCGAATCTGCTGTCTATCTATAGATGTCCTGCCGTGGACATCTTATGTGAACAGAATCATACCACACACGTTCCTCTGTGCCGGCTTCTTTCCCCCAGCACAGCATGGTCCAGGTTCACCCGTGTTGTGGCGTGTGTCAGAGCGTCATCCCTTTTTATGGCTGAATGATATTCCGCTGTGTGGATGGACCACATGATTACCCACAGGCATCAGTACTTTCTAAAAGGCCTGAGATTATTGTAAATATAGTCATGTGTAATGCGTATAGTCTCTCTCTCTCTTTCTTTCTCTCTGTCTCTCTCCCTCTCTCTCAACCCCCCCTTTCTTGGCTAAGCATTTTCTTTGCCAAACATGTCCTCTTCCCAGCCTCTATCTAGCTGTTCCCTACATTCGATCCACTAATATCCACCACTTTCCCTTCACATCCTGAATCTGAGCTCTTCTTACTCTGGCCGCCTCGGTCCCCTTGGCCAGAGACCCTTGGTCTTGTCCCTGGGCCACTGCCTCAGCGACCCCCCCCCAGGCCTCCTGTGTCCACCTCTGCCTGCAGGTCACTCTCACACAGCAGCCAGAGGGCTCCTGTTGGAAACTACTCAGACCACGCACACTCTTGGAAGCTTCTGACTGCATTTATTCTCACTTACAGCAAGCGCAAGGGCCTCCCGACGGCCACAGGCCTGCCTGATCTTCCTCCTTCACGTCTTTGTCTGGAAGGCTCTTCTCCCAGCTACTCACTCATCATGTTGTTCAGGGCTCCGCTCAAAGGTCACCGCCTCCGAGAAGCCTTCCCTGACCGCCTGCCATGACAGCAGCCGACTGCCCCTCCTGTCCTATCACCCATTCTGTTTCTCGCTGTGCCTTCCTCCCTCCCCACGGGAGGACTCCTGGGCGTGGGTGGGACCTTGTTCCCTGCTCCTCCCGGCTGCCTCCCTTCAGGTGGCCCCGTTCCATTCCATGAGGACACGAATCCTCTGGGTACCTACGCCAGCATCTGCGGCCGGGCACGGCTGGCATTTGGAAGTGCTGAGTGTGTCTGCATCTTCCCGGGTTGTTCTGTGACCCCACCGCCATTCCCGCTCTCAGGCCTGGGTGCCCCTGGGCCCCTGTCCTGTCTATACCCCGGCCGGCTTCAGCTCTCAAGCCCGGGCCCTGCTCAAGAACAGGAAAGAGAATCTTGTCGCTCGAGGACATATTCAGTTACTCGATGTTTTCTTGGTCATTTCAGGATTTCGCACGGTTAATTCAGGATTTTTCTCTCTTCCACGGGGTAGGGCTGGGCAGGTCAGTCTCTCAGCAGAGGCACAAGCTAGACCTGGCGGAGCCTGTGGGAAATGCCCTTTCTCCATTAATCTGCAGAATGAGCCTGCGGCATTTGGGACCACTGGCGGCTGCCGAATCCCTCCACGATAATTTTGGTGATGAGTCTGTTTGGAGGCAACAGCAGGAGCCATGAAAACAAGATCTGGCCTCGCTGAATCCTCGCTGTACCCCCAGGCCCGTTCTGCACGCTTCCCACCAGCTAGCTCATTTCACTGTCAAAAGGCACCAACACCCGGAACGGTTAAGTCACTTGCCCAAATCATTATGGCTCCTGAGTGGAGCAGCCGATTTACAGGGCACTTTGGCCAGAGCGCCTGTCCCTGGCCACTACGCCACGCTGCCACGGGGAGCGCGGACCTGCCTGTGCCCCACGGCATCTCCGCGGGGAGCTGCTCTGTGAACGTGTCCCTCGGAAGCAGCCTTCAGTGGCGGAATTGGCCACAGTCGCAGGGCAGAGTCTGGAGCCAGGCTGGCAGGCTCAGATCTCTGCTCTGCTACTTCGGCTGTGTGAGCACAGGCTCTCTTTGGGACCTCTCTGGGCTTTCGTTTTCTTATCCATAAAATACAGGTAATGAGAGCATCCATCTTCTCCTCGAAAGATTGTTATTGACAGCATTCACCGGGGAAGAGTGCTTCGTATCTCCCGACACTCAATAAAGATGAGCAAATTGCCTTTATTTTCATTCAGATGGGGACTGCAGAAGGGGTGTTTGGATGATTAAATGACTTCACTGGCCTAGAGCATTTAGAACAGGGCCTGGTATAGTGTGAGGGTTCAACAGACATTAGCTATTATGATTCCTGCTATTATTATTAAACTCCAAACAGACCAATCATTAGCATGTGAATGGAATTAGTAGAATAATACCAATAGTCCCAGAAACGGGTCCTCTGAAGATTGTGCAGCCCAGATTTCTTGTAGATGCTTCTGCAGTGTATTTATTTTTCCTTTCTCATGAGCAGAGCTGCCTAAAGGGTGTGCGGAGTGAGCTGGTCACGGCAGGAGGGAGAGACTTTTGCACAGAGTGACCATCAGCATTTTTGTGACCCTGCGGGGATGGGTAGGCTGGGAAGAGAATGGCTTCTGCCTCCGTTGGTCCCAGCCACACCTGGCGGCCTCCTTGGTGGGCGTTTGCCTTGGGGCACTGGGCCTGCCCTGTCTGGGCTGGGACATTTTTGCAGGCTGGGCGCCTGTGGCCCTAGCAGTTCGCTCCTGCCATACCCAACGTGCCCCAGCATCACAGAAGGAGAGAAAGAGCCGGAAAGCAGTGTGCAGGGGGAGAGGCGTGAGAACCACAGAGAAACACAGCAAACGCCTGTGCTGAGTTTTTCATTAGTGAGGAGCTGGTCAGGAAGAGCCTTTTACGGGGAACCATGTGGGCTCCGGTGTGGGCCTAGGACAACTGCGTCCCTTCCCTGCCAGCCTCTCCCCCAGGAGGCTTCTGTGGTTCACAGTCATGGACACGACAGATGGGGAAACTGAGCCTCCTTTTCCCCAGAGGTGAAAGATGCATTAGGAAGCACAGGGTCGGGGTGCGGCTGCCAGGGCCCTGGTCTTCGTTGCGTGGTGACTGGCGGGGAGGCTCCGGGCGGCTTCATGCGCCTGTCTGGACTTGGTCTCTGCTTTTCACAAGTGGGAATATTAACATCTCATCGGTTCTCCTGGGCTTCGGTTGTGCAGGCATCTTCTCCCTAACTCATGCATCCTTGAGTGTCACTGATTTGTGGAAAACTCAGTGTCAGGCATCCCTGTGACTCTGAGGGCGGAACTAGAGCAATGCGGCCGCAGAGAGGAGCCCCTGGAGACAGCTGGTGCTGGCAGAGGCGGGGAGCCTCGTGCAGCTTTGGAGGGAGCTGGTCTGGCCACCCGGGCTTCTGGGCTTCCGGTCTCTAGATCTATGAGAGAAGAGATGTGTGTTGTTTTGAGCCTCCCAGTTTGTTGTCATTTGTCGTGGCAGCCCAGGAAACCAACACAGGAGGGTATCACTGTCCCCAACATCGTGGAGACGAAGACTTGGATGCACAGAGAGGTGAAGCAGCTAGCTCAAGATTGCACAGCTAGAGAGCAGCGATGCCAGGACCTGAACCGGTGAACTCGGTGGCGGAGCCCCTGGGCCTGGGCCCATCTTGCAGGTGCTCGCTGGCCGGTAGTCTACGCTTTGGGAAATGGACCTGTGGAGGCGATGTTGGCAGGACGAGGGGTTGTGAGTCCATAGAGGGAACACCTTTGGAAAGTGGGTTAGAAAATGCAGAGTGCCACTTAATTAATTTGAGACTTAAAAACTTCCCTTTAGAAGCCATTTACTTTTGTTTATTATTATTATTATTACTTTTGAGATAGAGTCTGGCTCTGTCGCCCAGGCTGGAGTGCAGTGGCACGATCTCGTCTAACTGCAACCTCTGCCTTCCGGGTTCAAGTTATTCTCTTGCCTCAGCCTCCCAAGTAGCTGGGATTACAGGCATGCACCACCACACCCAGCTAATTTTTGTATTTTTAGTAGAGACGGGGTTTGCCATTTTGACCAGGCTGGTCTCAAACTCCTGACCTCAGGCGATCCTGCCTCCCGGGGTGGTCAGGCCCCAGACCTCGGTGCTGCGTTCAGGTTCAGGCTCAGGCTCAGGCTCAGGCTCAGGCTCAGGCTCAGGGTTCCCTCCGTGCTTCTAGATCTTTCTGTCTTTCTCTCTCTCTCTCAATCTCTCTCTGTATTTCCTAAGCTGTTCGATTGTGGGTGCTGCTTTTCTTTCTTCTCCCCTAGGAAACACCGTTTCAAACACACCCCCAATATACTACACATGACAATTGCTGAATCTTATTTAAGACGTGGAGAAGCCGCCTGACCCCAGGGGAGGCTGTGAGGTGGGTGATGTAGACTGCTAATCAGGGTTAGGCAGTGGCCCCCAGTCACGTGAGGGCTAAAGCGCCCGGATCCGATTACAGGATCTGATGGAGCCCACGCCAGGGCCCGGCCCTCAGACTGCGGCTCAGCCCTGAGCTGAGCACCAGGTGGTTGCAGTGGGTGAGGGATTGGGGAGCACAGGCGGGTGGCCGAGGGAGCGCCCATGCCACGCTTTTAAGAAACATTGATCGTTTGAAAATACAGCACCCTTCCCATCACAGTTCTAACACAAGGTAATTTTCAAACACTGATGTTAGGTGGTGATTTTCTTATTAGTGAATTTGGGATTCTTGGGCGGGCTTCATAATAAGTGCAGGGACCCGAAAATGTCCGGGGCGGAGGGGTAGCCCGCCTGGAGGTTAATCGGGGGTGCACAAGGCCAACACCAGGCGTCAACTGTCAACCAGGAGGGTGACTTCCCTGGTTAATTGGCTGCCCCCGTGCTAGGAGGCTGGACCACGTTGGCAACTGCAATTATCTCAGGCTCCGAGACAAAGAATCCCGCCCCGGCCCTCTGCAGTGACCCAGTGACCTGGAGGCATTACAGGAAAGTCCTATTCTAATGAATTTCTCCGGGCATCTGAAGGGCAGCAGCATTTTTCTGAAATGAATAAATTGCTGGGAATCACAGTCTCATTGTCTTGGCCCAGGAGGAAAGAAGTTGATGCTCTCAACCCCTGTCGAGGCAGGTCCTGGCTGAGCAGCCGGGATGGTTGATTTCATGGCATTTCCATATAGCCCTATGATTAACTCCAGTTTTATGGATGAGAAAAGAGAGGCCTCAAGAAATTAAGTGACTTGTCCAAAGGCGCACAATTTGTAACTGGGTTTTGGGGAGGGGCCCTCAATCTGGTCGGGATCATGATTCCAGGGCCTCTGTCCTCACCACTGGGCGATGGTTCTTACTGGAAGAAATTAATACTAACAAAACAGGAAGGGCTTACACACAGGCTTCTTGCTCTCACACACACCATTCCTATTTTCTTCTCCTTCATCTTACATGTGGTTCTTTCCTTCCTTTTTTTTGAGACGGAGTCTCGCTCTGTTGCCCAGGCTGGAGTGCAATGGCATGATCTCGGCTCACTGCAGCCTTTGCCTCCAGGGTTCAAGGGATTCTTGTGCTTCAGCCTCCCGAGTAGCTGGGATTACAGGCATGTGCCAACACTCTCAGCTAATTTTGTATTTTTAGTAAAGACGGGGTTTCTCCATATTGATCAAGCTCGTCTCGAACTCCCGACCTCAGGTGATCTGCCCACCTCAGCCTCCCAAAGTGCTGGGATTATAGGCGTGAGCCGCCGTGCCCGGTCCCACATGTGGTTATTTCATTGCTGTTGGTGGTGGTGGCAATCTGGAGATTTACCCAAAATCATTGAGGATTCAGCTAGAGAGAAGCTTAGATTTTCCTCCCCCGCTGTAATGCAAACAGCTAGGACCCTTGTTGTTTAGGAAGAGCATGTGTCTTGTGGGCTGGAATCATCCTTGTCCTGGATTATTGACTGAAATTGGCTGGCCCCAGGGAGCAACATCCACACGGGGGCCTCTTGCATGCCGCATTATGTTTTGGGAGGCCTCGTGCCTGCAGTCCCTTCCCTAGAACAGCATCAGCACGAGGCTGTCTTTTGTGCTGCATTATGTTTGGGAGGCCTCGTGCCTGTAGTCCCTTCCCTAGAGCATCTGCTCCTTCTAGAACATACGTGTGTGGGCCGCACATATCTCCAGCGGGCTGAAGGACGCGCTATGGGAAGGGGTGGGCCATGGCAACCCTGATCCCGGCTCCTTGGTTTTAAGGCAGGTTGTCAGGTGTAACCTGTTTCGCCCACTGAGTTCCAGGATGTGTTATTAAAAGACGTATTTGGCCCAAAGATCTTGAAGAAAAACAATGAATTTTGCGGCTTCCCACACTGTCAAGCAGGAGTGATTTGTGTCCCATGGCTTTGAGGGGGCTCCAGTCAGCATCAGGTGTGTAGTCGGTCTCACAGTCTCACACCTTCCTTGCTCAGAAACCTTCCCCGGGCAACGTGCCCAGCAAGGCACTTTTCACCCCATGTTCAGACGCGGGCCTGACTGTGGAGGTTTCCTGTGCCCGACTCCCCTGGGCTGCTCTCCGTCCCTGAGTGTGATATGGTGACCTGCTGACTATCGGCATTCTTTGTTCTTTGGAACCCTTGTGTCTTCAGGGATTGTAAACTCCAATACAAGCAGTTCCTTGTGTGATGCAAGCTGAGTGTAAGGCAGAAGGTGCCATGTAGCTTTTACGTCTTCCAACCACAACACCTGCTGGTTCTGTATTTATAGAACACTCTGAGGCCCTCCCAGGCAGCTCGGCAAAGGTGTCCGCCCCGCTGTGTTAGGGGGGCTTACAGCGTGAGGGTCCTGGCTCAGCTCCCACCTGCTGAGGGGCTCTGCTGCTTCCCTTCTTACCCCGTGGGCATGACTCAGAGTGGCTCCCTGTCTACAGCTGAACCTAGTGGCCTCCAACTGCAGTGCCATCCTGCCCATCCTTCGAAATCCCAGAAACTTTGTATTTGTGTTTTAGCCCTTCCCAGTGTTTACCTGGTGTTCTAGAGACCTGTGTGCTCTTCTTGTCTGTCCTAGAAGACTACTTGCTAAAAGTCAGGGCCATGTTACTTATGGCACACACTCCATGCTCAGTACAGGAGGTGCTTGTACACAGTGGTGCTTACAAAGTGTACACAGTGGGTGCTCACAAAATGTGCACTGTAGGCATTCACCAAGTGTATGCAGTGGGCACTCACAAAGTGTGCACTGCGGGCATTCACAAAGTGTATGCAGTGGGCGGTCACAAAGTGTGCACTGCGGGCATTCACGAAGTGTATGCAGTGTGCACGTCACCAAATGTGCACAGGAGGTGCTCACAAGGTGCTTGTTGTGTGATGGCACATTTGGAATTTGTTGGGGGGTTGGATCCATTTCTTGCAGCTGCCATAATTGAGGATGAACTGGAAGGGTTTAAAACCACAGAAATCTCTTCCCTCGAGCTCTGAAGGTGAAAGTCTGAGATCCAGGCGCCGGCGGGGCTGTGCTCCTTCCAGAGGCTCCAGCGTGGGATCTTCCCTGCCTCTCCCAGTTGCCGGTGGCTCCAGGGATTCCTTGGCAGTGGCCACGTACCCCCCACCTCTGCCTCTGTCTCCGCATGGCCTTCTTCTGTGGCTCTGTGTGGCCTTCTCCATCTCCAGAAGGACATTCTCATTGGATTGAGGGCCCCCGACTCAGTCTGATCCCATCTGAATTCCTACCTTAAAACTGCATCTGCAACACCTACTTCCGAGTGAGGTCACATTCTGAGGTCTCGAGTGAACGTGACCCTTGGGGACATTCCTCAGCCCACTGCCGTGGTTGACCATCTTGCAGACCCTTGCGGGGTGTGGCTGGTGTCTTGGAGATTCCTCAACTCCAGGCATCTTTCTGGGGAACCGATGAAGGGAGAAAATAACCTTGGCTGATGCGGGCCTGGGGCCGTGTGGGTCTTTGTAGAAATGGCCTGCCCATTTGAGATGGAGAGAAAATGAACTAAATGAACTAAAAACCACACCAACTGGAAGATCATCAAATGTTTTCTGGCTAGTAAATGTTTTCAGGAAGCATTTTCCTCAGTTGGGTGACTGGGGAGGGACCATGGCTGCCCCTTAGGGGTAGCAGATGGGGATTTGTGGGCTGAGAGCCACCCACACATGCCTTCTATTTGGCCTACGTAGAATTAGGGAAAAAATGGTTAAAATTGGTTAAAATTTTAACCAATTTAAAAATGGTTAAAATTACTAGCATTTTAAAAATTGGGATATTTTAATATAAAACCTGTATTTTTTTTTTTTTAAGACGGAGTTTTACACCATCACCCAGGCTGGGGTGCAGAGGCGTGATTTCAGCTCACTGCAACTTCCACCTCCCAGGTTCAAGTGATTCTCCTGCCTCGGCCTCCTGAGTAGCTGGGATTACAGGTGCCCGCCACCACAGCTTACTGATTTTTGTATTTTTAGTAGAGATGGGATTTCACCATGTCGGCCAGGCTGGTCTTGAACTCCTGACCTCAAGAGATCCACCCACCTCAGCCTCCCAAAGTGCTGGATTACAGGTGTGAGCCACTGTGCCCAGTCTAAAATTTACATTTCTAGCATCTTTTGTAAACTGCACACACTGGAATTTTGTGGGACTGAGTCATGCTTGTCCCTTCCCGACGGGTCATGTGAAGGAGCAGGAGGAGAGGCAGAGACCAGGACATTCGGAGTGGTGGCAGGGACGGACGGCCTTCTGATGTGAGCAAGTTAAAGACAGTGTTTCAGTCAGTATGGAAGTGGGTTCTGTGGCTGTAATGAGACCCAAAGGAAGGGGCTTCACTAAGTCACGGTTGCACCCCCTCTGGCTCCGTGGCCCACGCCTTCTCCCTTGAAGGTCTTTATCTCTGGGGTCTGTTACTCTGCTGTCTCCTGGTTCCCCTCCCCTCCACCTCCCCTGTCCTTTTCCACTGTCTCCTTCATGGCCCCTCCCATGAAGAAGGGCCTCACAGCGCCGCTCTCAACTTTCTCCTCTTTTCCAGGCTGTCCCTCTCCACACCCGTGACTGCAAGTTAGCTGTTGAAGACGGCTCAAATCCCTGCTCCAAATGTCCCCCTAAATATTAAGCATGGTTCCAGCTGCTTCCTAGACAACTTTTCTTTGATTCTTGCATTTCCTGCAAGTTCAGCGCATCCCAAACGGAGCTCACTGTCTCTTCACCAACACTTGCCCTTCTTTCCACTTTTATTTTTGTTTTTTTTTTTAAAGAGATGGGGGCTTGCTTTGTGGCCCAGGCTGGAGTGCAGCAGTGCAATCATAGCTCATTGCTGCCTTTACTTCCCGGGCTCGGGCGATCCTCCAGCCTCAGCCTCTGGAGTCGCTGGGACCACAGGTGGGCACCACTGTGCCTGGCTCATTTCCCTTCTGTGTTCGTGATGAAGGTTGATGGCACCACATCCAATTTAGGAAGGACAAGAAACTTTGCAGAATATTCCTCCCTGAACTTCTATCTCCAATCAGTTGCCAAGGCCTGCCAATTCTACCACAATTACTATGATTTTTTTAAAGAGGCTAGTCTCCCTCTGCACCCAGGCTGGAGAGCAGTGGTGCAATCATAGCTCACTGCAGCTTTGAACTCCTGAGCTCAAGCCTCAGCCTCGCGAGTAGCTGGGACCACAGGCGTCCACCACCATACCCGGCTATTCTGCAGAGATATTTTGTAGAGACGGGGTCTTGCTATGTTGCTCAGGCTGGTCCTGAGCTCCTGGCCTCGAGCAATTCTCCTGCCTTCACCTCCCAGAGCATTGGGATTTCAGGTGTGAGCCTCTGCACCTGGCCACATCAGTACTTCTTGAGTCTGGAATTCTCTATTATTTCTGCGGTCTTAGTTCAGGATGGCTTTCACCGGGTTTTGTGTCTCTGGAGGTACCTCCAGTCGGGTACTCTTCATTCATTCCATCCTGTGTGTTCATTATAAATATGAACCTGATCACACCATCTTCTTATCTGACACCCTTCGGAGGCTCTTCTCCATTGCCTACAAAATAAAATCCCCTGTTTTCAGCCTGGCAGGCGAGGCACTCCTCCCCACCTTACAGCCCCCATTCACCTCTCCCTTTAGCCACGTGAGATGATTTGGAGATTTCAAAACATGCTCGGCTGCTTCCTGCCTCTGTGCTTTTGCAGAAGCTGTTCCCACTGCCCCGAATGCTGTCTTTTCTCTGACCAGATACGGTGCTTCCCAAACTGGGACTCCAAAGAGAGGTTTGAGCGACTTCTCCAACATTGCTGAACAACGTGGCATCACAGAATAGCACATTTACTTCCTTTTAATTCCCCTTACTCCTTCTGACTGAATCCAGGAGAAAGTCTCAGTTTGGTGTTAGTTGGACTTTATATTTCTAATTCTTGCTAATCACCTTTGTTAAACCTCATTTGTTAAATGATCAATGTTCACAATGATCGCTTTTGTGAACCTCTGGCTCAAAACGCTGAGTCAGCTCAGTTATCTAGCTAGAAATTCATATCCTGCTTCTGCTTTATAAAACAATCTATATTAATTGTTACTTTACATTTAAGGCTGATGATGTTGGCTTTCATTTTGTGGTGGTGATCTATAAATTTAAACCTTACTCAGGTTTAACGTCAGTAGTTTAAAGAAAATTATTAGATCGAACTTGAGGGATGCAGATGACACATATTGAAGGTAGCCTCTGAATGACTGATGTATAGAAAAACCAGATCACCCCACACATCCCCCAGACTCCCATCAGCGGCCTCTTCTTTTCAGGAACTGAGTCTGTCTCTGCCCTCCCCAGTCAGCTGCATTTTGCAGGCGTCTTCTGCACTCCCAGTAAGGTTTTACGTGTACCCATGTTAAAGCCCTTATCATGTACCTGTCCTTGTGGACACGTCAGCCTTGCTGGCTGGGACGTGAGCATGGAGGGAAGGGTTGTGCCATGCATCGTTGGTACCTTCCGCAGCTCCTGGAATTTAGTAGGTGATCAGTTGCTCGAGCAGCATCTCCCCTTGGTGACTCAATGCACATCTGAAATGCACCTGTCCAAAATCATATACTTGCAATTTCTTCCTGCCATAAATGTTCTTCGTTTCCTCCTCCAGTGTTCTTTGTTTTTGTAAATGGCAACTTATTTCATCTAGCTGCTTGAGTCTAAAGCCTTGGGATCATCCGTGACTCCTCTTCAAGCCCATATCCAAACCATACCACATCCGGACATCTCTAAACTTTCAACACACCTAACCTCTTCTTTCTACCTCCCCTGCTAGCTCCTTAGTCCAGACCAGCCTGCCCGTCACCTAGGCAGCCATCCTAGCCTCTGCCTGGTCCCCCGGCCTCCAGTCTTACTGATCGACGGTCGGTTACCACGCAGAAACAGGGGCTGATCTTTTTGAAACATAAATTAGGTCATGTCACTCTGTTGCTTAAAACCTTCCAGGGTTTTCCTGCCGCTTGGAATGAGGTTCCTGCCTGGACCCCCCACTCTCACCGTGTACCACCCTCCCTCCCAGGTTGGTCTTGAACTCCTGGACTCAAGCGAACCTCCCACTTCAGCCTCCCAGAGTGGTGGGATTACAGGTGGGAGACAGCATGCCTGGCCTTGAATAGTTTATTTAAATGTCGAGTGTTGAACAAGGTTGTATGGAGAGTAGCACCTTTCCATCCTGTCCGCGTAGCTCTGAGATGGTGTGTCACTTACTTGGAGATCAAGCTGAAGTCTGAGTGTGGGTTTGGTGAGACGAGAGGCTGAGGCCACACGGTCCTCCTGGCTCGCGTGGGAGCAGATGCAGCTGGAAGTTAACACAGCGAACAGGAACTCAGGCTCGGAGGAAGAGGGGCCCTGTGGGCTTGTCGTGACCAGGGAAGGCTCCAGCCAGGGTGTAGCATGTGGGCCAGACCTGGCGGCACTTGGATGATAAGAAAGAAAACCTCAGACCGCTAAGTGGAGATGAAATGCTCCCTGTTTCTGGAGCGAACAGATGCTGCAGAGCCTAGTGGAAGGACAGATACTGTGTTCGCGATAGTGGACATTTGTGTTCATAGTGGGAGTGACACTGACGGGAAACTGATCTGTTGTAGGATCTCGCTTATCCTCGGTCTGGCCTGGAATACGTTTCCAGCTCAGGCGCTGGGTTCTGTTTGTGTACTCATTTGGTTAGTGTTTGCTGACCACGGACTATGTGCTAGGCCCTGCGTTAAGAATAAGGGCTAAGAACACGGCTGTCCGTGTGTCCAGCGTGGCTTCTTCCCTTCCTTTGTGCCGTCTCCAGGGCCATCATGAGCGGCCAGCCCACCCTATCATCTTTGTAATCACTTTTGTCAATGTCTGCTACCTCCTGTGTGGCAAGCAGGACAACTGCAAGGAACGTTGCCGCAGTGGGGACTAAGCCAGTCCAGGGGAGCACCATCCATGCAGAGAAGAAGAATGAGCAGAATTCTCTATGGGAGGGCCGTGAGAAGGAGCCTTCCAGGCCGGGAAGTGGTCCCGAGAAGGCCTTGGGGAGGAGCGCAGAGAGGCCAGTGTGCTGGAGCGTGGTGGGAAGGAGAGAGCACACAGTGGGGTTGGCGATGAGGCAGGGTGAGATCGCGAGCAGCAGTGAGGACTCTGGACTTTATCCTGAAGGTCATGGGTAGCCTCTGAAGTCCTTTATGTAGAATCACATGGTTGAGGCCGGGCGCTGTGGTTCATGCCTGTAATCCAAGCACTTTGGGAGGCCAAGGTGGGCGGATCACGAGGTCAGGAGATCGAGACCATCCTGGCGAACACGGTGAAACCCCATCTCTACTAAAAATACAAAAAAATTAGCCGGGCGTGGTGGCAGGCTCCTGTAGTCCCAGCTTCTAGGGAGGCTGAGGAAGGAGAATGGCATGAACCTGGGAGGCGGCGGAGCTTGCAGTGAGTGGAGATCGCGCTACTACACTCCAGCCTGGGCGACAGAGTGATACTCCATCTCAAAAAAAAAAAAAAGAATCACATGGTTGAATATCCACTTTCAGACGATTTTTCTGCCTCCTAGGTAGGTAGGGAGCTACAGAGGCCATGACTACTGGTGACTGACTGAATGAAGGAAACTGCTGAGTTGCTGTGAAAGCCAAGGTTTTGGGCTGGTTCCCCTGGTTGAGGGCAGTGGCCTTGCAGTGACTCCTCCTCCTCCGAGGGTTTTGCTTGAGGGTTCTGGTTTGTGCAGCCTCTTGGCAGGGGTGGGGCCTGCGCACAGCTGGCATTCACCACCCCCTTCTGGTCCACAGGTCCTCATGCCTGGGATAAATGTCCTGGACATCCCACTCGGGATTACGCTCAGTCACGCAGTGCCTCAAACGACAAGGGTTTATATTCTCATGGCATGGAAGTTCAGATGCAGGAATCCCAGAGCTTCGAGGAGTGCGGGCTCCACTGCATCCTTAGGGACCTGGGCTCCCTCTGGCTTACTGCTCTGCCATCTTGATGACAACAATGCTGCCTTAATACTCTCAAGACAGCTGGTGGAGCTCCAGCCAGCACACCTGCAGTCCAGGCAGGAAGCAGGGGAGCAGTCATGGATGAGGGGCAAGAGAAAGTAAGTGACAGCTGAATCATCTGCAGTTGAAGGGCCTTCTTGGGGACAATGCCATTCAGTGACTTCCACTTACACCCACTTTTTCCACACCACCACTGGTTGGAGCTGTCACGTGCCATCCTAGTCTGCACCAGAACCTGGGAAATGTAGCTATTTAACTACTTCCATGACCACCTCCAGAGACTTGGGTTCTGTTAGAAAGGAGAATGCCAAAATGCATATGGGGTGGGCCCCGGTGATCTTCAAAGCACCTGCTCTCCTCTCCCAGTGGACGTTTACTTTCTGGCCCGAGAGCCTTTCTCACGGTGGGCGTAGAAGTGGATTCTGCACACAACTGCTGGGCATCACTGGCTTTGGGGGTTGGCAGTTCTTAATGGAAGTGGTCTGAGAAGTAGCCATCCTTTGTGTGCTTGCCCTAACAATCCTCAAGGCGACCCTGCCCCTGTCACAGGCATCATTAGGCTAGCACGGGATTGTCTGCAAGTGTGTGTACACCCAGACTATCCCCAGTTGCCTAAATTATCTTCAAAAATGGAGTGACAGATGGCCCTGTGCCTTTTATTCACATTTCATTCATTCTTTCTTTCTTTCAATCAACTGAATCATTACATGACCACGGCATGGAGTATGGAGTCATATCACAGGGACCTCATGGGCACGGTGGGGAGACAGACGAGTGTTTCCTGAGAAATGCTCCCATAGGAGTATGGGGCCAGCTGGAGGGCCATGGGAGAAGCTTCTGTGTTCAAATCGTGTCTTAGGTACTTGGTCATGGAGCAATCTTCACTCTCAGTTTTCTTGTCTGTAAAATGGAGATGATGCAAGTTCCTCACTTGTAAGTGTGTGTGCCGTTCTATTCCCTAACTCTCACCTGTTCTGTTCCATCCCATTCCAGTCATTCAATCCCATCTCTCTACCGTATCCTACCCTACCCTATCCTACCCTACCCTATCCTATCCTATCCTATCCTATCCTATCCTATCCTATCCTATCCCATCCCATTCCACCCATCCCATCCCACCTCTCTATTCTATTTGATTCCATTCTACTCATTCCATCTTTTCTATTCTATTCTATTCTATTCTATTCTATTCTATTCTATCCCATTCCACCCATTCCATTGCACCCCATCCCGTTCCATGTTTTGTTTTTAAAGATCATGCTATACCCCACTAAATTGATTCCACAATCCAATGCAGCAGGACCTGCAGCTTGGGTAACTCTTTTTAAGAACGCACCTTTGGCATTCCTGGGGAAAGAGGGTTTGGGGTGGGCTAGGAGTCAGGAGAGAGGAGAGGAGGCTGCCTCAGTCTTGGCTGGAGGGAGACCGTGAGGGTCTCGGTGAGATTGATTGTTGTGAATTGGGGCAGGGTGCCTTTAATGGTTTTTAATTAAAATTTAATAACTAAAGAGGAGAACAAAAGACTCATCAAATCATTCTTCATTCTTGGTTGCTCAACACCAGGCAATTAAGATGCTTCGTTATAAACAAGCCGTGGGAGGAGAGGGAAGGGGGAGAGGATGGAGTCAATGAGGCACAAATAGGCTTCTGCTGCAGACCGCCCTGACCGCACGGCCCTGTGGGGCCCCCCACGTGCAGGTGAAGGTGCCATCTCAGGGGGACTCTTCTTCTGTCCCGAGAATGCTGTCATTCCAGAGGCAGGAGTCACACCCAGGCCTCTCGTCTCCCAGTGTGGTGAGTTCATCCCTTCCCGGCACGTTCAGCTGCACACCAGCTCTGCAGACGCCCCCTCCAATTCCCTTTCCAGTCATGTGATTACAACAAATAGGATCTCATTTTTCACGGTGGCAGCATCCGGGGCAGTTTTCCTTAGAGCCCTCGCAGCACCTGCGGACCACATCTCAGACTGTATCTGCTTCTCCTCATTCCAGGAACCCATCCCCCTGCCGTGTTCCAGGCCCACCTCTAACCACCCGGGGCCTCCGCAAGGAAAGCACAGTCCACGCCCTCAGGAAACCTCTATTTTCCTGCTAATTTCTACTTGAAGATTATAATTTTGCACGTCATCTAAACTGGGGGTGCTGGCACCCCCACCCCCGTGTGCTGCACCGTCTGCATGAGTGTCTTCCCTTCTGGGCTGTTTATCTCCCTCAAGAGCTGGGTGGGGCTCCCTGTGGTACCCACTTCTTCTTTGTTTTGAGACAGAGTCTTGCTCTTCTGTCCAGGCTGGAGTGCAGTGGCGCATCTCTGCTCACTGCAGCCTTCACCTCCTGGGATCAGGTGATCTTCCCATCTGAGCCTCCCGAGTAGCTGGGATTCCAGGTGTGTGCCATCACGTTTGACTAATTTTTGTATTTTTTTTGGAGAGATGGGGCCTCACTGTGTTGCCCAGGCTGGTCTCAAACTTTTGGGCTCAAGTGATCCGCCTACCTCAGCCTCCCAAAGTGCTGTGATGACAGGTGTGAGCCACCACATGCAGCCTGCGTACCTACTTCTTAAGTGAAAGGGGCATTCCTGGGTAGAAGGGGCTGCAGCCACCTGCCTGTTCCCGGCCTCTTTGTGAGCACACGTTCCTCGGGTCGGTTCCGCTGGGCCTTCACTGTCTCCCAGGAGGCCGTTGCTGTGGTCAGTGTTGCAGGTGGTGGAGTCACAGGCTTCCTTCAGGTCTGGTGTGGAGTTCCTGTGGGAAAACAAGGGCAGCGGAGAGGCTTGAGCCCCTGCTCCTGGAGGCGTTTGAGATTTCTCCTTTTACATCTCATTCCGCCCTGTCAAGACAGGGCTGGCAGCTCCTTTGAGGAACTGACTTCCGAGGAAAGAGGAACCCATTTGCTCCTCTCCCTCCTCCCCCAACAAGAAACACGCTGTTTAATGTTCTTCCCTGTGAGCCACTGTGAGTTACAGAGTATCTTACTGGGGAGCGAGAGGAAGGCGGTCCCTCACCAGGCTTCCCTGTGGGCCGTCGGGTTCTCTCTGTACCTCGGAAGTGATATTTGAGTCCCAGGCTTCAAGCTCCTGATGTGTGAAATCATATTCCACCCAGAGAAAAAACTCAGCCCTTTTGTGATTTTCCTCAGTGTTTGGAGCTTCCCGTGGAAGTATGTGCCCTGCTGCAGTTGGTGGCCTCACTGCTAGCCCTAAAGATCATGCTAAAATAGTACAGTTATTGCAATCAGGACCATTGGTTGCAAGCAACAGAAAATCCCTCTCCCACTGGAATTAGCCAAAAGGGGATGCATGGGCCCGAGTAAGTGAAAAAATCTAGGATACAGCAGACATCAGGTGTGGCTTGATTCAGGGCTCAAATCATGTTTCCAAAGAGCCCGTGTTTCTTCTTCTTTCTGCATTCTGAAAGGGGCCCTTGCCTCTTGGTGGCAAGACGGCTGTCCAAACTGTTAGAGCCGCATTCGCTCAGGTGCTCGGGCAGCAGGAAAGAGCACTGGTTTCCGTGGCAGGCAGACCCCCAGCAGTGCCCAGTAGGATTCCATGCCCCAGTCTCTGGAGCCTGTGGGTGGGACGAGGTCTCTCTCTGTGTCCATGGTCCCCACCCCCAGGGCGTGGTGGGCCCTGAGAAAGGGAGGCCGCCTGGGAGAACCCGCCTAATCCCTGGAGCCTGCACAAGCCGAGAACTTTCTCTGTCAGGCGGCAGAAGGGAGAGGTAGAGGAAGCAGAGGCAGCAGCAGGACTTGACCCGCTGTTGCTGACTTTGAAGACGGAGGTGAGGACCAGAAGGCACTGCCCGTTGCTGAGAGGGCCTGGCAGCACCAGCGGGACACAGGGCCTCAGCCCTGCAATTGTGATGCACTGAACTCCTCACAGCCTGAGTGCACTGAAAGCAGGTTCTCCCCTCACTCCTGAGCCTCCAGACAAGAGCCTGCCTGGCCAGCATTGAATTCAGCCTCACAAGACCCTGAGCAGAGCTCCTGGCTGAGCCTGCCCAGACGTCTGGCCCACAGAGCCGTGAGCTAACACGTAGGGCTGTTTAAGCCGCCGTCTGTGATCATTTGGTATGATGCATAGAAAACAAATAGGCCTCTCTCCTGAGTCCTCCACTCGCAGGCAGGATTTACAGTGATTGGCTCCACTGGTTCCGTGCATCTCTGTGTCCATCAGCACTTGGGATGCAGTCTCGAAGTGTTGATGGGCACGTCCCCCTCCCCAGCTAAGCCTTGGGATCAGAGGCAGCTCCTCCACCTGTTCTCACGTCCAGGAGAAAATCATACTGCACCGGAGAGAGGGCCCGGGGCCCAGTCGTGCTGCTGCTGATCCAGGATCATCCTTTTCCTCGGGCCTGCAGTTTGCTTGTGCGTCAGGTCTAATGAAAGAGAAGGGGATGTCGTTCTTATTTAAATAATTAATTAATTTTTGAGATGGAATTTCGCTCTTGTTGCCTAAGCTGGAGTGCAATGGAGTGATCTTGGCTCACTGTAACCTCCACCTCCTGGGTTCAAGCAATTCTCCTGCCTCAGCCTCCCAAGTAGCTGGAATTACAGGCATGTGCCACCACACCCAGCTAATTGTTGTATTTTTGGTAGAGACGGGTTTTCACCGTGTTGGCTAGGCTAGTCTCGAACTCCTGACCTCAGGTGATCCACCCGCCTCAGGATTACAGGTGTGAGCCACCGCACCCGGCCCAGGACGCGGGAGCCCCTCACGTTTGGTGCAGCTGTGTCGGCATGGAGGGGTGTGGGTGAGAGAAAACTGGTCTTGAGGATCTATCTGGTGTATCAATCAGTGTTTCTGTAGCAGGTCATAGCCCATTAGGGAGTCATGAAATCAATTTTGTGGGCTGTAACAAGCGCGTTTCAAAAATGAAAAGGGACAAGGGATATCAGCGCACTCTGGGCAGTTCTCTGCTGCCTGCAACCGACCTTTGCTCTGGTTCTGTGGGGCTCGCGAGATGGGCTGCCTCGGGCAACGTTTGGCCTGTGTTTCAGCCTGCGTTTCGCAGAGTTTAGACTTGGTTCGAGACATTTCAGCTGAGCAATTGGAATTGGGGGCCAGAGGAAGACAGTGGTGGTGGAGGTGGTTCTGTGTCTCTGTATGAGCCCTGAGGGGGCCATGTGGCCTCTGTTTTGGGGTCTTTAGAATGTGGGGTTTTACTGTCCCCCTGCCTGTACCTGTCACCTGCCCCTGGGCACCAAGTAAGGCCAGCACACCCTCCTGCTGCAGGGCTGGGAGAATGTCCGCTGGCCATGCTCAGAGTCCTAAGGGTCACTTGGGGTGACTGATGGGGGGAAACCGATGGGGGGGTGAAAACGACTCATGCTTGGGGGAGCTCTCGGTCACATGGTTGCTCCCCCGGAGGGACAGTGGTGTGTCTGTTCACTCAATGTGAATGACTTCTCTCTCTCTTTCATTAGACCTGATACATAAGCAAACGCATGTGTTATCCAATGGCCCCAGAGTGCTCCAGAGTGTTCTAGAGTGTTCCTATGGCTCCCGGAGACCGGGAGCAAGCTTGGGAGGCCAGTGAGGCTGGAAAGGCTGGAGAAGAGGGGAGGAGTTCGGAAATAGCAGGAGGGCCTGCGGGGTGCCCATGGTGCAGAGCTGGGCATGTGTTGCCCGCGCCACCAAGGCCGCTGAGAAGCCACCACGCGACTGTTCACAAAGTCAAGCTGCATGAACGGTGCAGGCTGGGCTGGGAGCCGAGGGGCCGTGCTTGGGATGGCACCAGAGCCTGGTCACCGAAATGGTGCAGGCTGGGCTGGGAGCCGTGGGGCCGTGCTTGGGACAGCATCAGAGCCTGGTCACCGAGTGCGTCATTTTGTGAGCTATCTGGTGACTTCTATGATGTGCCCCTCTTTCCCACAGTACGAATTTTAACAATAGTTGATCTGAGCTGTTGGCCAAGATTGTCAGATCTTTGGGCTCATTTCACTGGCTCTCATGGCAATAATTTTCTAAAATCGCAGATTGCTTTGAGCGCTATTTTAATTCATCTGTGGATACATGTTGGGAAGTAATTGCCAGCATTTATCACGCTGCTGCAAGCTCATTTCCTGAGGCACATGCCCAAAGCACACTCTATGTTCAATGAATGTTTGCAAATCAATGAATTAAAAATAAGCCATTATTATACTTTCTTAGTAAAAGCCCATATATTCTTCCATATGTGAATATGGGTAGAAAGAGGTCTGAAAGTGTACATGCTCCAGATGACGGGAGTTTCTTAATTTTTAAGCATTTTCTTTCTTACCTTTCTGTACTGCCTAAATGATTTTCCATTCCGAAAGCACAACTTGTATTTATTCGTCTACTTTGTTCAATGCCCAGTCACCTAGAAGCTTTACCCAAATAAACAAACATCTAGGAAAATGTACATCACAGAACTACGCAGAACAAAGGCACGGAGACCACCTTTCATTCATCTCCTTTGTTTAGTTTTCCTTGAGTTTATAAAAAGAATTAGACACTGAAATGTGCAGAGACCGTCACCCGGATGTGTCGGGGGTGTGGGCGACTGGTTAACCTCCTATACTACATCTTTTTTTTTTGAGATGGAGTCTCACTCTGTCGCCCAGGCTGGAGTGCAGTGGCCGGATCTCAGCTCACTGCAAGCTCCGCCTCCCGGGTTCACACCATTCTCCTGCCTCAGCCTCCCGAGTAGCTGGGACCACAGGCGCCGCCACCTCGCCCGGCTAGTTTTTTGTATCTTTTAGTAGAGACGGGGTTTCACGGTGTTAGCCAGGATGGTCTCGATCTCCTGACCTCATGATCCACCCGTCTCGGCCTCCCAAAGTGCTGGGATTACAGGCTTGAGCCACCGCGCCCGGCCCTATACCACATCTTAAAGGTGGATTAAAACGTGAGGCATCTCTGAAATAGTTATGCAATACAATAGGGTCATCGATCTCTTCAACATGATTTACTTATAAATCTTTCGGGGACAAATATTCTGCTTGTCATTAGGGATACTCATATCCCAAAGAGGCGCTTGGATGTGACCAGCCAAACTCGCCACTACCGATCCTGCCTTTTGAACATGGCTGTGGCGGATGGGCCTCCGATTCATAAAGTATCAAGACGAGGTTTTAGCAGCAGGATCGGGGCGCTGACCTGAAAAAAGCTATGATGCCATTTTCACGTTAACAAGGTAAGATAATGAAAGGATTAGCTGAAAAGAAAATGTGGTCTCACCACGGTGGTTTTATTTGGAAGCGGGTCTGTCATCGCTGCGCTTTGCAGCCTGTGCAAATGCTTCCCCGCGAGCGCGAGGTACCCGCCAGCCAATGGCTTGGTGCAAATAGCCGCCGGTGCCTTGCGCTGTTCTCTCCCCACTTCCTTCCCGGCTCCGTATCGGCCTCTTCCCCCCCGCAGAGCGTCCCCTTCTCGCCTCGACACCTTTTCCAGTTCACACCCCTTCCTCCTCTGGCCCCGCAGCCATCTGGTGCCCCAGGCCCCCCACGGCGCTGGCAGGTGCAGCTCACGCCTGTCGAGGGAGCTGGAAGCCGCGGCCTGGCTCCTGCTGGTGCGGGGGCCCGAGTGCTAAACGCCCTGGCCGTGTGCGCGTGGCCCGGGGCCAGCACGGCTGTGCCAGCGTTTGCTTCACCATCAAGTCCTGATCTTGGCAGACTTGGCTCCTCTCCTGGCACAGCGATGGGCTGTAATCTCGGCAGTGATTTAAATTTATCAGCCTCGACTTTCAGCCACCGGGGCCAGCAGCACAACGTGACTCCGGTGTGCGCGGCCCGTGTTTGAATGTCTGGTATGGGACACAGGGGACTAGGTGCCGGGTTTCTGTCTGCGCCAGGCTCCTCGGTGCTGATGCGCTTTCCTGGGGAGGGTTTGAGCAAATGACAGCCCGGGGGCGCCGGGTCTGTGCTGCTGCACCTCGCAGAGGGGAGTGAAGCGTGGCAGAGGCGTTTCTTAACCCATTGTCCTCCTGAGTGACCACAGCTCGATGAGGAGGCCCAGAAGCAATCCTGGACTCCAGAAGGAGGGGCTTTATTCTAACCGATCCCTATGGGGGCAGGAAGGGGCAATGGCAACGTGGGGAGGGTTCTGGCGTGACTCTGCCAGTCTCCAGGGCCAGACAGCCTGGGCTTTCCTTTTCAGGGGAGGAGAAAATCAGCTAGAAGAGCTGGTGCAGTGTGCGGTGTGAGGCGCTGGGGCCAGGGTGGCAAGGATCAGACAGCACATGAGAGAAAGTCCTGCCTTGGGGTGCATCTGCTCCCAGGAAGGGATGCTGGGGGCCTTCTGGGGCTCATGGTTTGGGGGCGGGCCTGGGGGAAGGAGAGGAGCTTAAAGAAAGTTTGGCTTATGCACATTTTGTTCTGGTCCACCCGTGGACATACAGTTCAGCTCATCTCTGAGAGGGCAAAGGCTGAGATTTTGGAGGGGCTGTGTCTGGCCTTGTCACAGGTAAACAGAGCAGGGCATCTGTGAATCTCATCCAAGGCCTGAGGGGAAGGGGGCTCTTTGGAGTGATCTCCTTTTAGAACATAAAGAGTTGCAGGATCTCTTTAACCTGTGCCGTTCAAAGGCTCAGAAGCACGAGGTCCAGTGACTCCAGCATTGCCATGAGCCATGGCGGCTGTGCAGCTCCCTTCCTGCCTGGGCTCTTTGCAAATGAGGCTTTTCAGTGGCTGCCGGCCCACTCAGTCTTCAAGGGGCAGAGATTTTGAACCCAAATGCTCAGAGGTCCAGGTGGATGATATCACAGGGCGAAGGCACCTGCCCAGTTGTCTTCTTCACTTCTCCAAGGGGACATACTGTCTCTGATTGTTCTGGAAACATGCAGCCTTCCTGGTTCCATTTTTAACATCTGGTTTTCAATTTTATGTATTTATTGAATAGCTTTTATCGTGCATATGTAAGATCTACAACACGATGTTATGAGATTCATATATAAAGGGGTTACTGTAGTAAAACAAAGGAACATCTCCACCATCTGGAGACTGAGATATAAAAATGCACTTTCTTCTTAATCTTATCATTACTGTAACTCTGTAATATTATTAATGAAGCAGAGTGGGGCTAGAGAGAGGTGGCAGCAGACATTGTCCCTGGTGTGCGGGAGATAAGAGAGGGTGGCTGCCACTTAGGAAGGTTGCAGGAGCTCCTTAGTTTTCAAGAGAAACCAAAAAGTTTGTTTTCTGGATTTATCTTGTAAGTTTTAAATGTGGGTGATGAACTCATGTTGACAAAAATGTTACTAGAAAGGGGTCCCAATCCAGACCCCTAGAGAGGGTTCTTGGATCTCCAAGAAAGAATTCAGGGTGAGTCTGCAGTGCAAAGTGAAAGCAAGTTTATTAAGAAATAAAATGGTGAAAGAACAGCTACTCCATAGATAGAGCAGGGCATTACCGAAAGTAAGAGGAGAACGCGTCCGCCCTAAGTATAATACTCGCATATATATATGGGATAAAAAAACGATCATGGAGAGATATGCTGTGCTGCAAGGGTTTGTGATAAAGGATTACTTTTCTTAATTACTATATTTTGCAAGAATCAATATTATGATCTTTAAAGCAAAATTAGGAATGTTTCTGTTCTCAAGGTTTCGGGATATCAGGACATTCCTAAGTCTGGGTCTTTTTAGTAAATGTTATCAATCTGTTCCTTAACGGTAAACGTCTAGAGGCTAGGAACACCTCACCTCTTAAAAATGCAGCCCAGCAGTCCCCAGCCTCATCTTTCCCAGCCCTCACTCAAGATGGAGTCGCTGTGGTTCGAACGCCTTTGACAAAAAGAGTGAAACTCTGTAACATATTTGAAGAGATTTATTCTGAGCCAAACATGAGTGACCATGACCCGTGACACAGCCCCCAGGAGTCCTAAGAACATGTGCCCAAGGCGGTTGGGGCACAGCTTGGTTTTATACATTTTTGGGAGACATGGGACATCAATCCAATGCATGTAAGATGTACGTTGATTTGGTGTAACTCGAAGTGTGGGTGGGGGCTTCCAGGTGATAGGTAGATTTAAACATTGTCTGATTGGCAGTTGGTTGAAAGAGTTTATCTGAAGACCTGGAATAGAAAGGAGTGTCTGGGTTCAGATAAGGGGTTGTGGAGGCCAAGGTTCTTATGGTACAGATGCAGCCTCTAGGCAGCAGGCTTCAGAGAGAATAGATTATAAATGTTTCTTATCAGACTTATAAAGGCGCCAAACTCTTAGTTGATTCTCTCCTGGATATGGACACAGTCATGGAGAGGGAAGGGGATTCTCTACAGAAAGAATTCAGGGCGAGTCTGTAAGGTGAAAGCAAATGTATTAGGAAAGTAAAGGAATAAAGAATGGCTATTCCATAGGCAGGACAACCCCGAGGGCTGCTGGTTGCTATTTTTATGGTTATTTCTTAATTATATGCTAAACAAGGGGTAGGTTATTCATACCTCCCCTTTCTAGACCATATAGGGTAACTTCCTGATGTTGCCATGGCATTTATAAACTGTTGTAGTGCGGGTGGGAGTGTGGCAATGAGGATGACCCGAGGTCACTCTCGTGGCCATCTTGGTTTTGGTGGGATTTGGCCGGGTTCTTTATTGCAACTGTTTTATCAGTAAGGTCTTTATGACGTGTGTCTTGTGTCAACCTCCTATCTCATCCTGTGACTTAGAACGCCTTCACCGTCTGGGAATGCAGCCCAGTAGGTCTCAGCCTTATCTTCCCCAGCCCCTATTCAAGATGGAGTTGCTCTGGTTCACACGCCTCTAACAATACCACCAGAGAATTCATTTCCTAGTTCATTAATTCCAGTGATCAGAGCTGGGGGCCTGCACAACCGGAATGCATCCTCTCGCAGCTCTGGAGGCCAGAAGCCCAAGGTTGAGGTCTCGGCAGAGCTGCCTTCCCCCTGGAGGCTCTGTGGGGAGACTGGCTCCCTGTGTTCCCCGGCTGTCCTCGGCATCCTTGGGCTCGTGGCCACATCACTCTGACCTCTGGTTCCACTGCCATCCGTGTGAGCTTTCCCCTGTGTCTGTGTGTGTCCTTTTCTACCTCTTATGTGGACACTCTCATCAGATGGAGGTTCTACCCGAACCCCGCTGGATCTCATCTCTATCCTTACCTGCATTATATCTGCACAGTCCCTGTTTCCAGATGGGGTCCTGTGGGTTTTTGGGGAAGACACTGTTCAACTGCTACAACCTCACCTTAAAGATAAACGAACAAGACATGGTGCGTCTCCAACATAATTAGACAATAAAATAAGCCCATCAGCTTCTAGAAGCATGATTTACTTATAAATCTTTTTGGGACAAATGTTTTGCTCATAGCTCGGGGTATTTGTATCTGAAAAAAATACTTGGATGTGAACAATCTTATTCAAAATTTCAGACTCCTGTGGAGGGCTCCTTCCCTCTTGAGCATGGCTTTGGCCAATGGGCCTCTTCTTCATCAGCTATCACCAGGAGCGGAAATCTGGGAAGCAGAGACTGGGCGCTGCCCCCTAATGCCTGAGTGACTGGACCGTCCCTCACAGCTCGGTGTCACAAAGTGACACAAGGAAATTGATCATCTGCCCACCACTGCACGCACTCCGTGTCTTACATGTTTTGAATATTTTGGAAGATCGAGTTTTACAGCATACAGCTATTTTTTAAAATGTGGCTTTTTAGCATTCAGCAACGGCAACTTTTATTAAACGCCCCTGGTGCGCCGCGCATGATGTGAATTTAAGTTACTCACATCCATAAGCTGTGCTGGTGTTAGTCAGGTTAATGTCAGCTGCAGCAAAAATCCAGGAACTCTGGGGGCTCGGCACGGTCCGTTCATTTCCCCCTTGCAGGGAGGTACAATGGTTGGCGAGTGGCTTCCTCCACGTGGTCACTCAGGAACCCAGGTTTCTTCCATCTTGGGGCTGGCGGTGCTCCAGAGCCCCAGAGGCTCCAGCAACCAGCTGTCAGTGGGGGAAGGGAGAGCGGACGAGGCTCTCTGACTGGGAAAAATGTGTCCCTTGGCTGTGGGGGAAGGGAGAGTGGACGAGGCTCTCTGGCTGGGAAAGGAGATGCATCCCTTGGCTTGGGTCACATCCCCTCACTGGGATAAGGGACGAGGGCTAGGAAGGTGTCCCTGGGTGAGCCACCACCCGGCAGCAATGCCACGCGATGGAAGTGGCCCCACATTTACAAGGGATAGTGAGATCTATCTTTGCCACATGTATGCATAAGAAATACTTGCATGGCTGGGCATGTTGGCTCACCCTTGTAATCCCAGCATTTTGGGAGGCTGAGGCGGGTGTATCGCTTGAGGTCAGAAGTTCGAGACTAGTCTGGCCAACGTGGTGATACCCTGTACCTACTAAAAATACAAAAATGAGCCAGGCATGGTGGTGAACCCCTATAATACCAGCTGTTTGGGAGGCTGAGGCAGAAGGATCACTTGAACCCAGAAGGTGGAGGTTGTAGTGAGCTAAGATCATGCCACTGCATTCCAGCCTGGGCGACAGAGAGAGACTCATCTCAAAAAAAAAGGAAAAAAAGAAAAAAAGAAAAAGAAATACTCATGTGAGGTTGTCATGTGAGGGATGGATAAAGAGTTATCACATCTTAATTACCAAGGCTGGCAATTAATTTACACGACCTAAGTTCATCTTAAAGTGTTGCTTAAACTTGGCTTATTAACGTGAAATATAGATTGATTTAAAAAAAAAAATCAACAAAAAGTAGAATAGAGGTTACCAGGGAATAGGGGAGGGAGGAAGGGGGAATTATTGCTTAATGGGCATAGGAATTCTGTTTAGAGTGATAAAAAATTCTGGAACTAGAGACAGGTGATGGATATATGGATGGTGAGTGTACTTAATGCTACTAAGGTGTTCACTTGAAATGGTTTACATCTTATGTTATATTTTATTATTTATTAATTAAATAATAATAAATATTTACAATTACAACTATTCGTAAAAAGTACATGCATTTTCTTCTTTTTTCTTTCTTTCTTTTTTTTTTTTTTTTTTTTTTTAGGGATAGGGTCTCACTGTATTGCCTGGGCTGTTCTTGAACTCCTGACCTCAAGTGATCCTCCCACCTTGACCTCCCAAAGTACTGGGGTTACAAGCACGAGCCGCTGCTGATCATAGTCCTTGTGAATAACACTTGATAAGTATGGGGAAGCTACTGTTACAGAATTTGTTAATTGTTGCTCTTTTGAAATACTCAGCTTTGGGGCTTGGGATTTCTCTCCCACCTCTGGCGTCCTGATACCAATTCTTAATTATCAGGAAAGCCTGCATGGAGAACGCCCTGCAGATGCTACAGAGATGAGTATTCCTCTGCATCAGCTGAGATTTCTCCAGGGTTCAGCTATGGAGACAGATTTAAAAACATACTTCAAAAGTTAATGTATCACACAACAAAATCCGTATAGCACGAAATGAAGTGTGGTGGGAACTGCCCTCCTCCCACCCCCATCTCCTCTGAGCCCAGGGCCTCTCAGCCTCAGCAGTGCTGCCACGGGGCCGCGCCGCCCTTGTCGTGGGGCTGTTCCGGGCTGTTCCGTGCACGGTAGGACGTTCAGCGATGTTCCTGGCCCCCACCCACCAGATGCCGGGAGCAGCCCTGGCCACTCCCCAGTTGCAATAACCGAAATGCCCCCAGACATTGCCAAATGTCCCCTGTGTGTATGGGTGGGTGGGGGCAAAACGGCCCTCCCTGAGAACCCCGGTCCTAGAAGCAGGCGGTGATGTGGGTGTCTTGTGTTATCTGAGCTAGAGCCTTTGCATGCCCAAGTAAGCGTGTGTATCTGTGTATCTGAGTGTGTGTTCCCACACGGCCAAAACCCACAACTGCTGCTTGACTGTGCCCACTGCTCTGCTTTTCTCACTGAACAACATGACACCATCTGTGTGCTCACAGCTCTGGCCCCCTCCTTTCAAAGGCACCCATGGTACTGTGTGCTATGGACCGGTACACAGGAGCTTTCTCAACCTTGCTCTTACAAGCCAAGTCATCCTCAACGCCATTTCATGCTTGTGTTAGAATCCTTGTAGGATAAGTTCCTGGAAGAGAATCTGTAGGGTCCCGGGGTATGTGCATTTTTAGTTTTGGGAGATTTTTACTGATAACTTTCCAAAGAAGTTGGACTAGTTTTCTCTCCAACAAATAATGCATGAGAGCTCCTGTTTGCATACAAAGCATATTGCCTGCGTAGTCACACTTGCCTGTCCTTCTTGCAGCGGGTGAACACACTGCCTGCGTGATCACACTCAGGGGTCCTTCCCATGGTGGGTGAACACACTGTCTGTGTGATCACACTCACAGGCCCTTCCGTGGCGGGTGAACACACTGCCTGTGTGATCACACTCACAGGTCCTTCCCGTGGCGGGCGAACACACTCGCTGCATGATCACACTCACAGGCCCTTCCCATGGCAGGTGAACACGCTCCCTGCGTGATCACACTCACGGGTCCTTCCCATGGCGGGTGAACACACTCCCTGCGTGATCACACTCACAGGTCCTTCCCGCGGCGGGTGAACACACTCCCTGCGTGATCACACTCACGGGTCCTTCCCGCGGCGGGTGAACACACCTGTGTGATCACACTACAGATCCTTCCCCGCCGGGTGAACATACACTCCCCATGGGATCACATCACAGATCCTTCCCACGCATGGTGAACACACTCCCCAAGTGATCACACCCCACAGATCCTTTCCCCAAGGGCGGCTTAACGACACTAAGTGATCACACTCAGGGTCCTTCCCACGGTGGGTGAACACACTTCCCTGGGTGTGATCACACTCACAGGTCCTTCCCACGCAGGTGGGTGAACACTCGGGTGCGATCACACACTCACAGGTCCTTCCCACGGCGGGTGAACACACTCCCCCGGCGTGATCACACTCACGGTCCTTCCCGGGCGGTGAACACACTCTCGCGATCACACTCACGGGCCTCATGGTGGGTGAACATTACCCCGCGCGATCACACTCACGGGTCCTTCCTGCAAAGGGCAGAACACACTCCCTGCGTGATCACACCTCACAGGTCCTTCCCACGGGCGGGTGAACACACTTCCTGATCACCACGGGTCCTTCCCACAGGGCGGTGAACACACTCCCCAAGGGATCACACTCTCACGGGTCCCTTTCCCTCATGTGGGTGAACACACTCCCTGCATCACACTCACCGGTCCCTTCCCACGGTGGGTGAACACACTCCCCTGCGTGATCACACTAATGGTCCTTTCCCTCACAAGGAACACACTCCCTGCGCGGATCACACTCACGGGTCCTTCCCGCAGCGGGTGAATACAGGGACATTCATCTTTACATTTTTTATTTCTTTGTTTGAGAGAAGTTTGGCTTATCTTTCTCATATTTAAAAGCCACTTATGTTATTTTTTCAGAAAACATGGATTTGAGGGGAGGGTAAAGTATTTTTGTACATAGTGTTTGTTTTTGAAGCCTGGTATCCATAGAGAAAAGGGTGCACATCACAGCCATCTGAGCTGCTAGATTCTCACCAGGCGAATGCGCCCGCACCAGCACCATCAGACAGAGCCAGGACACCTCAGGACCTCGGGAGCTGTCACGCCCTGTCCATCACCTCCCCAGTGAGGGAAGCCACCGCCTTGACCTCTAACACCAAGGATTAACTTTCTTGTGCAAATGTGAATGTTTAAAAAAGCGATTATGAGATTAGTGGTTTTTCCAAGAGAAAAGAGGTCGTTTCCTGGTAATGAATGAGTTGTGGGTTATGTCCCGCCCCGTGGACAAATGGTTCTCTAGACACAAATGCACAGGACCAGTGACCTTTGGTCATGCCAGTCTCTGTACTGGATAAAGGGGAATGAGTCAAATCCAGTGAATTGGAATCTCAGCCTTCCTGATGATAAACGCAGGGTTTCCTGATTGTACAGGAGAGGCAGGTGCTCATTAGTTTGCATTACCTAAAAAACGCCACGTGCACAATTTATCGTTCTTCTAGATTCTATAGCCCTTCTTTTTTGTTTGGTTGTTATTGGGAAATGATCGGGTTAGTTTTTTTAAAATTTACATTGAAGTAAAATTAATATAACATAAAGTTAGGTATTTTAAAGTATCAAATTCAGTAGTCTTTAGTTTACTCACAATGCTGGGCAAACATCACCAGGGTCTAGTTCCAAGATATTTTCTTCACTTCCAAAGCAAACTGTGTCCTCACTGGTGGCCACACCCCATCCCCCGTCCCAGCCCCTACTGACCACGGGTCTACGTTCTGCCTGTGTGGATTTTCCTGCACATTCTGGACATTTTACAGAAATGCAATCCTAGGCCGGGCATGGTGACTCACGCCGATAATCCCAGCACTTTGGGAGGCCAAGGAGGGCTGGATCACCTGAGGACAGGAGTTCGAGACCAGCCTGGCCAAGATAGTGAAACCCTGTCTACTAAAAATACAAAAATTAGCTGGGTGTGGTCGCGGGCGCCTGTAGTCCCAGCCACTTGGGAGGCCGAGGCAGGAGAATCGCTCGAACCCGGGAGGCAGAGGCTGCAGTGAGCTGAGATCGTGCCACTGCACTCCAGCCTGGGAGACAGAGTGAGACTCCATCTCAAAAAGAAAAAAGAAATGCAAGCCTGCAGCATGTGGCCTTTGTGCCCGGCTCCTTTGACTGGGTGTCGTGTTTCCAAGGTTCACCCACGCTGTACCTTGAGTGGGCACTTCACCCCTTTGGTAGCTGCGGAATATTCCGTGGTGCAGCTGCACCACGCGCTGCTTGTCCACCCATCCGCTGATGGATGCTTCAGTTCTGTCAGCCTTGGGCTCCTGGGAACATGTTGCTGTGAACACGTGTGCCGGGGCTTATTCTCCTATCGTGTTCCCTGCTGGCATTTTCGCTGCTCCCCCAGCCTTCTTAGAGAGTGTGGGTGGCACCAGACCCTCTGCTCTCAGGAGGCCTGTGTCTGGCTCTAATCCAGGCAGAGGGAAGAGTTGTCTAGGGTCATAGAAGCTGCACCCAGGTATATTTGTGGGAGGGACTTCGACAAGGAAAGAACTGGGCTCTTCCCCATCCAGTCCCACTCAGGGAATCCAGAACAGTCCTTTGTTCTTCCAGGAAGAAGGGGAGAGCAAGAAAAAAGGTGCCCGCTTTAGGTGCTGAGCACGGTGGGCGGTGGGTGCAGAGAGGGGGGGAGAGGGAGTGAGGTGGAGGAGGGGTGCCTTCTGCGGGGCCTTCAGGCCAAGGCAAGGATTCATCTGGGTGTGATGGAGAAATGGTAACGCGGTGTAACGTGATCTGATTTATGCTTTGAAATGAACATCGCTCTGAATGCTGCATAAAGAATGATTTTGGGGGACAGTGGCAGAAACTGCTGCAGTGGTCCGGCTTGGCTCAGGGAAACGCACAGCCTTAGTGGGGCCCTGATGGACAGTTCACAAAGGCTTGACCCCGCCCCAGATTGGTTTTGTATTAACAAATAGTTAACACCTGTGCTAAAGGTTATCATTTTTTGTTTGTTTGTTTTGAGACGGTGTTTCGCTCTGTCTCCCAGGGTGGAGTTCATGCCGCGATCTCGGCTCACTGCAGCCTCTGCCTCCCAGGTTCAAGCAATTCTCCTGCCTCAGCCTCCTGAGTAGCTGGGACTTCAAGTGCCCGCCACCATACCCAGCTAATTTTTGTATTTTTAGTAGAGATGGGGTTTCGTCATGTTGGCCAGGCTGGTCTTGAACTCCTGACCTCAGGTGATCCGCCCGCCTTGGCCTCCCAAAGTGCTGGGATTACAGCCGTGAGCCACTGCACCCAGCCCTAAAGATAGCCTTAATCGAAGATGCTCACTCATCATCCCAGTGCGCTAATGTGACTGGTCACTCACCATCCCAGCGTGCTAATGTGACTGGTCACTTGTGTGCACTCCCACTGCCTCTCCGTGTGCCTTTGTGGTTGACGTAATCATCACGTGCTTCGCTGTTTGTGGGGGGCTGCCATGCTCCTCACAGGAGGCTGAGCAGTGTCCCTGGTCTCTACCCACCAGATGCCAACAGCACCCTCACCCTAGTCGTGACAACCAAAAATGTCTCCAGGCATCACCTGCTGTCCTCTGGGGGTCATGATCACCTCCTGATTGAAAATTCCTAATCTAGACTATGTTCTGAAACTCACATTTGTGGCGGTAGAGTTTACACAGGTGCCTTTTGAGGTGCACACTGCAGTGAGTGCTGAGAAATGCATGCAGCTGTGTAACCCACAATCATCAAGCCATAGGCCTTTTCCTGTCACCCCTAAGAGTTCCCTCCTGTCCCCTGGTAGGCATTTCCCTCCCCTCACCCTGACCCCAGCAGCCCCTCACCTGTCCCTGCTGCAGTTCTGCCTCTCCCTGCATGCCACACGTGTGGGATCGGCAGGAAGCCTGTGGGTCTGGAACCCTCTCTTCTCATGGTACATTTGAGACTCATCCATGATTTGGGCTGTGTCATGGTTTGCTCCTTTTCATGACTAATAGTCCACTGTATGGATGTGCCACTGTGTGTGTGTGTGTTTTCTTTTTTTTTTTTGAGACGGACTTTTGCTCTGTCACCCAGGCTGGAGTACAGTGGCTCGATCTTGGCTCACTGCAACCTCCGCCTCCCGGGTTCAAGCGATTCTCCTGCCTCAACCTCCCCAGTAGCTGGGACTGCAGGCGCCCGCCACCACGCCTGGCTAATTTTTGTATTTTTAGTAGAGATAGGGTTTCACCATGTTGGCCGGGATGGTCTCGATCTCCAGAACTTGTGATCTGCCTGCCTTGGCCTCCAAAAGTGCTGGGATTAGAGGCGTAAGCCACCGTGCCCGACCCACTGTGTGTGTGTGTGTTTTTTTTTTAATCCATCCTCCACTGAGGGACATTTGGATTTTTTTCCAATTTTTGACAGTTAAGAATAAAGCCCCTAAAATAATTCACCTACAGGTTTTTGTGTGAACATGTGTGTGTCCCAGTTCATCCATGCTGCTGTGGCAAAACCCCGTAGGCGGGGTGGCTGATAAATGGCAGGCATTGCTTGCCCACGGTGCTGGTGGCCGGGAAGTCCAGGACCAAGACGTCAGCAGGTCCGGTGTCTGATGAGGGCCACCTCCTGCTTCACAGACGGAGCCTTCAAGGCTGTGTCCTCACACAGCAGCAGTCGGGAGCTCTGGGATCTTCAGCCCCTTATGGCGCACTAATGCCATCATGAGGGCCCACCCTGGAGCTCTCATCGCCTCTTACAGCTCCCCACCTGCTGATACCACCACCTTAGGGGCTTAGAATGGCAGCCTGTGAAGTTTAGCTGGGGGTCCCACATTCAGACCATGGCAATACATTTCCATGTATTTTGGGTAAATACCCAAGTGGGATTTCTGGGTCATAAGAAACCACCCCGCTGTTTAATCAACTGGCTGTACCATGAACCTCCAGACTTTATATCAGAGTGTGTAATTGTATCAAAGTCATGTGGATTTTTTGGATTTTTTCTTTGTATAAAACTGAAACCGATCTGATTGGTGTGGCTCTCAAAGAGCGGTTTCAGGGGAAACCTAGGATTCTCTTCAGACACCCAGAGCTTAGGGTGGATGGCCTGGGAGCCTGGGGGTGGACGGAAGGGAGTGGGCATAGGGGTGGATGGAAGGGGATGGGGATGGGGGTGGACGGAAGGGGGTGGGCATGGGGGTGGATGGAAGGGGGTGGGTCTGGGGGTGGTCGGAAGGGGGTGGGGACGGGGGTGGACGGAAGGGGGTGGGGACGGGGCTGGACGGAAGTGGGTGGGGATGGGGCTGGACGGAAGGGGGTGGGGACAGGAAGGAGGCCTGGGCATTTCAGGAGCAGGGGCTCTGTGGGAGAAGGGGGGCAGGAACCCAGCAGGGAGAGGTTTTGCTTCTGTGTGGAGCAGGCGGGCGGGTGGTGGGTCAGTAGGAGCTGGGGCGGCGGAGCCTGTTGGCACAGACACGAATGAGGACAAGCGCTGGGTGGGGAGGCTGGCTCCATGGGGCGCTCTGTGGAGCAGGGTGAGGAGAGAGGGAGGCCTGGTGGTTCGCCTTAGGTAGAAGCGTGAGACACCCGTCGTTCCCAAAGGCCTGTCTCAGCAGAGGCCGTGGCTCTGTCAACCAGGACTTGCGTCCCTTCCTTCAACCACTGCTTGGTGGCCAACAGGTGGTGCTTCAGGACAACTGGGGTCCTAGCCCTGGCTCTGCCCTTTTGTAGTTTGTGTCTTTGGATCAGTGATGTTCTCTTTGACACGAATGGGTGGGAACATCTGTAAAAAGCTCACTGCACGCCCCTCTGTAGATGAGCAGACAAACAAAACAGGAATGTGTTCCATCCATCCACACGACGGAATCTGATTCAGCCGTGAAAAGGAATGGAGCCTGACACACGCCACCACACAGATGAACCTTGTGGACATGCTGGTGGAAGAGGCCGGACCTGGAAGGCCACATGTTCCAGCACCCCACGTATACAACCCGTCCCGAGCAGGCAAACCCACACGGTCAGAAAACAGGCTGGCGGGTGCAGGGGCAGGGTGGGGAATGGGGAGCGGCCGGTCACGGCTATGGGGTTTCGGTTTGGGGTGATAAGAAGGTTTTGGAACTGGGCAATGGTGATGGTCACACAACATTGTGAAGCCACTCCATGCCACCGTATTGTACACTTTAAACTGGTAAAAATGGCCAATTTCAGGTTGTGTGCATTTCACCCTAATTTAAAAATAACCCACGTGAGGGGTAATGGATCACGTTAGGGATGGTACAGGGGTGTTGGTGCATGCCACTGTGTCCCTGGCTCAACCAATTATGCAGAACTGCCCAGGTGTCCAGGTGCACACAGATGTCACCACACTGCCATCCTGCTCTGTCCCCCAGGAAGCAGCCCTGATCTGCACAACTGCGTCCTCATCCCCTCTGGTTCTGTGTGAGTCCATTCTCATACTGTTGTAAAGAACTACCTGGGACTGGGTAATTCCTAAAGAAAAGAGGTTTAATTGGCTCATGGTTCCACCAGCTGTACAGGAAGCACGGCTGGGGAGGTCTCAGGAAACTTTTTATCATGGTGGAAGGCGAAGGGGACGCAGGCATGTCTTACATGGCTGGGCAGGAGAGAGAAAAGTGAAGGAGGAGGCGCCAAACACTTAGAGAAAAAGTGAAGGAGGAAAGGAGGAGGTGCCACACACATTTTTTTTATTTTTTAAATTTTAGACAGAGTCTCACTCTGTCGCCCAGGCTGGAGTGCAGTGGCACGATCTTGGCTCACTGCAGCCTCCGACTCCCAGATTCAAGTGATTCTCCTGCCTCAGCCTCCTGAGTAGCTGGGATTATAGTGTGTGCCACCACGCCCAGCTAATTAAAAAAAATTTTTTTTTGTATTTTTAATAGAGATGGGGTTTCACCATGTTGGCCAGGCTGGTCTCAAACTCCTGACCTCAGGTGGTCCGCCTGCCTCGGCCTTCCAAAGTGCTGGGATTACAGGCGTGAGCCACCGCGCCTGGCCCAGTGCTACACACTTTTAAACAACCAGCTCTCACAATAACTCATGATCATGAGAAGAGCACCAAAAGGGAAATCCATCCCCATGATCCAGGCACCTCCCACCAGGCCCCACTTCCAACACTGGGGAATATAGTTCGACATGAGATTTGGGCGGGAACACAGACCCAAACCCTCTGAGATTCCACGAATGCAGTTCCAGTTCTACTGCAATGACCTGTCATCCAGGCTTGAAGCAGGATTTCGGACAGGCCTTGGTCCACGAGTAGCACGCTCACCTGGTCTTCTTCCCGAAGTTCTGTGGGCCTCTGGGCTGTGGCGCTTCTCCAGCATCTGGAGGTCAGTAGCTGGTGAGCCACGGGGATTTATTCTGGCATAGCTGAGTCATCACAAGGTTCTTCAGTGCCTCAGCATCCCTCACTGCAGCTTGAGGTTTGGTTTTGGGGGTACCGACCATTTGCTGAGGGTTTTGCCAAATAGGCTTTTGGCCTCTTTGTGTCAGCAACAGGTTGATGGGGTGGCAGCCCCCGGGAAATCTGACGGCCAGTCCCAGATCCAGGATCAGGTCAGCAGATGAGCCAGCCCCCGAGTTGAGCTGTCCGGTGAGGGACCCACCTCCTCTGCCTGAGCAGTTCCTGCCGTTTACGAGGAACCTAAATGGGAAGTGATGTGTGGATGTTCTAACAGCTTAGCTCAAGTCATGGTCCTCCCGGAAGGGCGGGAGCAGGCACTGGTAATTCTCCCATCCTCGAGTGGGAACTCTTTCTTTGCGGAATCTCTGTCCTTTTTCTGAAACAGATTGTTCTTTCTTGGGGCTTCCTTTGTTTCCTGGGAGCAGCACAAACCCCTGAGAAGGAAATGACTCAAGGTGGCTTCCTGAGGAATGAAGGGATTCGGGCGAAGGAAAGTGTGAAGGTCACGAAGTGTGGATCTAAATGCTAGGATAAAGCCTGCAAATGCTGTGTTTTCAATTTTGAATCGGTGGCCGATGTTAAGAACCCAAAGCGCAAAACCTTCCTATCATAACCTGAATTTCTGACAGTTGTCTTGGAAAAAAGAAATGAGAGGCTCCGGCGGCACCCACTCTGTTTCTGAGCGGCTGCAATCAGCTGGCAGAGGGAGCAGTGGTTCTTCAGTTCCCCACAGCTCCTACCTGCCTGCCTGCCAGGTTGGTCTCTGCAACCCCCCGTGGAGGTTTTCCTGTTAAAATCTTGAGTTCTGGCTCTGGCTTAGCTGGCAACTTGCCCATGTGTCGCCTCGAGGTCGCATCTGCAAATAGAGATACTGCGAGACCATTCCCCTTCTGCAAAAGGAGATACTGTTCTGGGAGATGCAAGGTCCTAAGTAGATTGGGAAGCACTTGGGAGAGTTAAAGAGGCCTCACGAAATGGAAGGTTTGGTTCATAATTATGTGAGCATGAGCTCTATCCGCCGAACCGATGTGAAGTGGTGTTTAGCCACCCTCAAACTTGCTGATGGAAAACGATTTCTTATTTCCATAAATAATCCTGCCAAGCAAGTGATTTAATTGATTTAATGAGTCGTATTGTGAGATGCAGACCTGGCCAAGAGCACATATTTATCTTTGTCTCCATCTGTGGAAATTTCCTTAGAATTAGAGCAGAGCATTTTTAGTGAGAGATTTGAGGGTTTAAAAGGGAATTATCTTAGAACTCTCGGAGCATTGATGAGACTTGGAGGCACGTTCCGAGTTGTCCATCGGACGCGAATCTGTGGAGTTTTCAGCTTCCACTGGAGGTGGGAAATGTAAGAATGTGCCCCTTTTCCACTCTGAAACCATATCATATCATCTCAAATTATGCCCAGGAAAACGTACACAAATATGCTGGCCCATTGACCATAACATCCTGTGATTCATTTGACAAATAATTTTCTTCTAAGTGGTATGAAAATAATTTTTTTTCAGTGCCTGACTTTCTCATCTACCAGTATATTTCAATATTGTATCATTTTCACATGCACTTGGAGAAGGCTGTTTCCGGCAATCATTAAACTCACTCATTAAACCAGCAGTTCTCAACCGGATGATTTTGCCCCCAGGGACTTTGGTAATGTCTGGAGAAGTTTTTGGTTATCACAGCTGGGGTTGGGGTGGGGACAAGCTGCTGGCCTCTGGTTGGTAGAAGCCGGGGGTGCTGCAAAACATCCTTCGATGCCCAGGAAAACCCTGTGCAACAAGTGAGGCACCCCACAGTTTCAATAGTGTTGAGACTGAGCAACCCTGGCTTGAACAAATCTTTGGGGTGGGGAGGTTCATGTTCAGAGGCACCCATCTAGGCACTGAGGATAGACTGGTGACTAGGAGAAGGTCCTGTTCTCACGTAGCTTAAATCCCAGTGGTGGTGTAGAGGTGGCAGACAGTCAATAATGAGAAAATTTTAGTCTGTGCAGTAAGGAAAATTAATCACAGAAACATGGTAGAGATGATGGAGGGAAAGATGCAAGTCAGAGGTGTTAGTGATGTCCTCTTGGGTGAGGAAACAGAGCAGTCAGGAATGATGGCATCTGAAAGTGAGGTGGTGTAAACAAGTGGGGCTTCATTTCTCACTTGATCAAAAGTCTGGAATTGGGCAGCTGTGACATTGGATCAGGGCCATGGTCTCTTGTTTCATTTTTTTTCCCCCCTCAAGGTCACAAAATGGTTGCTGTAGCTCCAGGCACCGCATCTGTGCTCATGGTTGGAAAAATGGCACCAGCCCCATCTAGCCCCTTCTACTCTTCTGTCCTATCAGAAAAGTAGAAGCCTTCCTGGACTGTGTGGTGGCTCATACCTGTCATCCCAGCACTTTTGCACTTTGGGAGGCTGAGGCAGGCAGATCACCTGAGGTCAGGAGTTCAAGACCAGCCTGGCCAACATGGTGAAACCCCATCTCTACTAAAAATACAAACAAATTAGACAGGTGTAGTGGTGGGCGCCTGTAATCCCAGCCACTCAGGAGGCTGAGGGAGGAGAATCGCTTGAACCTGAGAGGCAGAGGTTGCAGTGAGCTGAGATTGCACCACTGCACTCCAGCCAGGGCAACAGAGAGGGACTCCATCTCAAAAAAAAAAAAAAAAAAAAGGAAAGAAAAGTCATCCTAAAGTTTCTTTAACAGACTTCTCATGAGGTGGTAGGCGAATTTGTGCCCCATGGATAACCGTAGCTGCAAGGAAGGGTGGGACAGTGAGCATGTCTCTTTTCCAGTCTCTAGTGGAAATGGGCGTGAGAGAAGGGTGCTGGGAATGGGTGTTGGGTTGGCGGCTTCATGGTGCTGAACAAGTGTAAACTTTATGTTGAGACCTCAATATATGTAAAGTCGGCTAAGGAGCTGACCGTGGAACACCTGGGGGAAGGGTGCCTCAGTTGGAGGGAGCTGCACATACCAAGGCCTTGGGCCCAAAGCTAGGAGAGAGAGCAGGGCTGGTGTGTTCATGAGAACCCACATGACCACTGCCCTCTAGTTTCCCAAGGCAAAATGCTCACATGCTGGTGGCTACCGGGAAGATCCGCTTCTCCAAGCCTCCATAGAACGTCCATGAGTAAGAAATCACCATAAATAGAGAGTCCTAAAACTTCAGTTCTGGAGATCGGAAGTCTGAGGTCCTGGGGCTGAGATCACGGTGTCGGCAGGTGCTCCCTCTGAGAGCTCAAGGGAGGGCCCCTTCCTTGCCTCTCCCAGCCATAGGCATTCCTGGGCTCCTGGTTGCATCACTCCAGTCTCCGCCCCCGGGGTCACATTACCCTCTCCTCTTCTGTCTATGTGTCTGTCTGCTCCTCTGTGGGTCTTTTACAAAAACAGCAGTCATTGGATTCAGGGTCCACCTGTGTAATCCAGGATGCTCCCCTCATCTCAAGATCCCTAATTTAATTATATCTGCAAAGCTTCTTTTCCCAAATAAGGCAACATTCATAGGTTCTGTGGAAAAAGGCCTAAACGTGCCTTACTGAGCCCCAGCCTTCAACCCACCACAGATCCCAAGTATGTGCACTTGAAGATGGTACTTCTTGGGTGGTTTTTACCGTCAGTGGCTTCACTGCTTAGAGAGAAGAATCCTGGCAAACTCGGAAAGGGTATTCTGACCACAGGCACTAGGAAAGACCTCCTGCATTCCTGGTGTGTTCATCCGTTCTCCTACTGCAATGAAGACATACCCAAGACCAGGTAATTTATAAAGGATGTAGGCTGAATTGGCTCACAGTTCCACATGGCTGGGGAGGCCTCAGGAAACTTACAGTCATGGTGGAAGGTGAAAGGGAAGCAAGCTTGACCTTCTCACAGGGTGGCAGGAGAGAGAAGAGTGAGGAATGAAAGGGGAAGAGCGCCTTATAAAACCACCAGATCTCGTGAGAACTTCCTCACTCTCACGAGAACATCATGAAGGAAACTGCCCCATGATCCAATAACCTCCCACCTCGTCCCTCCCTGGACATGTGGGGATTATGGGGATTACAATACAAGATGGGATTTGGGTGGGGACACAGAGCCCAACCGTATCATCTGGTATGTCTTCCCTTGGGTCTTATCTTGTTATTACAAGCTACTATTCCAGTTTTTAGCCTATTTTTACATAATTATCAAGCATGTGCTATTTGCAAGCTGTGCTGTGAACACTTCCCCACCAGCCCAGGCATGAATCCTGCTGCTTCAGCCATGTCTCTCTCACCACATTCTTGTGTCCCCTCTCACCCCTGTGCCCTGGTTTGGGCTGTTCCCTGTGCAGAATTCTCTTCCCACTGGTCTCTGTAAGATCCATGGATGACTTTGGTTAAGGATAGGTCAAGGCAGATGTCTGGCCAGAGTGACTCAGTGAGTTTGGCACGCAGGCACACCACACCTCCACATGTTATATAACCTGTTTGTTTAAGTTCATACTTGGCACTGAGCCACTATGGTTTGCAAAAGGTATAATTGCCCTGCTAACGCTGTACAGGGGCTCTTGGGGCTTGGCTTGGCTCAACTTGGCTTAACATGGCGGGTGCACTGGCACCCAGAGAAAAAGAGAGAGAGAGAACCAGAGCTGTCCATCTTGCAGAGGGATAGAGGGGAGCCAGGGTATAGCTCAGCATGGCGTGGCATGGCATGGCACAGCTTGTGCTTGTGCCCAGAGAGAGAAAGAGTTAAGCTGCTAACCCTGAAGGCAGGGGAGAGCCGGCCATGCAGCTGCTTGTGGGAGCCACTGGCTCAAGCAGCCGAGACTGGGCAGAAGGTGTAAAGAGCCAGTGTGAGAAAGCTGTTAATGAGAGCTGCTGCTGAATAAAACCATTTCACCTGCCTATGGCCCCCGCGTGTTCTCATCTACCCACTCCCCTCGGACCTCAGACCTCTCAGCATAGGCTGGACCCGGACCCTGGGATCTGACCATCTCCATTGTTCTCATCCCACACATGCTGCCTCCTTTGCCTTTGCAGCTCCTCAGGTGCAGGAGGTGCGCAGATCTGCCTGCCGTTTCTTCTGTGCACTCTGCAGCCATTCTGTGCAGCCTCCCGTCCCAGGTCCATATCTCTCTGAGCCACGGGCCCTGTATGTGTAAAATTAGGACATTAAGGCTGTCCTGCCATAGGGGCTGTTTGTGGGGGCTGAGTAGGGCCCTGGGTCAGGACCCTGTATGTCGGAAGCACTAAAATATTATGGAGTGTTCTTACCGTCACCTTCGCTTTGAACTTGGTCTCAATGCGGTTCTGACACTCGTTCCTCAGCATCAGGTCAGGTTTCACAGGTTAAGGGCATGGTGCCCCTGAGGCCCCCACACTGCAGACACCAGTTACAAGCTCCAGGAAGGTGGTTTCAGGGATTTCAGAGGTTTCAGGCCACTTGTGCTTTTGAACAACTGGCTGCAAACCTGAGGAATTCCCATGACCCCTTCAGGTTTGAAAATTCCCAAGAACGGCTCAGGGAACTCAGGAAAGTGCTATGCTTATTATAGTTTTGTTATAAAGGACACAAGTCAAGAGACACACAAGGCCAGGTTTGAGGGAGGGTCCCAAATGTGAAGCTTCCATGTCCTCAGGACACAGCATCACCCCCATCTGTCACTGGCAAGGAAGCTCCTTGAGCCTCGGTGGCCAGCGTTCTTACTGGGGCTTCATTCCCTGGGTGTGACTGATGGGAGTCATTGCCAGGTGATCAAACTCCAGCTCTAGCCCCCGCCCTCCCTGGGGGTTGGGCTGATATCACCTGGCTTCAAGCCCCAAACCTCTAATCATGAGGTCCACCTTTCCTTCACGACCAGCCCCCGGCCTGCAGCTGTGTAGGGGCTCAGCGTGATCCCCCGACCAGGGGTCCTGGCTGGAAGGAAGCAGGGTGGTGGCTGTTTCCTCACTGCTGGAAGCTTCATCCCTTTGCCTGAACCCACAATGCCTGTCCCGCATTGCTTTCCTCCCATGCTGCTTCATCCTTCTCTCTTCTCACAAGGATGGGCTTCCAGATTTTGCTAGCCCATGGAAACATCACTGTCTTTTTTATTCATGTATCCTGTGACAACTCTGTAAACAATTCCTCTATTCAGTACTCTTCAAATTATCCAGTTTAAGTGAGCCATCTGTTTCCAGCTGGGGCAGGAAACTGTCAAGTCTCTTTTCGCCCCTGAAAGACAGGGATGTTGTCTCTCTCTTTTCCCTCCCTCCTTCCCGCTTTCCTTCCCTCCTCTCTCCTTCCTTCCCTCCCTCACCCCCTCCCTCACTCCTTGCCTCCTCCCTTCCTCCCTCCCTCTCTTCCTCTCTCCTTCCTTCCCTCCCTCACTCCTTTTTTTCTATCCTCCCTCCCTCATTTTTTTCCTCCCTCCCTCCTTTCTTCCTTTTCTCCCTTCTTCTCTTCCTCCCTCCCTCTCTTCCTCCCTCCCTCCCTTCCTCCCTCCTTCTCTTCTTCTTTCTCTCCCTCCCTCTCTTCCTCCTTCCCTTCCTCCCTCTGTCCCTCCCTTCTTCCTTCCCTCTCCCTCCTTTCCTCCTTCCCTTTTTCCCTTCTCTCCTTCCTTCTCTCCCTTCCTCTCTTCCTCTCTCCCTTTTGTTCTCTCTTTCCTTCCCTTCTTCCTTCTCTCCTTCTCTCCTTTCCTCCCTCCCTTCTCTCCCTCCCTCCCTTCTTCCATATCTTCCTCCTCCCTTCCTCCCTCCATCCCTCCCTTCTTCCTCTCTCCCTCCCTCCCTCTCTCCTCCCCTCCTTCCCCACTCCTTCCCTTCTCCCTTCCTCCTCATTCCCTTGTCTCTTCCTCTTTCCTCCATCCCTCGCCTCCCTCCCTTCCTTTGGTAAACATTATTGACTGATCTCCATGTGCGGGGATCTGTGTTGGGTATGGGGGACAGTTGCCACCTCTCCTCTGTAGGACACAGGATTGAACTCACAGCAGGGGATAGTGAAACTGGGGTTCACTGGGTGTGATTCACAATGGGTGTGATTCACAATTTGGTATCTTGGACTGAAACTTTGTCTTGCCAGGCAGTCCTGCCTTTAGCAATGTCCGCAGTATTTTGAGCATTAGGATCAAGGAAGACAATACTGCTTGGTGCCCTTGTAGTGCAGAGTGGCTCATGAATGGCATTGGTGGGTAAACAGAGAGTGCTCCAGGGCTTCGTGACCTGTGCCAAGCCCCTTAGAAGCGAGGGGTGTGCCACGTTTTAGACTCTCTCTCTTCTTGCACACTTGCTGCTTCCATATCCCTTGCAAAGTCCTGATAAAAATAACAACTTGCCAGGTGTGCTTCTGTGTTCATTTGTTTTAAGCCCTTTAGTATTAATTTTAGAAAGAAGGGGGATCTTTTCTGGTAGCTTTTAACTTTGCTATAATTTCACACTTACAAAAAAAATGTGCAGAGGTAGACCCCGTATACCTCCCCTGAGGATCGGATCACTGCTGGCCTTGGGTCCTGTTAGCTTTGTCTTTCTCTCTTTTCTACAAGTTGCTGTCAGATGATTCAGAAAAAGAGGGAGAGAGGATGAGGCAAATGGTATTTGAGAGTGAGTTGCAGATGTGATACTCCCTTCATCCCATATGTGTCCCAGCATGCATTTCCGAAGAATGGGAGCATTCTTTATAAAACCACAGGAAATAATCAAGAGGGGGATGTGTAATATGGCTGCAGTATCGTGATGAGTCTGCAGCCAGATGGTCTGAGTTGCCCCATAAGGTCCTTTAGAGCCGTGTGTGTGTGTGTGTGTGTGTGTTTGTGTGTTTCTTGTCCAGGATCCAATCCAATACCATGTGTTACTTTTACTGGTGTTGTCCCGTCAATCCCCTTTAACCTGTATTGTTTCCTTGTCTTTCTTCCCTTGGACCGTTTTCAAAGAGTGCAGGACAGTCATTTTACAGAAGGTTCCTCACGGAGGGTTTGTCTGATGTTTCCTCACAATTAGATTCGGGTGTTTTGTTTTTTGTTTTGAGGCAGGGTCTTGCCCTGTTGCCCAGGCTGGAGTGCAGTGGCGTGATCTCGGCTCACTGTGGTGCGATCTCAGCTCAATTCAACCTCTGTCTCCCAGGTTCAAGTGATTCTTCTACCTCAGCCTCCCAAGTAGCTGTGACTACAGGTGCATGCCACCGTGTCCGGCTAAATTTTGTATTTTTAGTAGAGATGGGATTTCACCACGTTGCCCAGGTTGGTCTTGAACTCCTGAGCTCAAGTGATCCACCCGCCTCGACCTCCCAAAGTGCTGGGATTACAGGTGTGAGCCACTGCGCCTGGCTGGGGTGTTGTGTTTTTTCGGGAATTTGCCTCCATCTCCAAGCATGGTATCAGGAAACACGTGATTTCAGGATGTCATGTTACTGGGGATGTCAACTTGATCACATGGTTGAGTTGCTCCCCTGTGAAATTCCCAGGGCCCCTCTTCACGTAGCCAGGAGTTGTGGTAGGGTTTGGTGAGTGGGTGGAGACTCCGATTCCTCGTCAGACTCCAGCATGCTGCTCACACCTGCTGAGAGCAGCTCTGGTCCAGACCCCTCGCTGTTCTGGTTGATTGATTAGCACAAGGGGCAGTTTTCCTGTTGTTCCTCCAGCCTCTGTGAACGGGCCTTCCCTGCCCCACCCCCCTTTATTTATGTTCATTTGTGTGAGTATGGACTGATGGATTCTTATTTTATTCCAAGGTTAAATTTATTGCCATTATTTAAAAGCTGAAGTTGAAACGCCGGCGGGAGCTCCTTCAGAGATGGTTCCCATGTCTTTTGGACACGTGGCTGTCATTTCTGAGTCCCTCTTTACTTTCTACGAAATGAGATACTGTAGGATCCACCTGTACTTTCTCTGCCACAGCTGTAGAGTTAGCCCCTTCCCGAAGGAGCCCATGCTTCTCTGGGTGGCAAGTGATATTTAGAAATCAAGATCTGGGTGGGAGGAGTGCTCATGACAACCAGGGTATCATGACCTCCAGGTCCCACAGTCGACAGTGCCAGGATGGGGAGTGTGCGTGCATGTGTGTGTGCGCGTGTGCGTGCATGTGCATGTGTGTGCATATGCGTGCGCGTGTGTGTATTTCTGTGTCTATTTCCAAATCTATGGATCTACTTATCTCTATTTGATGCTTTCAAATCCAATTTAACCCCACATGTTTTATTCCAGCCTCTCTTTCTGTATTTCAACTCCCTCCTCAGTTTTTATCTGAGAAACCTGGATTCTATTTTAGGCAACATACATATTTAGCTGCTTAATCCCAGGAGAAAAAACTTTACCAAGTAGTGTTCAGTATTTGTTCACACTTCTTTTTTTTTTTTTTTTTTTTGAGCTTAGGGGTTACTGTAGATATATAATACACATATATACATTTTTTTTTGTCAATTAAAGCAATAGTTTTTTTTTAAAAACCCACAATAGAGCCTGGAAATTGCTCCACAGTGCTTCACAGAGATCTCCCCTTCTCAGGTCCTGCACAGTTCTCCACCACAGGAAGGCAGCGCTTATTCAACCTGCCTCCTCCGTGTGAACATTTAGGCTGTTTCTGGCATTTCACAATTAACACACTGGCATGGAATGACTATGCATATGTATTTGAATATTGTTAAAGGCCATTTTTATGTTGTCTTGAGGGTAAATTCCTAGAAGCGGGGTTGCTGGTCAGGAAGCCATTGAACCCAAGGCTTCGTTACAGGACCCAGCAGGCAGGTCCGTTCTGACTCCCACCCAGAGGCGTCTGGGAGCACCCATGTCACACAGTGTTGCTAGGCTGGGTAACTTGCCAATTTGAGAGTATCTCAGTGTAGTTCTTATTTGCATTTCTCTTGTTACAGGTGAAGTTGAACATCTTTTCATTTTTTGAGTGGCATTTTAATGTCTTTTTGGTGAATCATCTATTTATGTTTCTGGCACTTAGTACTTTTATGAATCTAATTTTTACGCTTAGTTGTGTTTCTTCCTGTTTTCAATGGAAAGAAGGCAATTTTAAGAAATAAAACTTTCTGTCTGCTGCTGAACTTCTCTAGTTGAAATCACTACTTTATTCCTTGGCTAGGCATGTGGATTTGAATCCATGAAAGGCCAGAAATTCTGTCAACAGGTGCCTGGCCTCGTCCCAGCCTGTCCCAGGGCGCATGGACAGGGCTATCTCCTCTCTGTCTTCAGGATGATCGACAGCAACTTCTGAGGGGGTGGAGCAGGAGGGGAGGAAGGCGACAGACACTTGACCTCGGACCATCAGTCATCCCAGCCCTCCCTCCACCCTGACTGTCATCCTCTTGACACTTGGCAAAAATAATCCAGCCGGCCCCTCCTGCCTGCAGAACCTGCTGGTTGAAGGTGGTACAGCCAAACTTGGCCACACATGGGAACCACCTGGGATGGTTTAAAAATATCCAGGTGCCTTCTTTCCCACCCACAGAGATTCTGGTTAATTATCCTATGGAACAGCTGGGACATCCAGATTCTTTTTTGTTAGACAGGGTCTTACTCTGTCATCCAGGCTGGAGTGTACAGGCACGATCATAGCTCACTGAAGCTTCAACCTTCTGGGCTCAAGCTATCCTCCCAACTCAGCTTCCCAGGTAGCTGGGACCAGGGGAGTGCACCACCACACCCAGCTATTTTTTTCTTTGTGGGGTAGAGATGGGGTCTTGCTATGTTGCCCAGGCTGTTGTCAAACTCCTGGACTCAAGCAGTCCTCCTGCCGTGGCCTCTTAAAGTGCTGGGGTTACAGGCGCGAGTTACTGTGCCCAGCCTATCCAGATTCTTTTTTCTTTTTTTGAGACGGAGTCTTGCTCTGTCACCAGGTTGGAGTCCCATGGCACGATCTTGGCTCACTGCAACCTCCACCTTCTGGGTTCCGGAGATTCTCCTGCCTCAGCCTCCCGAGTAGCTGGGATTACAGGCACATGCCACCATGCCCAGGTAATTTTTATATTTTTGGCAGAGATGGGGTTTCACCATGTTGGCCAGGATGTTCTCGATCTCTTGACCTCATTATCCACCCACTTTGGCCTCCCAAAGTGCTGGGATTACAGGCGTGAGCCACCGTGCCTGGCCTCCAGATTCTTAAAAGCTTCCCAGGTGGCTTGGTGCTGGAACTGGCTGGCCTAGGAGACAAGCAGGAAACTTGGCCAAGGAGGAGACGCGAAACTCGGATTGTGCAAGTCCCATGCACCCTTCACATTGGCGAGAATTGCCCCAGACTGGTCTCTCCCCAGAGCTTGACAGGTCAGCTACTAGCTGGATTGAGGGTGAAGTTTGGGGGATTTTTTGGCGGGGCCGAGGAGAGAATCCAGGTCTTGTGTGATCAGCAGGAGTGAATGCACCCGGGAGGGAGTGGTCAGGGCAATGGAGTCCGCATGGCCCATGCTGGGGCATGGGGCCGGCTGCAGCCTGCAGAAGCTGGTGCAGCCCCTTTCCCACCAAGTAGGTAAGCTCAGGTGATTTCAGTTCTACACAGGTGCGATTTGGAGCTCCTAAGGGTCTTGATCATGTGACATTTACTCACAGAAATAGTGCAGAGAAGAGGGAACACAGTCTAGACTTTCAGAGTTCTGGAACCTTCATTTCTACAATGGTGACCAGGAACAGAGATGCATACTTATGAAGGGGCTACTCTGTGCAGGTGTGAGGCTCAGGTTTTCAATCTAGGTGGCTTCATTTTATCTTCACTGGTGGTAGTTATTGCATCTGCTCTGACTCAGCAGTTACCAAAACTCTAACCCAAACTGTGCTTAAGTAGAGAGGGGAATTTATTGGTGAGACTGACCTGTCAGAGGCTGGGCACTGATAGGGTCATTGCATGTAGTTATGTAAGCTTTATGCCACATCAGATGCCAACGCCTGCTACACACACCACAGCACTGCAGATTTGCTCACCTCAGTAGACAGTCAGTGGTTAGCACCTCTTTTTAGTTTGTGCAAAGGGGTCATATGACCAGTAATGGTTTAGCAGCTCAAATACTGTGTGTAGATCCTTGGTCTCTGCACTTCTCAGCCAATGGCTCACATGCTTCTGGGCTAGAGGGCCATGGAAAGGAGCCTCTTTGTATAACTCCCGCAACAATGCTGAGACTAGTTAATTACTAGTTAGTTACTAGCTCAGCTCACCTGCCTAGCCCTGAGCCAATCACTGTGCCCAGGAGGATGAGACCCTCCAATTGGCTAAGGTGTGGTCACATGACTGACCCTAAGCACCAGGGGCACCCAGATCACCTGGACTCAGTTGAGGATCAATAGATTAGTCCACACGGAATGCCAGGTGTTCTTGCCACCAAGAGGAGGCATGACTGCTGGAATACAGATTGCGCATGGCAGCTGTCCACCATGGCAGTTATTCTGGTTTTAAGACAAGAAAATTGAGAATCTGAGATATTATGTAATTTCTTTTGAGACAAGGTCTTGTTGTGTTGACCAGGCTGGTCTTGAACTCCTGGGCTCAAGTGATCCTCCTGTCTTGGCCTCCTAAAGTGCTGGGATTACAGGCGTGAGCCACTGTGCTTGGCCAGTTATGTCATTTTCAACATCATGGGGCTTGTAGAAAGCAGGCGGGTGGAGTGTCTGAATACAAGTCTGCCTGGCCGTGATGCAGGCGCACCGTGTGACAACGCCAGCCGTGATACCTCAGTGCCCTGATGCGCGCCGCCATGCGCCAGCCGTGATACCCCAGAGCCCTGGTGCGCGCCACCATGCGCCAGCCGTGATACCTCAGAGGCCTGGTGCGTGCCGCCATGCGAAATTGCACATGGGTTTAAGGGGCTCTGGCATCTTCACCGCAAATGCTCAATCGGAGAAGCAGGGTCCAGGGAAGGCCCCCACCTCACCCACCAAAGAGCTGAACCTGGGCTGGGGGTGCAGGCAGGGTGGCCCACTCCTGCAGCCTCCAGCATGTGGCAGGAGAGCAGTTTCTGTCACGGGCCCCAGAGTTCGAGGCAGCTGGAGTCTATGCTCACCACCCCAGAGACTGCAACTCTTCCGACCCTGAGGCTCCAGCGTCGTCCAGATTTCCCCGTATTCACGTCCCCATTTCAGGCCATGCCTGTCTCCCAGTTTCCCGTCACACGGTTCCCACCAGAATCCTGCCCCTCCTCAGAGACCTCTGTCCTCCTTGGCCCATCGTTCACGTGGCACCTTGTATAAGAACAGTCACTGAGAGGAGAAGGGCAGAGAATGAAGAGAGGAGGTTCCTGGCAAAATCTCTGGGCTTGTTTATTTATTCATTTTATTTTTTTGAGATGAGGTTGCCCTGTGGCCCAGGCTGGAGTGCAGCAATGTGATCATGGCTCACTGCAACCTCTGCCTCCCAGGCTCAGGTGATCCTCCCACCTCAGCCCCCTGAGTAGCTGGGACTACAGGTATGGACCACCATACCCAGCTAATTTTTGTATTTTTTGTAGAGATGGGGTTTCGCCATGTTGCCCAGACTGGTCTCAAAGTCCTGGCCTCCAGTGATCCACTGGCCTTGGCCTTCCAAAGTGTTGGGATTACAGGCATGAGCCACTGAGCCCAGCCTTCCGGCATATTTACATCCCAGTTACCAAAGCCAAGAGCTGTGGGAGGTGTTTGTGCTTCCTGGAGGTCTCCCAGATGTTTTATGTCAGCACCTGCCCCCTTCTTGAATACATGGTGCAGCGCCATTCCGGACCTCCGCCTGTCTCATAGACACAGGAGCCATGTATGGCCATCGAGCTCTGGAACCATGGCTTGACTGAACAGAAATGTGTCACATTAAGATTTTCAAAGACGTAGTAAAAGAATGGGCTGGGCGTGGTGGCTCACGCATGTAATCACAGTGCTTGGGGAGCCTGAGGCAGGCGGATTGCTTGAGCCTAAGAAGCGGAGGTCGCAATGAGCTGAGACTGTGCCACTGTACTCCAGCCACGGTGACAGAGTGAGACCCTGTGAGGGGAAAAAAAGAGAATGTAAAATAACATTAATAACTTTTTTTTTTTTGAGACAGAGTCTTACTCTGTCACCCAGGCTGGAGTGCAGTGACAAGATCTCAGTTCACTGCAACCTCTGCCTCATGGGTTCAAGCAATTCTCCTGCCTTGGCCTTCCAAGTAGCTGGAATTACAGGTACATGCCACCATGCCTGGCTAATTTTTGTGTTTTTTAGTAGAGATGGGGTTTCACTATGTTGGCCAGGCTGGTCTCAAACTCCTGACCTCAGGTGATCCACCCACCTTGGCCTCCCAAAGTGCTGGGATTACAGGCGTGAGCCACCGTGCCTGGCCGGCATTAATAATTTTAATTATTAATTCATTCCATGTTGAATTGGTAATATTTTGGATATACTGAGTGAAATAAAATATGAAAATTAGTTTTATCTGTTACTTTCCACTTTTTAAAGGCGGCCACTAGACAGTGTAAAGTTATTCGGGTGGCTGACCCTGTGTTTCTCTTGGATAGCACTGGGTGAGACCACTCCTGACCTTGCCGTATACAGATCTTCAGTCTTTTCCACAAAGGGGGATGAAGATGATTTACGGGCAGTCCTTGTGCTGGCATGGTGGAGGGAGGGAGGATGAGTGAGGTGAGGATGCCAGGAGCATAACAGAGAGCTGAGAGTTTCAGCATTTTTTCTCACGTGTGCACTTGCATCTCCGCCTGGTCTATTGCCACCCGCCTCCCTGTGCAAGACCATCACTCACATTCCTCCAGGATTCAGGACACAGCAACGAAGGCTCAGCGAATGCGGGCTGGTTGCAGGAGCGGAGTCCTCTCCCGCCCAGAACCCTGCTTGGGAGGGAGCTTGTTTTTTCTCATAGAATGGCCCCAGCCTTGCTCCTCTGTGGACTCAGGGCAACCGGAGGCTACAGCTACCGCGCTGGCCTATAAATATTTAAGTGGCAGTTGAGCTTTCAGACCAAGCACATCAGTGGCCAAGATCAAGCTTTTTGACCTCTTGTCAATTTACTCAGTGAAATATGATGCTCCTGGTCTCCTTTTTTCAAATTGTTGTCTGCCGTCTCCTTTTTTGTTTGTAGTTGAAATGGCTGCGTTTTCCCAAATGCAGCCTAGAGACTGAGCGTTCACATCGATTGCAAATACACGAGTGCAAATGATAGATTCGTGTTCTTGCCCACAAGGTAGGTGCGTGTTGGCTGCTTCAGAGACGGCCTGACTGTGTGGAGTTTCAGGACCAGTGGCCGCTAGACAGCAGCCAGCACAGGCAGTGTGTGTTAGTATTTGTTCTGGCTGGGCTCAGCGAACCCTTCATGTCAACACGCGAGCCTGGCTTGTGCTGTTCCCTCCTCTGGGCTGACCTCCCTGCCTCAGGCTCCTGGAAGCCGTGGCCCTCGGGTCACAAAGCTGCTCTCCCGAGCTGGGGCATTCGTTGCTAGTCAGTGCCGTCTTCTTTTAAGTACTGGGAAGGTGGGACGGAGTGGTGGAGAGAGGATGGGGGAGAAAACCCAAGCACCTGGGAGGCAGCATCACACTGGCTGAACTCTGCTCCTACACAAATGCGCATGTGGAATACGGTTTGCCTTGTGTCCAGCTGTGCTTTCTCTGATTTTAAATATTCTCAGCCAGACCCCTTTAAAGCCAGATAAATAAAATACCAAAAGGGAAATGTAAAAAACAGCGCGTTGGGTAGCTGCTTCAGTGTAACATCAGAGGTTGGGGATCGCACACTGAAACGAAAGAAACTGTTTGAGTGGAAGGCGGGACCTGGAGCCTAGTGTGCTGGGGCTCCATCCTCCGCCCTCACTGCCCACTGACAGCACTTCTGCTGGTCAGTTCTCCTCTGTGCCCTGGACGGAGGTGCTGGTGGATGCCGCTGCATTGCTTAGACGACAGATCTTTCTCTCTGTCTTCGATCCCCCAAGCTCTATCAGTTTGGTTATGAGAATATCCAAACCACATCTGACCTTGTCTGAACTTAGAGCTTTTTCTTTCTTCCCCCCGGGGCCGGCTTCCAGCTGGGAGCCTGCAGCGTGTGTAGGCGGGGGGTGATCTCTGCTTTATTTCCTGGCTGTTATGAGCTGAACTGTGCCCCTCCTACCCCACAAAGGTGTTAAAGTCCTAACTCCCAGGACCTGTGAATGTGACCTTATTTGCAAATAGGATCTTTGCAGATGGGCCAAGTTAAGATGAGGACATGAGGATGTGCCCTCATCCCATATGACTAGTGTCCTTAGAAGAGAGGGAAATTTGGCCACGTGTGGTGACACACACCTGTAATCCCAGCTTTGAGAGGCCAAGCTGGGAGGATTGCTTCAGTCCAGGAGTTTGAGATCAACCTGAACAACACAGCAAGACCTCATCTCTAGAAATAAAAATGTAAAAAAATAGTGGGCATGGTGGTGCACATGAGACTGAGGCAGTGAGCTATGATTACACCAATGCACTCCTGCCTGGGTGAGAGAGTGAGACCGTTTTAATTTTTTTTTGACAGGGTGTCACTCTGTTGCCCAGGCTGGAGTGCAGTGGTGCCATCTTGGCTCACTGCAACCTCCTCCCAGGCTCAAACCATCCCCACACCTCAGCCTCCCAAGTAACTGGGACCACAGGTGTGCACCACCACACCCAGCTAATGAGACCTTGCCTTTTTTTTTTTAAATACATAAAATTAAAAAGTTAATAACATAAAAATGTTAGAAAGGGGAAGTTTGGGCACAGAGATAGACAAACGTGGAGGGAAGACTGTGTGACGACCCGCCCACAAGCCGAGGAACGCCTGAGGCTGCCAGGAGTCACCGGGAGCCTGGGGCAGATTCTCCCGACAGCCTCAGAAAGAAACAGGCCTGCTGGGCTGCTTGATCTCAGACTTCTAGCCTCCAGAGCTAAGAGAGGACATTTCTGTTGTTTAAGTCACTTGGTTTGTGGTATTTTGTTTGCCTCAGGACACAAATGCACTAGCTTAGTCCCAGGAGAGGGGACATGAAAGGGAAAGCTTCTCTCTGTATGACGCTATCAGGAGCTGGCCCAGCCCCACCAGGACGGGCAGAATTCCAGCCCCTGCCTGTCAGGCGTCCCTGGAGATCCTACTTCCTCCTCCTCTTCCCTCCCCTTCCCCTTATGGGAGGGAAGGTACCTGCTCAGATGGCTCCCTTGTGATTCTTGCGAGAGTCCCCCCACCCCTTTAAAGAACCATCTTCCATAGAACATTAGACAAACCGAGGCCTGCTGTCTCTCCTGGCCCTCCTGGGGCCCATACAGAAACCTCTCCTTATTCTGCTGGCAGAGCAGCTGGCCACGTGCCCTCTCCCCAACCTCCACTGTGTTCCCAGCCTGCAGGCCGGCCTTGCTGGAACCCATGCTCTAAGGTGGACATGAGGGAGCTCCCTCTACCCCCCAGAAGGGCTGGATTCCAGGACAGCGCTCCCACCAGCATCCTCCTTCCACGTCTGGCTCTCCCAACATCTTCCCTCTTGTCCCCTCTGCCGTGGGCTGCATAGTGCTGCTCTGTCTGAAGCCAGCGTCCCTCCCTTTTCATCCTGGCTGGCTTCAAGGTGGTGCCTAAACAAGGGCAAATTTGAGGAGCCAAGGGAGAGCTGAAGTTGACGTGTGTGTGTGCACATATGTGTGTCTGTGTGTGCATGTATATACATATGTGTGCCTGTGTGTGTGTGTGAAGGTTTGAATAATTGAACTCTGTTCTCTCTGTGTAGTAACCACACATTTTTTTTTGTGTCTATGCAACACTTACAAACATAGATCATATTTTTAGTTCAGAAAGAAAATCTCAGTGAATTCCCTAAAATCTCAGTGAATTTCCCTAAATCATTGGAAATCAATGATTTGGGGCCTATTCTATGGCCCCAGAGCCTCCCTCCACTGATGGCGTTTCTCTGACTCTCTGCCCTGCCCTCCCCTCCTTGGTCTTTTCCTCCCTCTCATGTGTCCTCCTCAAGTCCTTTCTTCCTCCCTCCCACAGATATTTGAATAGTTACAACGCATCAGGCAAGAGAAATAAGGTCCTTACAGAGTTTGCATTCTCCAAGAGGGGCAGACAGTTGGTAAATAACGAGGTAATTTCAGACAGCAGCAAGGGCAATGAAGAAAATTAAACAGGGAAGTAATGTTGGCTGGGGGGTGGGGGGTGATGTTACACGCAGATTCTCCTTCGCTGGAGAGGCCTTTGCTGCCCTGTCTAGGGCACATTCCTTTTTGTCCTCTGTCCAGCACCCCATTCTCTCCCTGTAGAGACCTTCCAATGTGTCATTTGTGTGTTTTCTGCATCCAGATTGCTTGGTTGTGTTGATATGGTTTGGATGTGTGTCCTTCCCAAATCTCATGTTGAAGTGTGATCCCAGTGTTGGAGGCAGGACCTGGTGGGAGGTGTTTGGGTCCTGGGAGCAGATCCCTCATGAATGACTGGACACTATCCCCTGGGTGAGGAGTGAGTTCTTGCTCAGTGAGTTCATGTGAAATCTGGTTGTTGAAAAGTGTGTGGCACCTCTTCCCTGGCTTTCTTGCCGTTGCTCTCACTGTGTGACATGCTGGGTCCTCTTTGCCTTCCTCCATGATTGGAAGCTTCCTGAAGCCTCACTAGAAGCTGAGCAGATGCCTGTGCCCTGTTTTCTGTACAGCCTGCAGAACCATGAGCCAATCAAGTCTGTTTTCCTTATAAATTACCCAGCCTCAGGTATTTCTTTATAGCAATGCAAATGGCCTACTATGGAAAATTGGTATAGAGGAGTGGGGCATTGCTATAAAGGTACCTGAAAGTGTGGAAGCAGCTTTGGAACTGGGTAACAGGCAGAGGGTGGAAGAGTTTGGACAGGAAGATGAGGGATTGTTCGGAACTTCTTGGAGACTGGTTAAATGGTTGTAACTAAATGCTGTTAGTGATTTGGACCCTGAAGTCCAGGCTGATGTGGTCTCAGCTGGAAATGAGAAGGTTGAGGGAACTGGAGTAAAGGTCACCCATACTATGCCTAAGCAAAGAACTTGGCTGCATTGTGTCTGTGTCCTAGGGCTTTGTGGAAGCTTGAACTTAAGAGTGATAATCTAGGTAGATCTGGTGGAAGAAATTTCTAAGCAGCAAAGCATTCAAGATGTGACCTGGCTGCTTCTCATAACCTGTGCTCAGATACAGAAGCACAGAAATGACTTAAAGTTGGAACTTATATTTAAAAGGGAAGCAGAGCATAAAAGTTTCAGAAATTCACAACCTAGCCATGTGGCAGAGAAGAAAAAAGCATTTTCAAAAGAGGAATCCAAGCGGGCTGCAGAGCGACTACTTGTTAGAGAAACTAGCATGACTAAAAAGGACCCAAGTGCAAATATCCAAGACAACAGGAAACAGGCCTCAAATGCATTTCGGAGACCTTTTAGGCAGCTCCTCCCATCACAGCCCGGAGGCCTAGGAGGAAAGAATAGTTTCAGGGGCCAGGTCCAGGGCCCCACTGCCCTGCACAGCTTCAGAACACTGCTCCCTGCATCTTGGGCACTCTGGTTCCAGCCTTAGCTCAAAGGGGCCAGGGTATAGCTTGGGTCACAGTTCTGAGGGTGCAAGCCATTAGGCTTCGGGGCTCCCACATGTTGTTAAGCCTGCAGGTGCACAGAATGCAAGCATGAAGGAGGCTTGGTGGCTTCCACCTAGATTTCAGAAGATGTATGGGAAAGTCTGGGTTCCCAGCTCGAAGCCTGTCACAGGGGTAGAGCTCCCACAGAGAAGCTCCACTAGGACAGTACTGAGAGGAACTGTGGAGTTGGAGCTCCCACACAGAGCCCCCACTGGGGCACTGCCTAGTGGAGTTGGTGAGAAGAGGGCCACCCTCCAGGCCCCAGAATGGTAGATCCACCAACAGCTTGCATTCTGAGCCTGGAAAAGCCACTGGCACTTAACTCTAACCTGTGAGAGCAGCTGCAGGAGCTGTACCCGGCAAAACCACAGGAGCCTACCCCTTGCACCAGTGTGCCCGGATGTGGGGAATGGAGTCAAGGATTTTTTTAGATTTAAGATTTAATGACTGCCCTGCTATGTTTCAGAGTTGTATGGGCCTTGTTGCCCCTTTCTTTGGCCGATTCGTAACATTTGGAATGGCAGTCTTTACCCAATGCCTAGACCACCACTGTATCTTGGAAGTAAATGACTTGATTTTACAGGCTCATAGGTAGAAAGAACTTATCTCCAAATGAGACTTAGAGCTTGGGACTTGAGATGTGGGACTTCTGAGTAAATGCTGGAATGAATTAAGACTTTGGGGGACTGTTGGGAAGACATGATTGTATTTTGCAATATGAGAAGGACATGAGATCTGGGGGACCAGGGGCAGAATGATATGGTTGGGATACTGGCCCCCTCCAAATCTCATGTCAAAATGTAATCCTCAGTGTTGGGAAGGGGCCTTGTGGGAGGTGATTGGATCATGGGGGTGGATCCCTCATCAGTGGCTTAGCACCATTGTGAGTCCTCACTTGGTTAGTTCACATGAGATCTGATCGTTTAAAAGGGTGGCACCTCTCCCCTAGCTCTCTTGCTCCCATTCTTGCCACATGATGTGCTGGCTTCCCTTCGTATTCCACCATCATTGTAAGTTCTGTGAGGTCTCACCAGAAGCAGGTGCTGGCACCATGCTTCCTGTGCACCCAGCAGAACCGTGAGCCAATTAAACCTCTTTTATTTAAAAAACACCCAGCTTCAGGTATTTCTAGCAATGCAAAAACAATCTAACACATATGGCAAAACCTAAGAGCCTTGCAAGACCACCGAGATGCTCAATACCCTCAAGGGAATGCAGATGTGGCCCAATACAATCCATTAAGAAGTTGATAATAGAAACCCGCCACTCTGCAAATCTGACCACTGGACATAATTAACAAAAATGAGTGTTACAGATTAAAACATTAGGGGACCAAAGGGGGAAACAAAACTACAAGTCATTTAGAAGTTAAGGGCAAGGACCTTACATTCTAAGGGTTGGCAAACTTTTTTGGGAAAAGGTCAGATGGTGAACATGTTCAGCTTTGCAGGCTAGACAGTCTTTGTGACAACAACTAAACTTTGCTGCCATATACTGAGGCAGCCATAGATACTATGTAAACAAGTGGTGTGGCTGTGTTCCAACAAAACTTTATTTGCAAAAACGTGGTGGGCCAGATTTGGTCTAAAGGTTATATAGTTTCCTGGGTCCTGCTATATACCAATACATAAGGTTATGCCAAAGCTACACTCAGAGGAAAATATATAGCTTCAGATCCTTTTTTATGAAGAAGAGTATTTAAAAACCCCAAATTAACCAAAACGTTCAATGCCGGAAACTAGAAGACTAACAAGATAAAGCCGAGGCAGGAGGAAACAGTAAATAAAGAGAAAAGCAGAACACAATGAATTAGCAGACAGCAACAGAACCAGCAAAGAACCTCAAAGCCTGGTGCTTTTTAAAACTTCTATAAAGTAAAATGCTTTTAATTCCTCAACATGTTTTTATTTTAACATTAAAAAGCTTTCCAAAAGCTATAATATGATAACTGCTGAGACACAGGACTTGTTCATTCTGTCAGCGAAGAGTAGAGCTGGTACGTAATCCTGCAGATAATTAAATTCCAAGCACAAATTCATAACATGAAATGTGTTAAATTCATGAATGTGCATCGCTAGAAATCTTTCACTTAAGAGTCTCACAAAGGGCTGGTTCTTTGGAAAGACACACAGAAATGAAAAGATTCAGCTCGAAGGGTGTTTCCAGATTCCGTTCAGGTGAAGTTTTGGTCTCTTCTGGTTCGCCGCTGCGTTTTCCATTAGCCTGGGGACTGCCATGCTGGGACGGCTGTGCCGTGGGCAGACTCCAGGGCTGCCCGTGGTTTTCTTCTCTGTAAAGTGGGAATGACCATCTCACCTGCTTAATAGGGGAGTGGTGAGCATGACATGGCTTCGCACGTATGCAGCACAGGCTCAGAACCCTGCCTTGCACATGGGAAGAACTCTGCGATGTTGACAGCCTCCTCCATGCCATCGCCCTGTAATCACAGTCCTTGTACTCCCCTCTAACAATGGGTGCTTTGGAACCTGCCTTTCAGAGCCCCCTGAGGTCTCCTCAGGCCGCCAGCAGGGCCGGCTGATCTCTCTCACCCCTGCCTCCAGGGCATGTGCCCTTGGACAATACTGAGTACCCTGCAGAATAAAATTGAAAAGTGCTGAGCTTTGTGGGACCCGGGATGTTGGTCTTTTTCGGAAAGCATCCCTGAGAAGCTTTGCTTGGAGGTAGAGATGCTTTAAGAAGCCAGACGTGGAGCCTCAGTCCTGACCCAGGCTGCAGCTCCTGACCCAGGCTGTAGCTCTTCATTCTCAACAGAAATAAGTGGCTCAGAAGCTTTCTCAGCCTCCGCCAAGCATCCTTCCTGTGACATTTACAAAGCAGTTTCTTTTTTTTTTTTTTAAAGAAAAAAGAGAAAAAAAAACAAGGCTGTGTAAATTTTTGTTCAAGAAAACGCTGCTTGAAATCTCTCTGATATTTTCCTCCAAGGTCAGCAGGCTTGCATTTATTACCAGCGATTTTCTTTTAGGGCACAGGCCTAATTTAAATTATAAAAGCAAATTGCTTGTTTTGAGGGGAAAAATCTCTCCCCTGATGCTCCACTTTGCCCCCGCAGAAGACAATGATCGGTTAAGAAAACAACTCAGACTCGCCCTTGTTTACTGAGTTGGTGGAAAGGGGTCTTCAGACAATTAGAGTAAATCTGGGCTTGGACTGAGGTCAGTGTTTGTATTTGAAAGCACGGTTTTCAGACGGCTTCCAAGGCGGGTTTCAAACGCCAAGACAGGAGCCCGCTCTGGGGACCCATTGGCTCATGTGTGCTCCTGGAGGGGACACGGACCCCCAGATGGGCAGGGCCCTGTGGCTGGGTCACGCCCTGTGGGAGGGCTTCCCTGCTGAATCCACAGATAAAGAAAACGAGTGTTGTGAGATGCTTGCATTTAGCAAAGTGGTAGCAACGAGCAGAAGGCTGGCTGGAGTAGGAAGAGCACAGATGTGGTGTTAAGAGCAGTTCTATTTGGAGCCCCAGGCTGGGAGCTGGCAGCACGTTGCGGAAGGGTGCCCAGACGTCCCCTGGAGGTTTTTAAGAATGGACCCGGCAGCTGGCTGCTGGGGAAGGTGGGCACGAGTCAGCCCCCAGGGACCACGCTGCACACGAAGGGCAGAAATGTACCCTTTGGACAGCTTGCAAGCTGCCCACCAAGCCCCCTTGGTGCTGGGGGCAAGGGAGCAGCTGCAATTTTCGGTGTAGACTGCCTCCTTGGTTGCCTGCGAGCCCCACTGCGTCTCCCCGAGGTTCACCCCACATTCGAGGGACAGGTCCTCAGGTTTGTTTTTTTTTAGTTTCAACAATATACTCTGCATATCCCTCAACTCTGAGAGTCTCATACTGGTTGTTCCTGTTGAATCTCCGACCTGCAGGCAAGGCTTGACTTTAGACTCTCCTGAGCCTATGGGTTAAAGGGAGGTGGGGAGGCTTCTCCAGGGCTCGCAGAGTGTGAAGTGCTGGGGTCACCGAGTAGAGTACCCCCAGCACCCCCACTTCCTCTTCTGGGGCTGGGGTAGCTGGACACCCCTCTCTGTTCGGGTGCTGTCTTGGTGAAACTGTGAGCAGGGGGCAGGGACACCACATCCCTGATTTTCTCAGGACTGAGGGGATCTCCAGGGCTGAAACTGGGAAAATCCAGGCCTACTAGTGTGAGTGAGTTGGGCCTCCTAGCATGGGGTATCCATTGTTTGGGGGTCTCTTATGTGGCTGGTGCTATCTCTCCAAGGAAGAGCCGTTCACCCCAGATCTTTTCCCCATTGCACAGAGTGGCTGTGGGAAGCCACTTCTCAGCAGAGGGGCACATTTCCCAGCAGCCCTTGGGTCTGGGTGGCCACGTGGCTTGTTCTGGCCAATGGGAGAGTGGAGCCCTGAGTCGGGGGAAGGCGCTGCCCTTCTCAGTACCCCACTGGCTGGATGCTGAGGCCATGAGGCCCCAGGGGTTGGGGAGTCAAGGAGGGAAGGGGGCTGGGTCTCTAAGTCACTGCATGGAGGGGAGCGGCCTCCAGCCAGGAGCACTCATCTCTCCTCTGAGGAAGGAAGAAATGTACGTTGCAGCAAGCCCCACATTCCAGTGCCTTATTTAATCTAGAGGCTGGCTTTGCAGTGACACGCACACTTAGCATGGTTCTGCCCCTCCAGTAGCTCTCTTATCCACAGCTTCCTCCTGCCACCCCCTACCCACCTCCAACTGAGCCTATCGGCCACCACGAAGGGCAGGAAAAGCCAGGAGGTCTGCTCCCGTGCCTCCGAGTCCGGAGGTCATTGAGGATCATGGAATCCACATGAAAATGGCGTTCAGGGCCCGCAGTATTTAACCCACGGTGCTGCAAAAATTACCATGTGTGATCCATTTCTTGGTGGCTCACGCCTGTAATCCCAGCACTTGGGGAGGCCGAGGCGGGGGGATCACCTGAGGTCAGGAGTTCGAGGCCAGCCATGACCAACATGGAGAAACCCTGTCTCCACTAAAAATACAAAATTAGCTGGGCGTGATGGCGCATGCCTGTGATCTCAGCTACTCGGGAGGCAGAGGAGGGAGAACAGCTTGAATCCGGGAGGCGGAGGTTGCGGTGAGCCGAGATCGTGCCACTGCACTCCAGCCCGGGCAACAAAAGCAAAACTCCATCTCAAAAAAAAAAAAAAAAAAAAAAACCATACTAATTTTAGATAGTTTTTAACTTTATGATTAATGGAATAATATGCATTTATTGTGGAAAAAATTTTAAAGCACAGAAAATAATTTAGAAAAACACATATCTCATTAAAATCATCATGGGTAACATCAGATATTTATAGCTTGAATTTGATGTTGCTGGAGGATTTAGAAAATGCATATAGATGCAATGTATTTTAAGTGGATATTATAAAGTTTTTGTTTTCTCCTTTATGCTTTTCAATTTTTTTACAATGAATACCTTATGTGTGTAATTCTAAAAGGTAAGATGATTCAGTCGTGTCCATTATTATCCTTTAAATACATTTACGAAGGTGGAATTTCTGGGTCAAAAACCCATGTTTTTAGGGCATTTGATAAGTGAGAATTTGTGTCTATTTCCTCTTCCATTAGTGGTGCACAAAGCGGGCTTTCCCCTTTTCCCTTGACAGCCGTGAGAAACATTTTTTCATCTTTAGTATTTACTGTTGAAAATTTAGAAAAGAAAGACGTCAAAGTTTAGGGACTCGTAATCTAGGGATGTATCTGCTCGGTGATGACCAGCACGTGGCTCTTGTCATGCCCTTTGGCTTTCTGTACCATGTGAGGCATGTGTGTGCACACGTGTGTTCGTGTGTGTGTGCACATGTGCGTGCATGTGTTATCCAACGGAGCTGGGGTCCAAATCACCCACTGCAGTCAGGCCAAACAGCCGCACCGAGGCTTGCAGGATGAGAAAGACAGACATTTAGTGCAGGGCGTCTAGCAGGGAGAACCCAGCAGCTCCTGTGGAAGACCTGGACTGCCGGATGGCTTAAAGGGGAGGATCTTTAAAGGCAGGGAGGTAGAGGTTACTGGCAAAGTCACACACCGATACATGGAGGTTATGCATTGGTTTGACCTAAAGGTGGGATCTCTGGACACAGGGGCTCACAAGGTGTAGGTATATGCAAAGATTTTCTGATTCATAGGTGGTTAGGAGGAGAACCTTTGTGTAAACATTTGGGGTCGGCAGAAAAGAATGCTGGCTCTGGCTCATCGGTGTGACCTCCTCCAGCCCTCTCAGGAAGAAATTTAGAACAAAGAATGGTGCTCAGAGCTTAGTCCTTGGCTCCCCCGTAGCTGGGGTCTAGGTGCAGGTGCATCCATCTTGGTGGAGGTCTGGGTTTCTGAAAAACAGCTCGGGGACAGATGTGATGATGCTTCAACTTCCAAAGGGAAGCGAACATCTCCTGACTCGAACTCCCTTGGCTATTGTTTTAAGCTACTATTACCTTCTTTGTTGTTGTTGGTTTTTTTGAGATGGAGTCTCGCTTTGGCACCTAGGCTGGAGTGCAGTGGCGCGATCTCAGTTTATTGCAGCCTCCACTCCCTGGGTTCAAGACAGTCTCCTGCCTCAGCCTCCCAAGTAGCTGGGATTACAGGTGTGCACCACCATGCCTCGCTAATTTTTGTATTTTTATTAGAGACAGGGTTTCACCATGCTGGCCAAACTGGTCTTGAATACTATTACCTTTTTGCTTCTCAAGTTGCTTATTCACTTCCCTGGGCCAGTTAGGTGCCTGGAATTCCCCGAGAAGGACCCCAAGATTTTCCTTTATTTCCATGCTGAGGGGAGGAGGCCCACAGGCCCCTTAAGATGGGTCCCCACTCTGCCTCACATGCACACGTCTGTCCCGTGAGAATCGCGTAGGCTAAGGCTGTGCCTCTAGGCCAGGAGATGGGGAGCAGGTGCAGCTGGCAAACACCGATGTGGCTCCTGGGCTGCTGGGCATCCTCACCCGCTGTCATGCCCATGGCGCCTGTAGGTCGTGGCTGCAGAGTCTGAACTGATGGGTTCTCAGGCCTGGTTCGGGGACTCTGTGTGTGAATCGTGCGCCCTGCAATAAATCATTCACGCCTGGAGATGGCTTTCTCTTGCCCTCTAGGAGGTGACCTTGAAGACTTTTTCCAACTCTAGCTTTGTACGATTTTCAGTTTTCGATGGGGCTTGTCTTTTCCTGACAACGGGATACATTTAAAGCTCCCTGTACCTCTAAGATTGGTTGTCATTCTTGTGGAGGTGTGCTTGTGACCTTGGATTGGAACAAGAAAGCATCTGAAGACAGGACCTCGAGGAGGAAATGGGAGCAGAGGGTCATTAGGAACTGGAGGAAACCATCCCTTCTGCGGGAGTGAGGGAACAGGCTGTCCCACCCCAGATTTCCATGCTTGGGTGAAATGCAAAGTGTTGTTCCCTGGGCTTTTTGTTTCTTTCTTTAAAAGCTTGGGAGTGCAAACAAAGCTATTAAGTGACTTAGTAATTGAAAAGAGCTTTAATGAATCTATTTAGTTAGGCAAGGAAGCCTAAACTGTAAAGACTTGGTTTCAGATTTCTGTTGGTAAGTCATCTTTCAATTCAAAGAAAGTGCATCTCCAAGTGGCTTAAACATAAAAAGGATGTGTAGATTTAAATAACCTGAAAGTCCAGCGATAAGGAAGAGATCAGGCACGGTTTGATCCAGAGACTTAATGTCATCAGCGAGGACTTTGTTTCTTCTCATCCTTCTCTCTGCTCTTTGGGCTAACGCCGACTCCTCTTGTAGCTGCAAAAATGGCTTTGACCTTGTCCCCCAGGCTATGAGCTTGCTCCAGTGGGATAGAGCACGACTTTCTCCAATCCTAAAGTTCACTTTGGACTGGCTTGAGTTCTCCGCCCATCCTGTGTCCTGACTGTAGGGGTGGAAGGTGCTGGCTGGTTAATCCAACATCACATCCAGCCAGCATTGGGGAAGAGCAGTGAACTCCAGGGGCCTGGAGGGAGTGACTCCAATGTCTGCGGCATAGGAAATTCAATTCTGGTTTATTTTCTCCTCTGGATAATAGGAGTTGGTTTTGGGGGAGTGGTGTGCTGGTAAAAGCTGTGATTTGTAGAGACCAGCCTGGCCAGCATGGTGAAACCCATCTCTACTAAAAATACAAAAATTTGCCAGGCATGGTGGGACACAATGTAGTCCCAGCTACTTGGAGGGCTACGGCGGGAGACTCTCTTGAACCTGGGAGGTGGACGGAGGCTGCAGTGAGCCAAGATTGTGTCACTGCACTCCAGTCTGGGCAACAGAGTGAGACTGTCTCAAAAAAAAAAAAAAAAAAAAAAAAAGTTCTGGTTTGTAGTCTTTGCCTATTTCTGTGGCGTAAACACTCCAACCACAACTGATTTCCAACTACCTGTGACTTAACAACGGGTTGACAGTGTTCCTGCGTATTTCACAGTTTGAGAGGCTAGGCGCTGGCTTCCGCACACAACTGGGAGAATGTCCTTGGTCATTGCCGCTGGTTGGTGCTGGTTAAGGGGCCTGTGTGGGGAAACTCAGGGGGCAACAGCCCTTGGAAGTCAGTCAGCATGTGAAGTCAGCCCGAGCTATTGGGTGCTTCTCCCAGTGTCTCGGTGCCACGTTCTCAGCCCAGAGGATGATATCAAATGCACTGAAGTAACACGGTGATTGTGGCCATACGCTCCCGAGGGCTCAGGGTCTCTGTCCTGTGGCTTTTCTGATGTCACTCGCTAGCCTTGCTGCCCCTGAAGTCTGACAGTGATTAGGATCACTTGCTTTTAAAATGTCTCCCATAATTCCCGGGTTTTATACGCAGACACTGGGTTTAGATACAGGTGTGCTACCTTGCACAAATTAATTTGCACTTGATGATAAGGCTCCTTGAAATAAGGATACTTTTAATCTTCCCATCCCATTTATATAGATTCTTTGTAATGGTTAATCTTCCTAAACTGGATAATGAATTCGGCCACAGGTAGAGTCCAGATCAATGTGCGATTGTATTTTAAATACAGCACGCGTCTCAGGGCTGGATCTTACCGTGCTCTTAACCAAGGTGACACGTGTCTGCCCTAATGGATTAAGAGCTGAGCGGCCCGTGAAAGCTAATTTGTCTAAAACCACGGGGCAGGATGTGGTGTGTTTCCTCACAGCACCCTCTCTGCCTTCCAGTCTTGTAGCAAGTGTGTGTGTGTGAGTGAGTTCAAGGCCTTGTTATACAGTCTTAGTGAGTTCGAGGCCTTATTAGGGAGTCTGCCTCTCCACTTCCTTTCCTTCCTCTCAAAGGGAGAGGCTACAGGCCCCTGAATCCACAGTCTAGCTTTTCAGCCAGTGAGAGCGGAATCCTTCATGTCCATCAGGACTGCTGGTGAGCACTGTTTTGGGAGGGTAGTTGCCTGGGCTCCAGCTCCTGCCTCAGGGCCTTTGCATGTGCTGTGCCAGCTGCCTGGAGTCTCTGTCTCTCTCTGTCTGTCTGAGCATGGCTGCCTCCTTTTCACCGCTCTAGGCTTTGCTCAGAGGACACCTTCTCAGGGGGGCCCACCCTGACCACACTCTCTAAAATCGCTGCCCCTCGCAGACCCCACTGCTTGCTCTCTGGTTTCCTTGTTCTAGGCTGTTGTTTGTTTGCGCGTTTCTTGCCTCTGTTGCTCTATGGCCATGGGTGCTCCTGTGGGGCAGGACCTTACCCTTGCCCCTGTGTTATTCACTGACGCATGTCCCACGCAGGTGTTCAATAAATGTGAGTGGAGGGACACGGAGCAGTAGTCCCCCCTCCGCAGAGTGTGGCCTGGGTGGGCTTTGTTTCTCTCCGCATGTATAGAATTTGTTTTCTTATCTGTAAAGTGGGAGACCTGCCCCTGACCTAGTGATTTCTTTCTTCTCCCCAGTTCCATGGGGCGCCTGCCCCTGACCTAGTGATTTCTGTGGGCACCAGCTCTCCCGTCCCTGGTCCTATGGGACACCTGCCCCTGGCCTAGTGATTTCTGTAGGCACCCGCTCTCCGGTCCCTGGTCCCATGGGGGGCCTGTCCCTGACCCAGTGATTTCTGTAGGGACTGACTTTCCTCTCTGTGGTTCCGTGGTCCTGGTCCCCAGGTTTGGGCTCTCCCTGCCCTTCGTCCTCTCCTGTTGGTCACTTGTGGGGCCCACCTCCCCTGACACAGGAGACATATGCTCCACACACATCACGGGACCTGCCGATGGGAGCTGGGAGCTGCTGCTGCGGCCCGTGCACCCGGGGCCAGGGCGAGTATGAGCCCCCCGCGTTCCACAGCCAGGAGGCCTGCACGTCTTTGTGCAGGGGGAACTCTCGCCAGGGCTTAGGTCTCCTCTTAAAATGAAAGGTTGGCACTGGTTGGCAGGTGGCTGTTGCGGGGGCTTCGTTTAAGGACAGCCAGCTGAACCAGGACCCCTGAGGCAGCTGTTGGAGAACCATTGCAGTTTAGAGAGGCAGGGATTTGGAATGTGTCCAGTCCAAGACTCAGACTCAAGAGCAGGGAGGGATATACATTCATGCCATTCTGGGGAAGGAATTGATGGCACTCCAGGGAGGGAAGCAGGTTCCTTCTTTCCAGCCCCTCTCAGTGAGTGGCAGTGTGGCCTGGCCGGGAGGCCACGCATCCCTTTCAGAGCCGGCCTGGTTCGGATCGTGGTACCTGTGACCTGCTGGTGTGAGCTTCAATGCGTAGCCTAGTTTTCTCATCCCCAAAGTGGAGATAATGATGGGACTTGACTTATAAGGTTGTTGCTATCAGGATTAAATGAGTGAATTTAAGCAAAACATCACGGACAGTGCCTGGTGCTTAGAAGAGGATAGATGCATGTTAGTTGACGTGGGTTGTCGAAGTAATAAAGGTTATTATTCCTAGTGGGATAGTCTGACTTATAAGACTAAAACCAGCCTAGGCGTGGTGGCTCCTGCCTGTAATCCCAGCACTTTAGGAGGCCAAGGCGGGCAGATCACTTGAGGTCAGGAGTTCAAGACCAGCCTGACCAACATGGCAAAATCCCCTCTCTACTAAAAATACAAAAATTTGCCGGGTGTGGTGGCGTGTGCCTGTAATCCCAGCTACTCAGGAGGCTGAGGCAGGAGAATCGCTTGAACCCAGGAGGTGGAGGTTGCAGTGAGCCAAGATTGCGCCATTGCACTCCAGCCTGGGTGATGAGAGCAAAACTCCATCTCAAAAGAAAATAAAAATAAAAATAAAAAGACTAAACCCAGAGTCCCAGCCAGAGCCAGGGTCTCTCCCTGGAGTGTGGAGCATCCTTTGGGGTGTCCTGGAGGAGAAGCCATCTTCGCTTTCTGGTCTGCCTTTGATTCCCACACCCCGTCCCCTGAGCCCCAAGTACCAATGCAAAGATTTTTCAGGCTCTTATGGCAGGAGGCTGGGAGTACAGTGGTTAGAAACATGGCTTTAGCACCAGAGACGTGGATTTGACTCTGGGCTCTGCTGGTTACAAATTGTGTGACCTTAGACACAGCATTTGACCTCTGGTTGCCTCAGTTTTCTCATCCATACAATGGGGATAATGGCTTATCTATAGAGTCAGGTTGGGGATTAATGATGTATAGCACTGAGGTATGACCCCATCCTTGGATGGCCCTGGCCAGCTGTCATGGTCACCTATGGCTTTGAGGGGCCCAGCCTGGTGCAGCCACGCTTGGCACCTCTTGCTGTATTGACCATTCTGTCCTCCTGGTTTACTCTCCAGCCATGCATAAGGGGTATGAGGTGCCCTGAGGCTGACTCATTTTCCTGAGTGCTCTCAGCACGGCCACCTCTTCCTTCCCCAGGACTCCAGGAACAACATAGGCCCAGTTTGTTTTTCTGTTTTGCACGGCAGTTAATTCCCAGGCACTAATGAGGGGCTCTCTGCCCATGAGGCTGATTAGCAGAGAAGAATTGAGGGCGGCAATTATGACGCAGAAGAAAGGCAAGATGCTGCAGTCACGATGCTAAATCCAGCCTGTGATGCTGGGTTGAGTGTCCGGCAGTCACGATCCTAAATCCAGCCTGTGAAACTGTGAAACGAAGGCTTCCTCCAGCCTTGGGAGACCTGGCCCTCATGGTGCAGTCAGGGCTCGTGATTTAGCTTTCTGTCCTTGAAATGGCAAACAGAAGAGGACTTGGGACCGTCTGACCCTTATGTGGTCTCGTAATTATGATGGCATGCTTTCCAGAGGCTATGAGTAGGGCACTGCACTGGCATTCCAAGGCATGTGTTAGAATCGGTTAAAATGATGGCAAGACTGCGGTTTCTCCTGCCCATCCACAGAAACAGCGCTGAACGCAGGGACGGCTGTGACGCTGTCATTAGTTAGCTTTAATAGGGCCATGTCTGCCCTTTCTTTGGTTGACAGCGTTCCCCGTGGTTTCCTAGTATTAAAGTTATCCATTTAATGTTTCCAAAGGCCCACTTAGGCTTTTCTTTCATATCTGAAAAAAGAATAATTTTTCCTTCAAAAACCTTAGTGGCCCAAAGCAGCTGCCTCTCTCCCCTTGGTCTGTACTGATCCTCTAACTTAGGGGGTGGCTCAGGAGGGGCAGAGGTGAAGCCTGGTGGTTGTGTGTGGTCCCTGGGGCCAGATGCCCACGTCCAATCCCCACGCCTCACCTTTTGAGCTGTAGGACCAGGAGGCGCCCGAAGCCCTCTGGGCCATGGTGTCTCCCTCGTAACCCGCACGGGTCATCACGGTGCCCACCTCATGGCCTCTTTCGGACCTTCAGTGGACACTTTGAGTAAGATGCTTTGAACCTTGCTTAGTACAGAGTAAGCTCTCAAAAGTTGGCCGCGATTACGGACACGAAGAGTGTTAATAGTTAGCATTAAAACAGAAAATGAAATTCTGGACATAATTTTATTTTAGAAAATAGCAAGATACACTGAGCTTGGGTTTGAAAATAAAGAAGTAATTGGGCTAAAGATAAGCTTAATCTGTGATGGAAGGTTCCATACATAATTGTTCCAGGGCTTTTAGTGGGAGCAAAATTAATTTTCATGTAAGATGATTAAGCTGATGAAATTACTCTTGAGCGGTAAGTGTGTTTAATTAAATGCAGGGCGTCGCTGAGCTCAGGTACACATTGTCCCCGGGGAGTGTCCTGTTCTCTGAGCTGTTTCCTTGAGCAGGAAGGGGGGTTCTAGGCGGTGGGTTTGTTCCCCATCTTCCTCGGTGGCTGAAATGTCTATGATCGAGAGTAACATCGTGAGATGCCCATTGTGCTGGGGTGGAGTGTACAGGCGTGCAGTTATTCAAACCAACTAGAACTGACTAGAAAGCTAGCCAGGTCCCCACAGGGCTAGACTTCCCGGAACAGCAATGCCAGGAAGCTGAGGGCTCCCTCACACGCCAGGAATTTATGGAGTAATCCAAGCGTCTTAAGCTCTCTGGAATTATTTTATTGATTTACATCTCTGGAGAATGGAGCAGCCTGACTATGTTTCCTGGGGGAGGTTTTTATCTCGGCTTTCAATTTTCACCTGTTAATGTTCTGTCATTTGTAGCTAAGTGGAGATACAAGAAATAAAATATTTCATTCAACACTATAGTTAGGGTGTGGGTCCCATGAGCCAGGTGCTGTTCGGGGACTGGGGGTATAGCAGGGGATGCGGTGGTCCCAGCGCCTGAGCTGCTCGGACTCATCTGAATGAGACCAGCCTGCTGACCAGGAGGAAATCCACTCACCCAGAATGGTGCAGACGCTTGCTGTGTACACAAGAACAGCAATTAAAGGGGTGAGGTACCTTTTTGATCAGTTTTGAAAAAAATTTAATACTTATTTTTATTTATTTTTTTTTTTTTTTGTGGCAGGGTCTTGTTCTATCTATTAGGCTGGAGTGCCTTGGCCTCCCAGAGTGCTGGGATTACAGGTGTGAGTCATTGCACCTGGCCAATAGACTTCTTTTTTTTTTTCTTTGTTTTTTTAAGACAGAGTTTTGCTGTTGTTGTCCAGGCTGGAGCGGAATGGTACGATCTCAGTTCAATGCAACCTCTGCCTCCTGGGTTCAAATGATTCCCCTGCCTCAGCCTTCTGAGTAGCTAAGATTACAGGTGCCCGCCACCACGCCTGGCTCATTTTTGTATTTTTAGTAGAGTTGGGGTTTCGCTGTGTTGGCCAGGCTGGTCTCGAACTCCTGACCTCAGGTCACCCACCCGCCTCGGCCTCCCAAAGTGCTGGGATTACAGACGTGAGCCACCGTGCCCGGCCAGACTATTTTTAAAAGAGCAGTTTTAGGTTTACAGGAAAACTGATCAAAGAGTACAGGGAGTTCCCAAGCATCCCCTCTTCCTGACCCCACAGTTTCCCCTATTATTAGTGTGGTACATTTGTTTCAGTTGATGATCTAATATTGATATTATTAACTAGAGTCTATCGTTTACACTAAGGTTTACTCCTTGTCTTGTGCCTTCTATGGCTTTGACAGGTGTGTTTCTGTCATAGCATCAGACACAGTAGTTCCACCGCCCTAAAAATCCCTCCTGTTCTACCTGTTTTTCCCTTCCTCCCCCTCACTCCTGGCAACTACTGATTTTTTTTAAAAAACTATTTCCATAGTTTTGCCTTTTCCACAATGTGCCGTAGTTCGTGGTCTCCAGCCTTTTTGGCACCGGGGATCAGTTTCATGGAAGACAACGGATGGGGAGGGGGAAAGGTTTCAGGATGAAATCTCAGATCACCAGGCATTAGATTCTCATAAGGAGCAGGCAGCCCAGATCGCTCCCATGCGCAGTTCATGGTAGAGTTCGTGCTCCTATGAGAATCTGATGCCTGATGATCTGACAGGAGGCGGAGCTCAGGGGGTTGCTGGCTCACCCACCGTTCACCTCCTGCTGTGCGGCCCGGTTCCTAACAGGCCACCCTTACCGGCCCGCAGCTCAGGGCTTCGGGACCCCTGACAGAGTTGGAATCGTACAGTTTGTAGCCTCTTCAGACTGACTTCTTTCACTTAGTAATGTGCAATGAAGGTTCCTCTATGTCTCTTTATGGCTTGATAACTTATTTTTTTAAAGTGTTGAGTTATTCCAATATCTGGATGTACCATTCATTCGCCTATGAACGACATCTTGGTTGCTCATGGGAGTAATTCTAAGCTGAACCTAATCGGTGTCTATTCCCAAACAGGGTGGCTTTAATGTGTGTTCATCTGGGGAGACCCTGGAGAAATCAAGAAGGCAAGACATTGGCGATTTCTGTGCTCTGGACACCAATTTCGTGACTCACAAGTTATTCATCCAATGCCTACTCATTCTAGCAACTAGATGTTGGTGATGCCACTATACCAAAGCAGCTGGGGGTGGATTCAGAGGACACTAGAAGCCATGGTCATTAAGTTTGCATTGCAAGAAGCCTGATTTTCTCAACTGTCTACACAGTGAACGCCAAAACATTGGCCAAAGTCCCTAAGTAACTTTTTTACCAAGCAGAATATTATCTTCTTAATAACCAGTCAGTAAAGCCGGTAGGACCCAGGAAATCTGCACATTCCTCCTCTCCTTTCCCATGAGCTGTACAGGAAGGTACCCCAAGCCAGGCCCTAAGCTTTCTGGATAAACAACAAATGGGGAAGAGGACACTGTTGCCGGAAGGACATTTACACCAGGATATCGTGGCTCCACCTCATTCTGTTAGGCATCAGGGTTGGTTCTAACCAAGTCCCACAAATCCCTTTGCTCCCGGCAGACAGTACAGGGGATATGTTGATCAATTCTTTATTTTCATTAATTTTAGGATTCCCTAACTGTGACTCGAAGCTTTGGTTCTAATCACATTATTCTTATTATATGTTCCCAGAGTTGGTTTACATTACTTTCACTTTAATGGGGGCTACTTCTTGGACTCACTAATTGCATGACTAATTACACTAAAGCATTGTGGATCCTCCAGTCCGATGTGCTGTCTCAGGCATGCATTCATTCATTCACTTGACATGTGTTGATCCAGTGTTTCCTGCGTTCCAGGCACTGCTCTAGGCTGGGAGGGGCTGTGAGACCAACAAGGCCTCTACTCCCGGGGCCTCCCATTCTACCGGGGCAACTGGTGATAAGCATTTGAAATGGTGATGGGGTGGGGAGATGCGGTGGGGCTTTAGCCTCTGCCGAGAGGTGATCTGAGGACAGGATGAGGCAGCAGAGGCAGGAAAACAGGATGCAGCTCTGCAGAACATCTCAGCGCAAAGATCCGATGGCTATGAAGTGTGGAATTTTCTGTATATACTGCTATGAACACTTTCCCATTTTAACATTTGAATGCAACCTGGAGCCAAAGAGATGGTGCTGAACAGGCATGGCACAGACACCTTCATGATTCTCTGCTGTTCCGTACCCAGAACAAGGTGACAAGACACTGTCCCCACAACACTACTAGGTGTCTATTGGTTTGGGCTTTTACTAAAAGTGGCAGAAAACCTAATTACACTGACTTAATCCTAAAAGGGAATGCGTTGAAACACAACTGAAAAACCCAGCTGTATCCAGCTTCAGTTACGGCTTGATCCAGGGGCTTCAGTAATGCTGTCAGGTCTTGGTTTCTCCTCATAGCTCAGTGCTGCTCTCTGCAGTGCTGACTCCACACCCAAACTCTCTGTAACGCCAGGCTAACATTCCTCCCTTGCTGGGCTCATGTCATGGAGCTGGATGATAGGTTAGTGTTCACTCATTTCCCCACCCATTCATTTCTTCTATAGTGTGCGAGTATCTGGCACATGCCCAACACTGGGCTAAGAGCTATGTGGTTATTACCTCATCTAGTCCATTCAAGAAGCCCTTGGATTAGGTGATACTATTTTACCTACTTCACAGCTGAGTCAGTTGAGGTTCAGTGAGGTCTAATGAACGTTCAAGGTGATTCAGCTGGTAAGAAGCAACGCTGGGGTCCTGGCACCTGCACAGAACCAGCTGGTAAATAAGACAAATACAACCACTCATCTCCACTTGGTCCTAGTTTTGTGAAGACCACCAATAGGTAGTTAGGAAATTAGGAATCTCTGGTGCTTGAGGGCACCGCTAGGGAGGAAAGATTCCATGAGAACACAGATGAAGGGTCTTAGAGGTAGGGCTTCCTGGGCGAAGTGACATCTGCCCGAAAGACAATAGAGGCAGCTGTGTGTCGGGACAAGGAGGGTAGACCAGCCTCGCTGGGCGACAGCAAGTGTGAGGTCTGACCAAGAAAGGCCAAAGGCTCCGTTTGAGATCTTGGAAGGAGTAGTTCATCATAAAGCGTGGAAAGGGAGGGTGGTGGCAAGAGATGAACCTTGAGGGCTTAGTGGAACCAGGTCATGAGTGGCATGGTAACCTTCACTCTGAGGCTGGAAGGCAGAGGGACTTTAACAGGGAAGGGACAGAGATTTCCATTTAGCAAGTTGGCTGTGTGGAGAAGACAGCAGGGGGTGGTGGAGTGGATGTAGGGGGTCCGGTAGGAGAATGCAGGAGAGTGAAGTCAGAAGCTGGAATGTAGAGCGGGGAAGGGTTGGAAGGACATTAAAACGTGTGGGCATTCATCAGGTCCCTTTCAGATGTTAGGTGGGACTGCACCACTGGGCCCCATTTTTCCATCCGGGCCTGTGCATGATACATGGAAACAGCAGCAGTTGCTAGAATGAGATAGCATTGGATGAATAACATGTGAGTCACGAATTGGTGTCCAGAGCACAGAAATCCCCAATGTCTTGGGGTGCAGCATTCAATGCCAGCAGTATCCCCTCGAGCTTCTCCTTCCCGCCGATGTGCAGTGACCTGGGTGGTGGCCATTCCGTCAGCCTGCGTCCCAGGTGGGGATGATTGGAGCAGAGCTGCAGACACAGCGCAGGTGCCACCAATGCACCCAGGTGATCTTAAGCCACTGTAATCAGAATTGTTTGTAACCACAGCAGAGTCCAGTCTACCCTCACTGCTACATATGGGAAGGCAACAGAGAGGTTGAAGACTTCACTCCTTCGGCATCTCAGCAAGTGTTTCAGTAGCTCCTTTGGCCGGATGTTCTCCTGGGTTCTTAGAATACAATGAGCAGGGTCCCTCCCCTCCTGGAGCTGACTGTCTGATGGGGACAGAGGTAGGTCCAGGCACTGGCCCGCCTGGCTTATGGTTTTTCTACAGCTTATGGTTTTTCTACAGCAGTGACCATCAGCCCATGCAGTGGGTGTGGAGAAAATGAACTGCTGAGCTTCCTGAGGCTGGAACAAAGCAGTCTGATGGAAGGCATGTCCTTAATTCTCAAGAAACAATGAACACAGGCATGAGCAGCAGCCGGGACGAGAACGGAGAGGGGATGGGTTCCGTCCTGCGTGGCCCCCTGGGGTAGGGGGAGCTGGGATCTGTCACCCGGCTGGGGTCTTCTCATCTCTGAATCTCAGCTCACTTTTTCTTGTGCTCTGGATTCTGTTGTTTTAATTAATGTGCTGGAGACCCTGTTATCGGAAACAGAAAGTGATTTGTTTACAGGTAGAGTCAGCCGGGTGCGGTGGCTCAAGCCTGTAATCCCAGCACGTTGGGAAGCTGAAGTGGGTGGATTACTTGAGCTCAGGTGTTCGAGATCAGCCTGGGCAACACAGTGAGATCCCATCTCTCAAAGAAAAAATTTTTTTAATTAGCCAGGCATGGTGGCGAGCACCGGTAGCCTCAGCTACTTGGGAGGCTGAGGTGGGAGAATAGCTTGAGGCTGGGAGGTTGAGACTGTAGTAAGCTGAGATCGCGCCACTGTGCTTCAGCTCAGGTGACAGAGTGAGACCGTGTCTAAAAAAAAAAAAGTCATCTTTAAAGAGAGGCAGGTTTCTCTGGATTGGATGCGGTGACCTGCTGGACCAAAGGCAACATACGGCTTGTGGTGTGAGATAGACCAGGGCTCAAAGACCCCCAGTCAGAGACTTTGGGTGTGATTGTTAACCTGCCTGAAGCTAATCGTTCATTTGCTCCAAAGGCTTTGATGAGGAGTTCGTGAGATAGGGCGTAGAAAACATTAAACCTGAGCACTCCCGGTGCAGGTGAACTTTTCCTCCCGCTTCCTCACTCCATGCTTCTTGCTTCAGATTCCTTCCCAACAATTCTCTCTCCTCTCTCCGTGTATACAGCTCAAGAGAACAGGTGGCATTTCCCGCCTCCCGTCTCCGCTCCCAAGGATATGTAATTCTGTGTCATGCATCTCCAGGAGAGTTGATCTGGGGTGGGGAGATTCGGGGGGAAGAGAGCGACTGAGGAAGGGAAGGTGGTGTCTTGTGACACAGCTCATTGTCGAAGGACAGGTTCCCAGTGGCTCTGAACACCGGGCGCTTGTCCCCCCCCCGTGACTCATTATGACAGGCGCGCTGTGTGCCAGCGGCTCCCATTCGTAGATTGAATTACCATCCTATTCAGCTGACACAAAGCAGTTCCTGGCCGGCTCGGGCAGCCCATGAATAAGTAAATAGCCTTCCAGCCGGGTGCTGAGCACAAACATCCGAGGCTCAGAAAGGCTGGCGTCCACGGGGACAGGAAGCGGGGCTGGCGGGGACGCCTGGACCAGTCTGTCTGGTCCACTAGACCACTGATCTCCGGTGCCTTGTAAGTACCTGCTTCTGGGGCTGGGGAAAGAGCCCGATGGGTTAATGAGATACAGCTTAGCCACAGACGGGAAATTGATCTCTTTCTAGGCTGTGGGCTGTAGAGCAAGGGCTGTTCTCTGGACTGAGAGGTGGGAAGAGGCGTTTCCAGACTCGGGGGATGGGAGGGTGGCGGGGGTTGTGATAACCCCTGGTTTCTAAACCTTTGGGTCTTAATTGCGGCTCAAATCACTGTTACTACCCTGGGGATATTCCTTTCCAAATCCGTCCTCAGGTCCTGTATCAGGCTAAAAAAAACCTTTGGTCCCGAGGGTCCGTTTGGGTAGGCTGTGGGCAGGACACTCAGGCTGAGATGGGGCTCAGGAGGAAAGGCAAGGGCTGGGTGTTCCGTTATTTGTCCCTCCAACTTTCCTCCCTCAGGAATTCACCGTTCTGGTGGAAACAGTTTGGTTTTGCTAGTTTAAGCATCACAGAACTGGCATTAGAAATAGCATGTATTCAAAGTTGTAAGGGGAAATCTCAAGTGGAAATTCCTCCTCTTTTTTCGATTTTTGTGCAGCATTTTCAACTCTTTGAGCTCAAATGATGAGACGAAGTTGAACAACCTTTAGAGAATGAATATAATCAGACAATGGATATAATTGTAGCATTTTAATTTCATGTAAGTCCGCTGTTAGTTGAAATATACAGCAAAAATGTGAGGGTGCTGACTCTGGCTTAAGACCTGGGGGGTTCTTTTTTTATGTGTTCTATGTAGCGAGGACCTTGTAGTAAACAGGTGAAATGAACTGCGTCTGTGCCTAACATAAAATAGTAAGAACGAGCTCGTCCCTCGTGGCAGAAGGCATAATCCTGTGCTCCATGATGAACATGTTTATGGGGCAGGGCAGGTGGCCGGTGTTTTCTGTTGCCTGGCATTCGAAGGCAGCGGTAAAATGTACATCAATGAATCATTGTTTTTGTTTTCCTCTCTGCCTGAATGGCTCTGTTAATTAAAACTTTGTGTAAAGTGGTCTTCGAGCTCTGTACTCAATTTCACGTGGGCTGGTTAGGGCTGGTTATGCACAGCCCCACAAATCCTTTATCTTGCTGGACCACTTTTGAATGAATAATTATCCTATTTCACATGTAACCATACAGAGTAGTTTTTTATGCTGTATAATCATTAGCAAGCTCTCCGGTCAACCTGGTGAGATGTTAGAGCCCCTTAGCCTCTTTAGTGATTGAGCAGGCTGAGCCGAGGGCAGGAGGGGCCCCAGGGCAAAGAGAACAGGGTGGTTGAAAAAGCACATCCCAGGAGCCCAGGAAGATGAGGGGAGAAAGCGATGGATTTACTTATTCTATGCCAAGGGCACTGACATTCACTAAATGCATTAAGAAGCTGGGAATCATTGCCCCACCTAAAATTTTTTCTTCTTTAATAGAACTAGAAAAAAAAATGCACATCACTTGCAGATTATCGTGACTTGCTGTAATCTCGTTTTTTTCATGTTATTCTCTGAGAGAACATGATTCCTTAGAGGAGAAGAATAGGATGTGTGTTGGTGGAGGTAAGGACTTGGTGGTTTGCATTAAAAGGAGGTAGTCAGCAATGATGACGATGTGCCTCTGCCTGCAGGGATCTCACGGGAGGTCTCTGCCTTGATTCCTTGGCATCCAGCCCATCTGGTCATGGTTAGAAACATCTCCGTTTTATTGTTTGCTGAAATTGTCCCACAATGAAGTAGGTGGACGGGTGGTGTTACATCAGATGACTTTAGAAGATGTATAGATTTTTTGAAATGTTTTAATGTGATAGCTCTTTCATGTAGTTTAAAGAAAAGACACAGGCATATCAAATAAGTTAACGTGATAGTATAAGGTTTCACTTTGAGAAAGATTTGTAGAGAAAGACTTCAGTGAGTTCCCAAACTAGACACAAGCATGCTTTCTTTTGTGCTGCAACAGTATTTTTTAACTTGAAAGTGCACACATATAATTAGAAAAATCAAGTGTATAAAGGTATATGAAAAAATTCTCGTGCTGTCTCTTCTTTCCATATCCAGTCCCTTGAGCCCACTTTTAATACTTCTAGTGGTTTCTTCTTGAAGCTCTTAAATAATACTAAAAATTGCCTATATTGTGACTTTTTTTTGACTTACCAATTTTCCTAAGTAAAAAATATTAATAGCACTTTCTGGGGTGGTAGATAAGTGGTTCTCAAAGGGCTTTGAGTGGGCAGTTTTGCCTTTCAGGGTTGGTGGTGGGAGACACTTCTGTTTGTCATGATTCAGGGAAAGGTGTGTGCTACTGGCCTCTGGTTGCTACTGGCAGGGATGCTGCTGACCACCCCATAGTGCACAGGACAGCCTGCACAAGGAAGAATTCTCTGCCCCAAATGTCACACTGCTGAGGTTGAGAAGCTCTGTGGTAAATGAAGATTTGGTTATCTTAGTTTTCCTCCCCCAATCTATACACATAGTTAAATTGGTACTTTATTTAAGTGAATACTTAGTTGTTACATTGCTATTGTGTATATATTGTTAATGGTGGCACCAATTAGTGACTGTGATTACATTTCTTTCATTGTATGGCTTTTTAGTTTTCCTGGAGTTATTAATAGCCTGATTTTCAATTGTGCCATTTGCAATCCACATATTAAAAACTCTTCTCCAGTTATTTCTGATATCAAAAGCTTTTCTTGAGTCTCTTTTCTCTAGATTCTTTATTTCTAAAGCTCTTTGTTGTCTTGTTTCAAACCAATTGCTCTTGAGAGCTAAGGCTCAGCTGTCACCTTGGAATTCTTCTCTATCCCCGTTTAAGGTAGGATTTGTTGTTTCCTGGATTCCGTGGCTTTACCTTTTATCTTTTTTTTTTCACTTGTTTTGCTGCAGCAGTCATTTCCTAAGAAAGAACACGCTGTGGAGGTACATTTTATGAGTCTTTGCATGTATGGCAATCTCTCTTCTCTAACCTCACACTTGACTGACAGCTTGTTTGGGTATAGAACCTTAAGTTGGAAATAATAGTCAATCAGAATTTTAAAGACATTCTGTTGGCTTCCAAGATTGTTGCTGAGAAGTCTGATGCTCTAACCCATTCTTTTCCTTTTTAAAATTCCACCTCTTTTTTCTAACGGTTATGGGAAGTATTTAGGGCCTTCTCTTTATCATTCACCTTCTCAAATCTCATGGTACTCTTTGCCTAGGTCTCATCTATGTTGCAGAGCACTCATGAGATCCTTTAATCTAGAACATGTTCTTATGTTTTTCTGACAATTTTCAATTTATTGTGATTCTGGGCAGTTTAAAAACTCTAACAAAACAGAAGTAAAGGAATTTCTGATATTTTCGTTGTTTATGTAAACATGAAGGTCTACTGATATATATAGGAATTTTTGTTTTTAAATATTTGGTGGCCCAGATGAGAATTCCCGAAGAGTTTATGCGTAGTATGCTTGTTGGTTTTTATATTAATTTTATTAATTAACTTGACCGATAATAACTCTTTCTGTAGTTGGCTGGGAATCAGTCAACTGATTGTTATTATTCTCTTTCTGGAAACCTTACTGGTAAAAGTTCGACCTCCTGGATTGATAGTCTCTTTTTTTTCTTTAATATTTTCTAGCACTTTGGGAGATTTCTTTTATCATCCAAATCTGCCATTAAAATTTTTATTTCAGCAACTATCTTTTGCATTCACAGGAGTTATTTTTGTCCTTCATTGGCCTTTTTAGCATCTTGTTCTTGACTTTTACATGCTTTCTGAAGATACTTGTTAAACTTATTGCTTTTTTCTTTTTTTTCCTTGTTTGGTCGCCTGGATGATCTCTCTGTCTTCTGGGTTTTATCGTTACGTTCTTTTACTCTTCCGTGTTAGAGGTTTTTAAAATGAAGCTGTACCCCTTGGTTGACTGCTTTTGGAGCATAGTCTTGACAGGTTGGGGGAAGTCAGTGGTGAGCTCACTCCAGGCTAGCTGCGAGGGAGCAGAACACATTTTGTTGTAGAAGCTCCTAATGTCAAACACGGTCTTTGCTCTTGGGTTGTAGTTTTCTACCAAAATATTTCCAGCCTCCTGCCTAGGTTGAGAGTGGCGTGGGGTAGCATCCACCTACCTGCTTAATGCATTGGATCTGGGGAGGGGTATCCACGGGCGGACTGTCTAATTTATTTTCAATATAATAGCACTTGGCTATTATGACCTCTGCCTGCTGCATGTGAGTCCTGAGCTCCCTCATTAAACATCTCTAGAAAATAAACTTCAGTCTCCTGCCTAGATGTCTTTCCCTCACAGATCCCTTGCACAAAATTCTAAATCTTACTAAATTCCAGCTTGAACTAACATTATGCATGCCTGTTCTGGTATTCCCCGTCAGACGGAGAGTCCTGGAAGGCCTCGATCTTACTCATGCTTGGGCCGAATAGCTCTCAGGAACTTTGCAGGCGCTCAGAACATGTTTGCTAAATGGAAATAAATTGAATTTTGGCCATACAGATGGTTTTTCAGCTCCAAGTTCTAGGATAAAGCCTCACTTACTTTTTATCCTTCCTTTCACTCCTGCTGGTTCATATGGACACAGGATACTAGCAAGCCTTTTAATAAAACCTAAGTTAATTCAATTTATCATCTTATTCTGTGATTCTGAGCAGGTCAATGACTCTTCTTAACAAAATAGAAGTAAAGAAATTTCTGATATTTTGATTGTGTATGTCAACATGAAGGTCTACTGATATAGAGGAGTTTTTGGTTTTGAATATTTGATGGCCAAGATGTGAATTCCTTAAGAGTTTACTCTGTGTAGCATGCTTGTTGGTTTTTATATTGATTTTAATTAATTAATTTGACCTATAATAACTCTTTCTGTCATTGGCTGGACATCAGTCTCGTCTTGATAATTAAGGATATGTTCAGTGCATGCCCAGATACTGACCTGTTCCCTCAATTCTGTCCCTTGCTATCATCTGTCTAACCTGGATAATTAGCCCTAAGTGCATTTCTCGTGGCAAATTCAGGAACATGACGGTCTACTCAAGGAGTCATGAAAGCTTCGCGTCAATGGCTGTGTTGTATCGTTGCATTGTTCTATACCAGGAAATTTGGTTGCAGGGAAAGAAAAATCTCAGGCTGGGAGGACCATGAGTTCAGTTTCAAATCTGTCCTTCACTCAGCCCTCAGCGTTTTGAACTGGAAAATGGCAGCAGAATTCCTGCCTCTCCGTGGCTCTTAGGCATCAAGGAAGGTGAAGGAGGCAGACAGACAAACCTGCGAGTCATTCTTTGGTGACAGAAGATTGTGTCTGCTTCTTCCTGCAGCTTGGAAATGACCCGCCACACCTGAAGCCTGCAGGTGCTGAGGCCACATTTGACCAGACCCAAGCTTTGGGAGACCCCTGGGGAAATTTCCCACTTCCTGTCCTGAGACCAGGAACTCAGCAGAGAAACTTTGTGGTAAGTCGTCCTTTCTTTTCTCAGAAGCAGTATTCCTCTCTGTCGGTTAGGAGCTGTGTCTGTTCTTTCACAGTTTGCTGATTTATTTGAGGCATATTTATCGGGCGCCAAGCGTATGTCCCCTAGTTAAGAGGAAGGAGTGGTAAACAGAGCAGATGTGGTCCTTACCCTCACAGAGAGAGGAACATCATGGGGAACAGCTGTGCAAAGGCCCTGAGGCAAGAAAGAACTTGATGCCTGAAAATCTGGGTGTCTGGAGCACAGATGGGACAGGTAGACAGGGCAGTTCATTCAGGACCTTAGGGCTGGCTGTGCTAGGGTATTGATTCTAAATCTGAAGAACAATGGCCAGAGAGTAGTGATTGATTTTAGGTGGAGAGTGACATGATCCAATTTTTATTTTAATAAGATCACTCCCAGTTCTGAACGGAGGTGGAGGTAAGCATGGAGCAAAGAGGATTAGGCAGCGACCATGTAGTCCACATGACTGGCAAGGGCGGCCTACAGGCCTGCACCAGGATGGTAGTGGACGTGAGGGTCATTGGAGAGGTCCTGGATGTATGTGGGCAGCAGGACCTGCTAGCCATTTTGATAGACTGGGCTGAGAGGGAGTGTAAGGGGGTGTGACAAGAATGGCCTTCATATTTTTGGTCTGGGGCACATGGCGGAAGGGGAAGACCATTTCCTAAGATGAGAAAGACTGAGAGAGCAGTAGAAGTGTGGGGAGATTCATATCCAGGTTTGCGCTGAAGCCCAGTTTTGAGTTTGAGTTACCTGACTGACACCTAAATACAGGGAAAAATCCACAGTTCGACAGTCAGTTTCAGTGTTCAGGAGAGAACTCTAGGCTGGTTTCTTCATTCCTTGTGAAATGTTTGGTTTGAGATCTCCTGTGCAGAGGTGTGATCTGAACTCAGGGCAATAGTTCACCCCGTGTAATCATGAGACAATCTTGGGTAGTAAGAATAACAGCTGCTGTTATCAAAGATTTTCAACCCTGAAATGGCCGGCTCGGCACTGGTGGCACTGACTGTTCCACCTGCATTTGATCGTGCAGCAGAAGGTGAACCAGCTGGACCTTTGGTGCCCCTGCTTGGGCTTGGCAAATGAGTCTGAGTCTCAGATTCCAGTAAGCATGGTGGTGGTGGAGGAGATGGTGATGATGCTGGCAGTAGTCCTGATGACAGAGGAGATGGTGATGAAGTTGGCAGTAGTTGTGGTGATGGAGGAGATGGTGATGATGCTGGTGCTAGATGTGGTGATTGAGGAGATGGTGATGCTGGTGTTGTGGTGGTGGAGGAGATGGTGATGATTTTGGTGGTAGTCATGGTGATGGAGGAGATAGATGGTGGTGATGCTGGTGGTAGTCGTGATGGAGGAGATGGTGATGATTTTGGTAGTTGTAGTGATGGAGCAGATGGTGGTGATGCTGGCGGTAGTCGTGATGGAGGAGATGGTGATGATTTTGGTGGTAGTCATGGTGATGGAGAAGATGGTGGTGATGCTGGCGGTAGTCATGGTGATGGAGGAGATGTGATGATGTGGTAGTTGTGATGGAGGAGATGGTGATGATTTTGGCAGTCATGGTGAGGGAGGATGGTGATGATTTTGGTGGTAGTTGTGGTGATGGAGGAGATGGTGTCAATGCTGGTGGTAGTTGTGGCAATGGAGGAGATGGTGGTGATGCCGGTGGTAGTTGTGGTGATGGAGGAGATGGTGGTGATGCCGGCGGTAGTTGTGGTGATGGAGGAGATGGTGGTGATGTCAGTAGTCATGGTGATGGAGGACATGATGGTGATGCTGGTGGTAGTCATGGAGATAGAAGAGATGGTGATGATTTTGGTGGTGGTAGTCATGGCAACAGAGGAGATGGTGATGATGCCGGCGGTAGTCGTGGCAACAGAGGAGCTGATGGTGATGCTGGCTGTAGTCATCGTGATAATGGTGGTAATGGATCTGGCCAGTATGTGTTCGGTAGACCTAAATCCACACCCAGTCCTCTGATTCCTATTTTATGCATTCATTTTCCATAGAAGAAGGCAGAGAAGGTCTGATGTGAAACTTAACTGTTTCCAATGCAGGATATACACTCGGCAATCATTTGTTTCTCATTACAATAGAACCACTAATTATCACTTAATAGTAAAGGCAGCCTCATTGGAGGTGGGTCAGATTCCTGAAAAATATTTCAAAGCCCTTTTGTTTTCATTATTAACATAATGGTATCAGTTTCTTCAATGAATATAATTTATGACAATATCTTTATCTGTATGCCCTAAAAAGACATAGTATCATGAAGAACACTTTCAAAGAGTGTGTTTCAACTGAGTGCTGTGGGTTATTGTAATTTTTTTCCAGTGCATTTATGACACTTGGCCTATGGGATGCAGAAGCCAATCTGTTCTCCTAGGGATCACAAGCAGATTATTTTGAGGGCTTATTACTTTTTTGATATTTTTAAATTTTGGTCATTCTGGGGCTGGAAGCTAGAGTGGAGTGATGTATGTGTGTATGAGTCTTTCCTATATTTGGAATGAGCTGGTCTTTTTTTGATAGATTGTTGGCTGCTTGGAATTGCAGATGCATCATTAAGCTATTGCATTTAAATTTAGCTCTTGTTCTCACTCTAGAAGGGAATGGAATGTTTGAATTATTTCCCCATGAAGGGAGGGCGATTAGAAAATAGGTCCTCATGACTGTGTGAAAGAGTGGGTCTAGTTCGTGAGTCTGAGATGGGCTGCATGTTTGACTTGGAAGAGGAGGCTCTCTGAGAGTAGCTTCAGTCTGGAGGAAGTTAGAGCTGCCTGAAGCACACCTCAGTGGCTGCTACATTTTAATCTCTCCAAAGGCAGCATTTCCTGTCTAAATCCACAATGACCATTCTCAACAGCTCCGTCGTTTCCCTCCATCCACACAGGTCTCAGCGCCCCTCTATGTCAATAAAACATATTAAGATGTGTATTCACAGATCCAAGTTGGAAAAGTTAACAACTTTCACAGGAGCTGAGTATGTGTGAGCAGCTTTAAAGTTATGCTCATTTCAAAATCGCTGCAAGAGAATAATTTGAACATGCCTAGCATAAAAAGATTAATGTTTGATGTAATAGATATCCTAATTACCCTGATTCGACTTTCACACATTATATGGGTGTATCAAAATATCACATGTACCTCAATAATATGTCCATCTATTATGTATCAATTTAAGACACCCAGATACATCAACTGGCGTGGTGGCTCACATCTGTAATCTCAGGACTTTGGGAGGCCAAGATGGGCGAATCACGAGGTCAGGAGCTTGAGACCAGCCTGGCCAACATGGTGAAACCCCGGCTCTACTAAAAACACAAAAATTAGCTGGGCGTGGAGTCGTGCACCTGTAATCCCAACTACTCGGGAGGCTGAGGCAGGAGAATTGCTTGAACTCAGGAGGCAGAGGTTGCAGTGAGCTGAGATAGCGCCACTGCACTCAATTCTGGGCAACAGAGCAAGACTCTGTCTCAAAGAAACCCAAATATAATCCCTAGTTAAAGTGAATTAAATCAGTACAGTAAAGTAAAAAACAAAATTATTTTACCTTGTTAGATATGAAGGGTAGCAGATGCTCACCGAAAAAGTCACATCTCACAGAGATGTATAAAGTAAAACATTAAAGTCCCCCGATAAATATTTCCCGTTCCTAATTCCCATTGGCGATCATTATTAAGAGTCTGGTGTTTCTTTTCAGAATTCAGACCTTTTCCCATGCATCCACAAACATACACACACACATGCAATGTCTTGATGTAAAACAGAGGCAGTTGCATCGACAAAAGTGGACGTGGATACACAATTCTATGTGTGCATGTCCAAGTACACACATAATCTGCCCTGCAACTTTTTTCATTACTTCCGTACTAAATTTATATATTTAATTTGTAAAATCTCATGTATCTTGACTCTTCTACCAAGCTAACCACTGTCATCAATTTGGTCCTTCCAAACATACATGAAACTCTATCCTAGAATTTTGTATGTGCTTTAAACAAAACTATATTTTTCTGCAGATTCGTATTTTCCATTTCCAGAACATTTCTTAGAGACCTTTGCCTGTTATTTCCTATGAGTACATTGGCACCCGACCTCAGCCTTGTAAATCGCTGTGTATCACCCAGCAGTGTAGCTATCCTGAGTGTCTCAGCCTGGGCTCTCTCAGAGCAAGCCCAGGGTAAGGATTCCAGTAAAAGTGACTCACGGGGCGGTGAAATTTTGGGAGGGGAGTATGGAAGTGAGACAGGGAAAGGCAGGAAGTCGGTAATAGGTGTGTGTTATCCAGCCAGTTGCCACTGTGGGTGATGGGGGCTCAGTCCTGCTGTGGAACCTCTGGGAGATTTTGCAATGTACGCTGTGGGATTATCTGCTTGAGGGATGAGGGAGCTGGGGTATTGATCTACCAGTACTCTTCACTTGGCTGAGGCAGCCTTGCAGGTGCATGGAGGCTCCAGCATGTCTTGCTTGCCCTGCATGTAGGCCAGGCTTGGGTCTCAGCTAGACTGAGCCCCCAGGCACAGAAATGCAGGTGTTGGTGGTAACCAGGTTGGTGTGCAAGGAGTTGAGTGCTCAGAGGTTATGGGAGGCGGCTGAAGGCACTTACTGCTGTTGATGAACAATTGTGCACTACGTAGATGCACACACAGATGACAACAGTGAACTAACTGTCCCCTAACCATGCCTAATTATTATCAGCACTACTGCAGGGAACACATTTGTCCATGCCACCTGTGTACATTACTCTAGAATCTGTGCAAATGTGCTTCTACTTCAGGGGGTGGGGGTAAGGGGAGGGAGAGCATTAGGGCAAATACCTAATGCATGTGGGGCTTAAAACCTAGATGACAGGCTGATAGGTGCTGCAAACCACCATGGCACATGTATACCTGTGTAACAAACCTGCACGTTCTGCACATGTATCCAAGAACTTAAAGTAAAATAAAAGTGCTTCTATTTGTATAAGTGTTGAAACATGTAGAAAAAGCTAAAGGGGAATATGTGCCATGTGTTCATCATAATATGCTTTTTACATTCAATAATGCAGCATGGAATTACCTCAGTCTTCAATAGTATTCAGTTGACTTTAGTTTTGTATATATTTGTGTATGTGTGTATCTAGTCCAGTAACCTGACTTTGTGCACTACAGATGCTTGGCAAATATTTGTTGAGACAAGAAACCACTGATACTAGAAGGAAATGGCCCCACCAGTGTCCCCGGACCTTCGTCCATGCCATCTGTTCTTTCATTTTCCCTGTTAGATAAGTCGTGTTATTCCTACCTGCAGGGCTTGATAGGCAAGAACTGTTTACTTGATGCCATGAGCTCTGGGAACAGAGATTACGTGTAAACGTTAAGCAGGGTCAGAGAGAGAGAAATTTGGTCTCCTGTGCCTTTTGTGGAGAATTTTGTGACTATCAGCCTAGTGGAGGCATTGCCTGAGTCTGCCAACTAGCCCAATATTTCCAAGAGTGTTGTACAGGCAATAAAATAGACAAAAACAATCCACAAACCCTAGCTAGCTATGGTCATGTATTTATTGGAAAAAATAAAATTATTAGGAAAAATATAACTAGTAGGCCAGGTGCACTGGCTCATTTCTGTAATCCCAGCCCTGTGGGAGGCAGAGGTGGGAGGACCACTGGAGTTCAGGAGTTTGGGGCCAGCCTGGGCAACAAAGTGAGACTCCGTCTCTATGATCAAATATATATTAATATATACAAAATACTAGTGAATGATATGTACAATTAGTGAATAACTAGTGAATTTATATATAAAATAACTAGTGAATTAACCAACAGTTTTGTGTTTGTCATATATAGTTTCCTTTTTCAATATAATTACGTATGTAAAACACAAGCTTATTTAAAGAAAGAGGGTCACTCAGTAGTTGGCACAGAGATGGCAAAGCTGGTGATGTCTGGGGAATCTCAGTTCCCTGGAACCTCCGATGCAGCCTTGTGGGGGCTTCACGGCTGCTCCAGCCACAGGCCGTGCCTGTGACCCAGGACCCAACCTGAAACAAACAGGCCTGCAAGTTCTTAGGGCTCATTTTTGGTCAGGACCCCAAGACTAACTGTCTCGGCCTAATGTTATTTGTGCGGAAATGTCTAGTTAAAATGGCTCTTAATGTCATTACTCTTCATGACTAAAGCAATTATGTATTTTAAATTCCATTTAGTTGGTTTCATTTTGTTCTGCTATTATTTTTTAAAGTCAACATGGAATGGGCTCTGTTTATATTGAAGTCTCAGTGCCAGTTACAGTCGAACGAGTGATTAGTGCTGTCCTGGGCCTGTCGGAAAGTGTGTGTGATGCTGGCCTGCTGGCCTCAGTACTGGGCTGGGTTCAGCGATGTCTCCAGGTTTACCTGCAAGGGCAGTAAAAGGGGAGAGTACAAATGTGTCTGGCAAGAGCTTTGGAAATGGCAAGGAAATAGTCACACTTCCAGCTATGGTACCCAGGTCTCGGTATCATCCATTTCACTCCTGCCTCTTGGTGAACTTGAGCCCTGGGATGTCATTTACTTGCTCCTTTTGTTCTGCAGGACAGATAAATGAGGCTGCTGATATAGCCGTGTGCTCAGAGAGGCCTTGGGGCTTGCTATGCCCCGTGGTATTCTATTATGTGTGTCGCGGTCTTCAGATTTTACATGACGGGGAACCAGCTCAAAGTAGCCTCAGCAGAAACGGGAGTTCTTGACTGGTGAAATTGAAGAGAGGAGATTCTAGCTTCAGGAGTGGCTGCATCCAGGAACTCCGCCGATGTTTTTGGGAATCTCCATCCTTTTCCTCTGTGTTGGTGTCAGTCTTTAATCAGTTCCTTAGTCATGCACTTGGAGTTCACAGGCCTGGTGCTGTTCCCACATTGTATTATCATATCTACAGTTAGGCCCAAAAAGCCAGCAGGGCGATGTACGACCATGGTGTGGGCCCCTGCTTTTCTCTCATGGGGAGGATCCACCTGGAGTCCATCACCCTAACCCTCACCTTTCGGAAGACCCATCTCCAGAGGCTGGCGACTGAACTCAAGAGTTTCCAACTCACCTAAGGTCACTTTCCAAATGGGAATGACCAGCTCCCGGGGGCTGGTAAAACAATGAACCCACCCTCACTAAGGGGTGACTTTGTCTCCTTACAGAGGTGTGTGCATGTTTTCAGGCCTCCCCATTCAGCCAGATCTCAAGGCAGGTTGCTCGCCTGCCCACGGCTAACATAACCATGCCAAGGACGGCTCACAGGGCTCGCAAGGCTCAAGCCACACAGGTGCCCCAGGCCTGGAGTCTAGGTCTGCAGGTTCCCAGGTGCTCCCCACTGCCGGGTGGGGTGGCTGACTGCAGGGCACAGAGGTAGGTCTGTTACTGGGTGAATGGTGTTCCCTGCAAAAAGAATGTTGGAGGCCCAGACCCTCAAACTGTGATCTTACTTGGAGACGAGGTCTTTATAGAGGTGACCAGCTTAAAACGAGGTCATTAGATTAGGTCTTAATCTACTGTGACTGGTGTCCTTCCAGACAGGGATTTGGATGCAGAGAACACTGGCAGGGATGGGGGTGATGCTTCTAGGAGCCACGGAATACCAAGAATGCCAGCCACCACAGAAGCCGGGGAGAGGCATGGGCAGAGCCTGCCGGCCAGCCTGAGGAACCAGCCCTGCCGACACCCCGAGCTTGGGCGTCTGGCCCCTGGGACTATGGGGCTGTGCGTGCCTGTTCTTCAAGCCTCCTGTCTTGTCGTACTTTGTCACGGTGGCTGGAGGAAACTAACGTGAGGTCTCTGGTTGCAAGCAGCAGAAGCTGGTGCTGGCCACCTAAAAGGGAAGGGGATTTGCTAGAAGGACCAATGGAGAGGGCCAGCGAAGCATCAGGGATCGGGAGCAGGCCTCAGGGAGGAGGAGAGCTGCAGGATGCCCCACCCAGGGTTGGGGGGATGGAGGGATGGGGGCACAGGGGGACGGAGGGACAAGCTCTGGCCGCTGGTTCTTTTTTGTCCTTGGTCCCTCTGCTCACGATTTAAATTCAAGGGACTGATTGTTTAATTGGCAGCACTTGAGTCTTGGGCCATCCCTTGGCTGGAGAGGATGAGGCAACGTGATTGTCCTCAGCAGGAAGCTCTGGCCAGAAGAGTGAGCCACTGCCTCGGAGGCCCTTTCCGACCCATTGCTGCAGGGGTTTCTGGGAGCCTCTTTCTCTACATAAAGTCAAGTCTGCACACCAGGTATTCGTGGGCAGATTTCAGTTCAGCGCCGCACACCTGCTCCATGTGGGCCCTCTGTCTTCCCGGTGCAGAGCACCAAGGACAGCATGTGTCTGCAGGGCCACCTCTTTGCTGACACAATTCAGTTACTGACCCTTTAGGTGCTTTGACAGGCTGTCCACCCCGGGCCTGTGCAGTCTCCAAGAGTAACCAGGCAACGGAAGCATTTGCCGCTGACAGACATCCGCAGAGAGCAGCCGGCTCCCCGGTGCAAACGATAGGGCTTCGGATTAGGAGAGAAGGTTGATAAGGGACCGTGAGCACAGCTAGAGCTTCCTCTTTAACCTGGGGCCATGGTGTCTGTGCGGTCCCCTTGACAACACGCTGTGGCTAGATTAGAGATCCACATTGATCAGTCGCCGTGGAAAGAATAACACATGCGTGTGCATTTCCTGTTTTGTGTGAACATCTCCCAGACCCCTTACTACAGAACGGGGGCTTTCCAAAATCGCTACCTGATTTAGCATGGGTAACTCGCGTGCGTCATCTCCACTCTGGACACTGCAAAGTTTTAGATATCTTTGAATTTGAAGGGCCAGTTTCCCAAGGAGTAAAAAAATCAATAATAACATGATCAGTAAAGAGCATAATGATTTCAGTCCTGGAAGAGGTGAGGGAATGAAAGCTCTGACTGAGCCCCAGAGGTTTGTTTTGTAAAGCAGTGACGGTGTTGCATAGCCCCCTCCACTGCCTGAAATCGTGTGCGTTTGTGGTCTGTATGACCTGCTGTAATGTGGACTTCATTGAGGAAGGGATTTCACCTTTGCTCGCTTAGTATTCCCAGTACCTGGAAAGCTGCTCTGAAAATAGCGCAGAAGTTTGTTGAATAAATAATTGGATAATTGAAGGAAGAAGTGGATTAATGAATGCTAATATAATGGGAAAACATACTTCTTCAATTTTGCCTATTTGGTGCCATAATTTGAAGGTTGCTTGCTACAAAGTAAGGGGTATGTGTGTGTTTAACATAGAAAGTCCATCAGCAATAAAGCTGTTAACTGATTTTTGGCTTTTAGATGAAGACCCATTTGTGATGAAAGTCTGGGTAGAGGTCCAAATATTCATCCTCCCTTCCTCCCTCCATCCATTCTTTCCTCTTTTCTTCCTAACTGGGTGCAGCTAAAATCTCTTTTCCATCCTTTTCATGCACAGTCTCCCATTTACATTGCTTTATGTTGTTGAAATTTTGACTTTAAGATCATTTACATTACAAAGCTATAAAGATGTTTTGGTCTAGGCACTTTTAAGGAAGGTGTTTTGCCTGAATCACTTCCTGAGGAGCCTCTCACCTGCCATCAGGATGCTCGTTCAGGTGTGGCTGCGAGCAGGAAGAGCCGCAGAGCTCCTGGGCACCCACAGCACTAGGCAAAGAGGCGGCCACACTAGCCCCTGGATGTGGCGAACCTCATCCCTCCCCACCTGCTGAACACTGGGGCGTTTCAGGGAGGGCAAGAAACCTCAGACTGAAGGGAACCTGATCTTTTTGTCTTTACCAAGAGGAGGGGGCCAGGAGGATCCCGCTGTGGGGCTCCTTGGACCAGGCCATGGAATGAGATGAAGATCCTACGAGATACCCAGTGCTGTACATTGTCTTTAAAAAAGTATAATTAACACGTTTAACCTTCTAATCTGATGTTCTCTGGGAAGAGCTTTTTGTGTTGACTTGATCAAACCAGGAGTGAATGTGATGAGAGGAAGGCATTGAGTGCTGATCACATGCAGTATGAATGATTATTTAGATAATACATTCATATTAGGCCTGGCATTGACGCACAGTTACGGGCAAGCAAACTGCTATCTAGGGGACTGGAGAACATCATTAACTCTTCATTTGCAAAATTGCTTTGGGGATCTGTGACTTGAGACGTGAGTCTTCCAGCTCCAGGCTGAGTGCAGTGGCCGATCTCAGCTCACTGCCCGCCCCGGGTTCACGCATTCTCCTCGCCTCAGCCTCCGAGTAGCTGGGACTACAGGCGCTCAGCCATCTCGCCTCAAGATGCAAAGTATTTCTTAGTGAGATTTGGAGTTTCACTAGTTCGCCAGGATGGTCTCGACCGGCCTCGTGGATCCGCCCATCTCAAGTCTCCCAGACGGCAGGCCTGACACTTCTTTTCCTTCAATTATCCACTATTTTATTCAACAAACTTCTGGCGCCTATTTTCAGAGCAGCTTCAGGTACTGGGAATACTGCTTGAAAGCAAAGGTGAAATCCCTTCCTCAATGAAGTCCACATTACAGCAGGTCATACAGACCACAAACGCACACGATTTCAGGCAGTGGAGGGGGCTTAGACTTTCTTTCTTTTTCCCCTTTTTTACATTTAAAAAATTTTGTGTGTGTGTGTGTGTGTGTGTAAAGATGAGGTTTTGCTATGTTGCCCAGGCTGGTCTCAAACTCCTGGGCTCAAGTGATCCTCCCACCTCAGCCTCCCAAGGTGCTGGGATTACAGGCATGAGCCACCACACCCAGCCAAGTTAGATTTTTCTAAGAATAAAGAGACCTGGAAATCTGAAAATCAACTGATGCAACGTTTTCCAATGATTGGACAACATCTCCAAGTAGCCCAGACAACTGAGCGATTCCTGTTCTACCAAAATAATCTAATTTATGTGCGTTCTGTGAGTTCAGAATTGGGGTGCATCTGCGGACCTTTGAGGACCGAAGTGCTGGGCTGCTTAGCGTCAGGTCAGACACTCAGTCCAAGGCCCTCTCTGTTACTTTCTGAAGCTTCAGCTGAAACAAGAAGCAGCCCACCTTTGCTAAAGGAAAGGCCTCCTCCAAGCCCTTCTCAATACCTCCTGCTAAGCAGCCTCTAGCAGTAACTAAAGCCAGTGTCAGGTGACACCTACTTGTCATTTCTGCCTGGAGCTGGAGCTGGCCGTGGCCCGTGGGGCCAGAGCATTGATTGAACTCTCAGTTGGTGCCCCAGGGCAATGTGTGCTAGGAAGAAAGTGGAGTCTGGTGAAGGGAGATGGTGACTCACTCCTTCCAGCGAGGAGGGAAAGGAAATGTCAGTGAGAGCCAAGAGGGCAGGGATGACACCATGTGCATGAGGACAGACCAGGGTCCCAAGCCTGGTCCAGCAGCTCCCAGCTGCAGGGTGTCGGCCTGGGCTCTAGTTTAAGCCTTTGCGTCCTCGTGTGCTGGATGGAGGTGGCAGCACTAACTCGGGCCTGGGGGTGGGGTGGGGGGGTTGTTGGTGACAGTGAAACACAGAAGAGACTGGTAGGGTCTCATCTCCAGGCCTGGCCCACAGGAAGCTCTCAGAACATGAGGTGTAAGGCTGGGGGTCCTGGAAAAATGAGAGATGGGGTGGAACCTCTCATCAGTGGAACATGGGGGGCTCTGCAGAGGAAGGGGGCCCCTGCACCCCAACTTCAGGTCAGCCGCTGACGCCAAGGCCATGTTGCGGGGATCCACAGCCCACACAAGCAGTCCCCGAAAATCTTTCCTTTCTGCTCAGGCCTCTGGCAGAGCTCTCCAGACCTCTGTGCTGGAAACCAAAGTCACCCTCTGACTTCTTCCTATGGTCCTGCTTGTGCCTGGCCAAGCTCTTTCCTGGCTGCCATATGGAGATGTAGAAGGAGCTCTCCTGTCACTGGGACAGACTCCAGAACACTGTACTGACCCCATCTCGGGACATTCACGTCTTCCTGCCAGCCCTGGGCTCTGCCTTGATGAGCTGGGAAGGTGCAGGATTGGGAAGGTACCTTAACCTCTATCTCATTCATTGTCTCCTAGGATGGTGTCCTGCACATACGGGCACTCAGTAGACATCCTAGGACGGTGTCCTGCACATATGGGCACTCAGTAGACATGGCTGATGGGTTGGGCGGCTTTTTCTATACCTCAGCTTCCTTAGGTCTTAAATGGGTTTAAATATAATCCTGCCTTGTAGAAGGTTTGAGGAGAAATCGGCAAGCCCTCAAGAAGGGATTCGCAACTGTGGTAGTGGCTCAGGTGATTCTGCACTGACCCGAGCCAGGAGCCCAGCTGAAAATGGCAACAGTCAGAGAAGCTGAGAGGAGGAGAGAGAAATAGAGGAGGCAGAAATAAGGAGAGAAGAGAAGGGAGCAAGACAGGGGAGGAAGAGAAAGAGACATGGGGGGAGAACAGATGGGGTGAGAAAGGAGAGGAGAGCGGGAAACCAGAGACAGAACGTGGCATGTGTCTAGTCGTCTTCTTCAGATGTCTGGGGATGAAAGGGGACACCGTGAACAGCTCCCCATTTGTCTGATGGGAAACGTGCAGGCGGAACGTTGTGATCTGTAAGATGAGACATCCTTGCTCTTGGACACAGAGCCCAGCATGCAGGTTTAAGAATGCAAAAGGCTGGGGGGTGTGTGCATCCAACTGCGTCACTCTCCTGCCAGGCAGGGAGACTGGTGCCTGCCAGAGGTGAGAAAGCAAACGCTGTTGTCCAGATCACGTCCCCTCCCGGAGCAGGAGAGTCAGGGAGGCACCTAAGGGGCGTACAGGGACCTCTCCACATAGCTTGTCTGGGTGTGCTTGGGGGGGCTTCCAAGCATGATGGCAGAGGTTTGAAACCTGTGCCCACCACCACAGGAAAATACCTGTCACTGTTGATGAAAAATGGTGCTGTTTAAACTTAGTGGGCATTGGTTTTCTTAATTCTCCTCTCCTAATTCTTGTACAGTATCACATTCCATAGCCCAGGTAAGCAATGCATGTCCCTCCACCCCTTTCTCCCTGTCTATAATCAAAGACAAACACCTGTATCCCCACAGCTAGGCCTTGCAGGGGTTGTTGGTTTATTAAAATGAGAATATAGACTAGGCCCAGTGGCTCACACCTGTAATCCCAGCACTTTGGGGAGGCTGCGGCAGGTGGATCACTTGAGGCCAGGAGTTCGAAACCAGCCTGGCCAACATGGTGAAAACCCATCTCTACTAAAAACACAAAAATTAGCCAGGTGTGGTGGCAGGCGCCTGTAATCTCAGCTACTCCGGAGGCTGAGATGGGAGAATTGCTTGAACCCGGGAGGTGGAGGTTGCAGTGAGCCAAGATCGTGCCGCTGCACTCCAGCCTGGGCGACAGAGTGAGACTCCATCTCAAAAAAAAAAAAAAATCTATATATGTTTGTATATAGGTATGTATATCATATATACACATTATATGTAATTATATGTACATATATACATATATGTATGTAATATATAATGTATATTATATATTGTGCTATTGTAATATATACATTATATTATATATAATATACACAGTATAATATATGCATAATTATACATATATGCATAATTATGTCTATATAATTATATATACATAATACACATACATATGTATATATACATAATACACATATATACACATATACACGTGTATTTATGCACATACATAAATACACACTCAGCATCTGCACATTTCCTGCCAAACAGGGAGCTGTCCAAGCTGTCCCATTTCATAGCTACACATTTGAAGAGGACTGGACACACAAATTATCAAAAATATGTATGTAAATATTTTATAAAACGTTTTACAAAGTACATATAAAATACATGTATCATATATACATATTTTTATATATGTATCTTATGTACATATATATTTTTGTATACAGGTATTCGATAACTTGTTTTACTCAAAAGTGCGTCATGAACGTTTTTCATGTCAACACATAGAATTCTAACTTGTGATTTTGCATTGCTTCATTGTAATCTGTGGCACGGATACACCATAATTTTATTTGACCACCATGAAAAGATGTCCCTATACAGACCGGCAAGATTTCCCCGTTTTCCTTTGCCTCGTCAGCGCTATGCTAAAGATCTTCATGCACATGTTCTTGTGTTTTTTATTCTATGGAATCTATTTCTGGGAATCTCTGGGTCAGAATCTGTGTCTATGCTTTTTAATTACACCTCTGAGAGATTGCTTCTCAGAAAGACTCCAAGAATCAACATTCCCACTGGTTCTGTATGGAACGGCCTGTTCCTTTTTCCTTACGCCCCAGTGCTCGCTGATGCCGTGCCTCAGTTTTCCCATAGCTAACGTGTGAGAAGCGTTGTGTTGTTAGAGCATAGGGAACATTGTCAGTTTGTTTACATTGCTCACTGAACTTCTTCTGGGGATAAGGGAGGTTGGGTACCATGTTGGTAATTAATCACTTGGTTTTTGCTGATTCCTGGGGGTGCTGCCCCAGCTCGCGTTAGTCCTTGGCTGTAAGTAACTTCTGTTTCTTTATTGTGCTCTTTAAGGAATGGGAGCAATGGCATTGATTTCTTCTGCTTCCAATCACATAGTATACGTGCAACTGTGTTGCCAAGTCCGAAGTGCTGTAAAACATAACGTGTAGGCCAGCCTGTTGCATCAGGTAGGACGGCGTTCAGCTGCAAGTAACGATAGAACCTGCTAACACTGCCCTGCAGAGACCGGCCTCACTTTTCTCATGCAGAAAGTCAGAGGCCACCATTGCAGGGTGGCATGAGGTCTGAAAGGACCCTGCCTCCCTCCCTCTCTGCTGTCGTTGGGGTCCTGTGGTGGCTGTTGCACCTTCTGGCATCGTGCCTGCATCCCAGGCGGGAAGAATGGAAAAGGCCGATGAGGGTTGTCTCTTAAGGAGACTGAGTTGTGTTTTTTTTTTTTTTTAACAGAGTCTCGCTCTGTCGCCCAGGCTGGAGTGCAGTGGTGCGATCTTGGCTTGCTGCAGCCTCCGCCTCCCAGGTTCAAGTGGTTCTCCTGCCTCAGCCTCCCAAGTAGCTGGGATCACAGGCACCCGCCACCACGCTCAGCTAATGTTTGCATTTTTAGTAGAGATGGGGTTTCACCACGTTGGCCAGGATGGTCTCGATCTCCTGACCTTGTAATCCACCCGGCTCGGCCTCCCAAAGTGCTAGGATAACAGGCATGAGCCACTGTGCCAGGCCGAGACTGAATCTTAAGAAAGGGAGAAGTCTGTGCTAGGTGTTCCCTGCTTGCCTCCCAGATCCACCCTCTACCTGCTTCTGTGCTGTCCTCTGCCCGTGGGGTGGGGGGCTGGGCGCACTGGACTTCCTCACTCAGGTTCTCTTGCCCCATGGCTTCCAGGTGGCTTGGCCGATGAGGTCGCAGCAGGAGCCTGGAGATTGTGGCAGGGGTGTCTATGGGTTGCCCACTGGCCCTCCAGTGGGGCAGTTGCAGATCCCACAGTTACAGTGTCCTCCGCCTTGCTGGCCTCTGCAACCTGCCAGCACTGCTGTCAACTCTCCCTTCGTCCCATCCCCTCCTTACTCACCAGGCATGGCCTTCGTTTTGCCCTGGATTCTGACAGATGCGACTTTCCAAAGGACATTCGTGAGGTCAAAAATGTCACCTAGTCATCCTTGCCAGCCGGGGAGCTGGGGAATGTGTACCAAGGGAAGGCCAGGGAGAAACAGCTGGTGAGTGGTAACCCAGGGTCTAAGTAACCTGGTGCAGGTGGCGACTACGGGGCACTGGAGACTAGGTGGAGGCTGTGTAATCATCAGGGGTTATCCGGGAGGTTCTGGACTTGGGGGAGGGTGGAGGGAAAGGAGAAGCTGTTTCACCCATCTGGACTCCTATATTACAAGTGACAGATCCCAGCTCAGCCCTGCAGGCTATGTACCTTGCTTCACCCTGATGGGGTCTAAGCCCAGAATAAGGTACCAGGGTCTGCATCCAGGGGAGCCTGCTGTGATGTCAGCACGGTTTGGTTACCAGGGAAGCCGGTTGTTTAAGTCATAGAGCTGTGTTTGACAAGCTCCTCCTGGTTTCTCCCGGTTTTGCATTTACACTGTTTCCTCTGATGTCTTCCCATCATGGTCTTCACCATCCTGTCAAGATGGTGTTTTAAAACTTATTTTAAAAAACACCATTTTTCCATAATGTGCTCTCTTAGCTTGGGTTGCTGTTCAGAATACCCCAGACTGGGTGGTCCCAGGGGCTGGGCTGGGGACCCCCAAACCCAGGGTGGCTTTTCATTAATCCAGCAGCCAGGCCAAACTTTGTCTGGATTGGGCTTTGCGCACAGCAGAGCAGCTCATGCACTGTGACCTTTCAACTCCTGGCCCGAGGGCTTGTCCAAGCCAAGTAAATATTCATACATGAGAGAGAACGTGATGCTTTACGAAAAAGCCAAAAGCCAGATCCCCTGGCCAACTGAAACACCCGGGGCGGCACTAGGCCCTCTGAAGGCCTGTTTTCAACCATGGAAGGTGAGGCTGATGGAGGGAACAGGTGGCGGCCTCTTCTCCAGTCTGGGCCAGACACAGGTCAGTCCAAGCAGCTGCTGTCCTTGGAGGCCACCTCTCTGTCCCAGAGAGGGGACCTTGCGTAACTCTGAGCTGCGCTGTGTGATGTCCGAACACGTGCCCTGGCACGCTGTCTCTGGAGGACTCGGGTCTGCTGCCCAGATCCCTGCAGGCCCTATGGGCTCTTCAGGGCAGGGACTCTTGACTTCTTAACTATCCAGAACATGCTTCTCAGAGGACGCATCGCGCCGGTTTCAGGCATTAATCCCGCAGCCAGCTGGTTTTCCCCAACTTTCTACTTGCAAAGCAACTTCTTAGGCCTGGGGTCCTCTCTTGCAGGTGCCCTGCATGACAGAGAACTTTTTCAACCCCAGCCATTGTGTAACAGGCAGTGGGTGGACATGGGTTCTGTGTCCTGCTTGCTGGGCCTGAGCTGCTTGTCAGGTGTACAACTGAGAGCCTTGCAGACCAGAATCCAAGACTCCACAGCACATGTGTGCTGGGGCCGGACGCGAGCTGTTGAAGGAGAAAGCAGTCAGTGTATTTAAAGGCAAAGGGCTTCCTAAATCGAGGCTGTGCAGGCCTTCTGAAGGTCCTAGGCCAGGCTACAGAGGTAAATCCTCTCTGCAGGAGATGCCTCGCTGCCAGCATGGTGGCGTCTGCTGCTTACGGTAGCCGGCAGCCAGTGTCTTCCAGCCGAGGATCGGGGGCAGCGATGCGAGTAAATGAAGCGACCCTGGCTGCTATGGCTTCCGTGGGAGTGGAAGACAAAAGGGCCCCAAATATTCCGCAAGGTATTGTCTGATGGAGGCTGCAGCTCAAAGAGATCCTTTGTGGGAGGGACGTCATCATCAGGGAGGAGACTTGGGCTCCTGGAGAGCCAGGCACAGTGCTTCCCCACTGTGGGGTCAGGGGGAAGTGGGGACAGAGCCCATGGGATGGGGGGGATGTACAGTTCCAGGAGACCTGGGGGCTCTGCATGTGGTGCCGGCAGCGATGCCTGGAGGCTGGAGCCTGTGTCAGTGGCCTGAGGCTGAGTTCAGGCTCTGCCTGCTTTGGGCGGTGTGGCTAGAGGCTCCTTTCTCCCAGCCTTTCTGAGGCCTCCTCTGTGGAATGAGGTGTTGGATGAGACTCCTCAGGGTGAAGCCGCCTGGGAGCTTTTCCTGCTAGAGCTTTAGAAACGAGGGAACGCGAAGGCAGAGTGGCCGGGGACACGCTGGGCAGCAGCAGCCTCCAATGGGTGCGAGTTTCTGAGACACTGCAGGTGTGACTAGGGGGAGGTGACAGTGAATTTAAAGCAGGAAAATTACTTTTATGAGTCACAAAATGTTTGTTAGTCTCTTGTACATTGCTAGGACACATTACCTAGTTTTTACACTTTTGTTTTTATTTATCAAAGAGATAAGTGTTTATTAAATCTATTAAGTGTTATACAAGCATGGAGAGGTTTTTAAAAAATTATCTGACTTTTGGGGCCACGGAGATGGCGTAGACCATCCCTTCAAAGTGTAGCTCTAAGCCCTGGAAATGGAGCAAGACTTGATGAAGGGAGGACCCTGGAAGCTGAACTGCCAGAGGCTCCAGAACGGGAGGGACTGGGAGGAGCAGAGTCCCCATTTTCCCCCAGAATGGGAGGGACTGGGAGGAGCAGGCTTCCCATTTTTCCCCGGTGATGGTGGACTTTGTGTCAATTTGACTAGGTTGAGGGGCGCCCAGAGAGCTGGTCACACACTATGTTTTGGGGTGCCTGTGAGGCCGTTTCTGGAGAAGGTGAGCATTCGGATCAGTGGACTGAGTAAGGAATCGTCACAAATGTGAGGGCATCCTCTGATCCATCGAGGGCCCAAGCAGGAAAAAAAGGCAGGGGAGAGGTGAATTTGCTCCCTGCTGGAGCTGGAACTTCTGTCTGTCCTGCCCGCAGACGCTGGAGCTCCTGGGTCTCGGACCTGTGGACTCTGGGCCTCGACCAGTCCCCCTCCAGTGCCCTAACCCCAGTTCCCAGACCTGCAGCCATGGGCTGGGAGCGATACCGTCAGCTCCTCCCGTTCTCAAGCGTGCAGTCTCAGACTGAATTCCCACCATCAGCTCTCCTGGCTCTGCAGACGGCAGGTCATGGGACTCACTGGCCTCTGTAATCACATGAGGGAACTCCCCAAGTAAGTCTCTTTGCGCGTGTGGATCCTGTCCTGTTTCTCCAGGAAACCCTGACGAACCACCCCGCTTCCATCCAACAGAAGAAAGTGACCCAGGCCCAACATTTCCTGACCCCCGACCTCACCAGAGAAGGTCCCCCGGGTGGCTCAGTTCTCCTCTGGGTGGATCGGGGTCCCTCTGACCATAACACCAGGGAGGGTTAATCAAGAGCCCTGCCAACATCAGTGTCAAGATTTCTTTTTCTTTTTTTTTTTTAATGGCTGAACAGCATTCCGTTGTGTAGAGAACACATTTTCTTGATCCATTCATCCATCGATGCACACTTAGGTTGATTCCACACCTTGGCTAGTGGGAATGGTGCTGTCTAAACGTGGGGGTGCAGACAGCTTTGAGACAGACTCAGTTCATATGTGGGGGTGCAGACAGCTTTGCGACAGACTCAGTTCATTTCCTTTGGGTTGGTGCCAGTGGCATAGTGGGCTCATGGTCACTCCATTTTTGATTTTTTGAGGAACCTTCATACTGTTCTCTGACAACATGGATGAACCTGGAGGATGCTCCATTAAGTCATCAGCCAGGCACAGAAAGACAAATACTGAGTGACCTCACTCATACGTGGCAGCTAAGAAGTTGATCTCATAGAAGTAGAGAATGGAATGGTGGTTACCAGAGGCTGGGGTGCTGGGGGGCATGGGGAGATGCTGGTTAAAGGATGTGTAGTTACAGTTAGACGGGAGGGTGCATTTCAGGAGATCTACTGCACTGCAAGCTGACCATAGTTAATGATGATGTATTGGTAAAAAATGTTAAGAGAGTGGGTATTAAGTGCTCTCACCACAAAATAACTATGAGGTAATGCACTTGTTAATTAACTACATTTAACCATTCCACAATGTACATATATGTCAAAGCACCACGTGATACACGATAAAATCATACAAAACAAACCAGAGTCCTAAAGAGGAGTGGCCTGGGCAGCGCTCTATCCCCACAGAGCCTGAGCCTCCCCTCCCCGGCGGAGATGCTTCTCCCCACTGCCCACTTCCCCCCAGGAGGAGGGTCCTAGCCCGACAGCTCCTGGCCTGGGGAAGCCTCTTCATCTCTGGGGAGCTGAGACTTCCCTCCTCCCCAATAGAGAGACAATAGGGTGGGTGATCAGACCTGCAAGAGGGACACGTAGCCTGGACTGAGGTCTCTTTGGCCCTGAGAACTTGAAACTTCCCTGAAGTGCCCAGAGAAACCAGCGTAGGCAGAAGGGTACGTGTAATGCCAGTGGGCCGTGCATAGGGGATGCTATCTACAACACCACAGTGCCAGTGGGCTGTGCACAGGGGATGCTCTCTGCAGCACCACAGTGCCAGTGGGCCGTGCCAGGGGATGCTCTCTGCAGCACCACAGTGCCAGTGGGCTGTGCACAGGGGATGCTCTCTGCAGCACCACAGTGCCAGTGGGCTGTGCACAGGGGATGCTATCTACAACACCACAGTGCCAGTGGGCTGTGCACAGGGGATGCTCTCTGCAGCCCCCCGTGGCGGGCCGTCGGCCTTCCTGCCCAGCATCCTCTATTCCTGAGAGTGTCTTGGTTTCCCATTGTCCTGTTGTGTGTTGTTTGATTCAGCTGTGAGCTCGGAGAACTTGCCCATTCACAATAGAAACCAAAGCATTTTCTAGCAGCTCTTTCCACTGGATATTCTTCCTTTTCCTGCCCTGGTTCCCAGGCAGGGGCTGGGGGGTCAGACATGGAAGGTTGACCGATTGGAAGTGCTCTCCTAGGATGCTGAATCTAGGGAAAAAAACCCCAACATTTTCAGCATATTTACTTCAGTGGAAAGTTTCCCAGGTTGGGGGACAGGAACTTCTGCCAGGTCCTTTTGCAGGGGAACCCCTACCTTCTGCACCTGGCCCTCCAAGCCTCTGCCCCCGGCACATTCCCACATCCTTCTGGGAGCTCCCCTTTTGGTGGAGTCATGGCCTTTGTTTCTGATGCTTGCACCCAACACAGAACCTAAGCGGTTGTAAAAATGGGCGCTTCTGCTTGGTCAGCGTGGAGAGAAAAGTGGGAGAAAAAGGAGATGGAACTTGAACCTGGTGGAATGAACAGTTTTCCAGGGCTCCGCTTGCTGAGCGCTCTGAGCAGTTTCTGACCAATGCGGGCTCCTCCTTGCTGGGGAGTTGGATTTGTGTCTGACTCGCTCTCAGGCTGAGTGTGGAGAAACGGTCGCCGGTGAGGATGACTTAAGGAGGCGGTGTTTTCATGCCTGTCCCTGAGAAACTCCCAGGAGATGATCAAAGCACCATGAACGAGAAGTGTGTTCCCACCGAGTGCGTGGAAACATGGTCCTGGGTGTGGAGACGTGGCAGAAACCCTGTGAGCGAAACCCACAGGTGCACAAGTAGCCACAATTAGCCAGGGAACTGTGTGGTGAATTCAAGGAAATCTACCAAATGGAGGTACCATCTATTAAATACCATCTTAATCAGCCTGTTAAATTGTGATGTGAGCAGATGCGGTCATGGGTAGGGCCCTTTCTCCCCCAGAGGAAATGTCAGCAAACACTTAACGGGAATGTTTCAGATGACCAGGTCTGTGGTAGAGTGAGTGCTCTGCCCAGGCCATTACAGGATTTCGCTGGGACTATTTACAGAAATTAAACGTGAAGAAGGAACACTTTCTACACCTCAGGCTCACTGGTAGGGCAAGCTGTGTTTGAAGAATTTGAACTGGGCCGGGCGATGCCTCATGCCTGTAATCCCAGCACTTTGGGAGGCCGAGGAGGGTAGATCATGAGGTCAGGAGTTTGAGACCAGCCTGGCTGAGATGGTGAAACCCGTCTCTACTAAAAATACAAAAACTAGCCGGGTGTGGTGGCAGGTGCCTGTAATCCCAGCTACTTGGGAGGCTGAGGCAGGAGAATTGCTTGACCCAGGAGGCAAAGGTTGCAATGAGCTGCGATCGCTCCAGCCTGGGCGACAGAGCAAGATTTCGTCTTAAAAAAGAATTGGAACTGCTTGTTGTGGTGACTTGGACTGTTGCGGCCTTGAGACATTTTGCTTTATTTTTGACTTCCAGTGAAAGCCAGGCTCTAGCACCAGGGCAGAATTCCTCGCACAGGTCATATTTAGAAGGTGAGGAGGAGGCTGGAGAGTATCTCCAGTTCATGATCTCTACCGCTTGCTCCAGTGGTTTACAGCTCACGAAGTGCAGACTTTCAGATGAGGTTTGGATGGAAGCCAGTATGAGTTTTGCTATAAGTGGTGAATCCCAAGAGACACTCCACAGAATACCTTTTGGAACGTGTTGGCTCAGCTTCCGCCTCTTCAACCTGCAGTTGTCCCCGCCTCTGCACTGCTGGTGCAGTGACAGCCACCTAAAGACCTGCCTCCTTGCGTGGAACTGGGGAGCTGCGTAGACGTATGACTCCCTTCCCACGCATCCTGCTTGTGCCTCTCTGCAAACCCCGTGCTTCCTTTTTTATGGCTTAGCCCAGGCAGTTAGTGGTAGAATAATAGTGAGAGGGGGCAATCCCAGGATGCAATGTTCTGACTGTGATTTTTAATTTGGGAGAACGTTTTTTCTTAGAAACATACAGACAAGAAAACACCTGTGTATAATTCCCACCATATAGACCCTCAGGCAGGGCCAATCTTTTTTTTAAATTTTTTACCATATTTACTTCCAGTTGTTGTTCACACTTTCAAAAAGTTACATATTAACCTTTCATTTTTAGGTTTTTTTTTGAGATAGAGTTTCACTCTGTCTCCCAGGCTGGAGTGCAATGGCACAGCCTCGGCTTACTGCAACCTCTGCCTCCTGGGTTCAGGCAATTCTCCTGCCTTAGCTTCCCAGGTAGCTGGGACTACAGGTTCCTACCACCACACCTGGTTAATTTTTTTTTTTTTTTTTTGTATTTTCAGTAGAGATGGGGTTTTACCATGTAGGTCAGGCTGGTTTCGAACTCCTGACCTCAAATGATCCACCCACCTCAGCCTCCCAAAGTGCTGGGATTACAGGTGTGAGCCACTGTGCCTGGCCCATTTTTAGCTTTTACTTACGAAAAATTTAAAGCATACCTTGAAATGGCAAGAATAGCACAATGAACCCCCACACAGTGCACAGACGCAATCATCTCACAAAGTTGTCGTATTTGCTGTCTGCCTGTCTATCATCATCTATTTTTTCACTGTATTTATTTCAAAGTTGTAGATATTGTCACTTTATTACTAAATACTTTATCATGCATCATTAAAAATAAAATTATTTTCTGCATAGCCACAATACCATTATCATACCTAAAAATTAACAGTAATTCCCCAATAGCATATGGTATTCAGCCCATATTCAAAATTTTTAGTTATCCCCAGAACATTTTTAATACCTTGTCATTTTGATTGAACCCAGATCCAGCCACGCCTCGTGTATGATGTTGGCAGCCACGTCTTTTTAGTCTCTTTTAGTTGGAAACACGGTTTCCCCGTGTGATTGATTTATTGAAGAGACCAGACCACCTTTAAAAATAAATCAGGCATTACAAGTAAAGTTCAATTCTTTGATTTATAGAATCTACTGCAACACCTACTCACCCTCCACTCCCAGAAGCATCCATTATATTATTAGGATAGTCTGTATCTTTCCAGGTTTTAAAGCATACTTTCACAGTCCTGTGTCCTGAACAATGGGGACGAGTTCTGAGAAAGGCGTGCTGGTGATCTCGTCATGTGAACCCTGCAGTGCACTTGCACAAACCTAGCTGGGGAGTCTACTGCACCCCAAGGCTGTGTGGTGGAGCCCATTGCTCCTGGGTTACACACCTGTGCAGGATGTGACTGTGCTGGACATTGTAGGCAACAGTAACATAATGGTAAATATGCGTATATCTGAACATATCTAAACCTTGCAGAAAAGGCACAGTAACATGCAGTATAAAAGATGAGAAAAAGAGGCTGGATGCGGTGGCTCACACCTGTAATCCCAGCACTTTGGGAGGCCAAGTCGGGCGGATCACAAGGTCAGGAGATTGAGACCATCTCTACTAAAAATACAAAAACAAAATTAGCCAGGCATGGTGGTGGGTGCCTGTAGTCCCAGCTACTCAGGAGGCTGAGGCAGGAGAATGGCGTGAACCGGGGAGGTGGAGCTTGCAGTGAGCCGAGATCGTGCCACTGCACTCCAGCCTGGGCGACAGAGTGAGACTCCATCTCAAAAAAAAAAAAAAAGGATAAGAAAAGAGGCATCTGTATAGGCCACTCACCATGAATGGAGCGTGCAGGCCTGAAGTTGCTTTGGTGAGTGAGTGACTGAGTGGGTGGTGAGTGAACATGAAGGCGTAGGATGTTCCCGTCCACGACTGTAGGCTTTATGGACACTGAACACTCAGGTTGCTCTGAGTAGCCAAAGCCATTTAAAAAAATTGTTTTTCTTTCTTCAATAATCAACCTTAGCTTACTGTGATTTTTTTCTGACTCTTGTAATAACGCTTGTCTTGAAACACAGACATTGCACAGCTGCACAAAAATCCTTTTCTTTATATCCTTGTTCTATAAGATTTTTTTCTATTTTAAAGCATTTTAATATTTAACACTTTTAAAATGTCTTAAAACGAAGACACAAACGCACACATGAGCCTAGGGCTACCCAGTGTCAGGATCATCACATCACTGTCTTGTGCCTGCACGTCCTGTCCCACTGGAAGGTCTCCGGGGCAAAGCACGTGGAGCTGCCATCTCCTAGGGCGACAAGGTCTTCTTCTGGATACTTTCTGGAAGACCTGCCTGAGACTGTTTTACAGTTATTATTTTATAAGTAGGAGTACACTCTAATGAGAAAAGTACAGCATAGTGAAATGTCTAAACCAGTAACATAGTTGCTTATTATCACCTATCACGTATGATAAACTGTGCAGGACCATATGTACCAGGCTTTTCTAGGACAGGCGGTGCAGTGGGTTTGTTTACAGCAGTGTCACCACACACATCAGTCATGCGCTGTGCTACGATGTTACCTTGGCTGTGAAGTCACCAGGCTGTAGGGCTACAGGGAGCTTTCACCTCTCTCCCAATCTTACTCTTATGGCACCACCCTGGCGTATGTGTCCCTGCTTGATGGAAACATTGTTCATCAGCTCGTGACTGCAAGTGTAACTTATGCCTGCACTTACCCATCTGTCAGTCTCCATAAAAACATGATTTTATGTAAATTTTCTTCATAAATATCATACTGGGCACATGATTCTGCATCTTCTATTTTGGATCTGCATTGTGTTTTGAGATGCATTGGGGCTGACGAATTTTCCTCTTCCATTTCTCTATTGGGTTTTTTCCACTCTTCCAGGACGCAGGTGCTTACACCTGCCTTTTGAGTACAAGTGTGAGTCCGTTAAAGTTAGTAGGGTTATGGGATGTGCTCACTTCTATTTCAACAGAGACTTCCCAGTGCTTCCAGCAGCTGGGCCAACTGACTGATGATCCTGCCAGCTCTGTACAGGTGAGCATGCTTCCCTGCCTTGCCAACACTGGGGATGGTCAGATTGGTAAAATGTGCACATCTGATGGGAATTCATTGTTTAAATCTGCGTATCCTGGATGGCTAGTGATGGCCATGTTTTTGTGTGCTCATTTGCCACTTGAGTTTATCTTTTGCTTGTCTTTTTATTAGTACTGTTTCTTGATATATTTTGAATATGAAATATGGTGCCAGTTTTGGTTTTAAAATTACGAGATAGACAAGTGGAAATTGTATTGCTTTACTGAATAGTGCTGCAACTGGAAACCTCATCTCTATAAATGAGGAGTATGTTCTTCTCCGTTTCCAGGAGGGGGTGTTTAAATTACTCCTGATAGACCACTTGAAGGTCGAATTCTACAGTTCTCGTAGCTAAAACGTATCATTGTAATAATTCAATTTTTGAGCTGCCAAAATAACACTTCTCTGTTTGTGCTAAAAGAACACCAAATCCCATTAAAAATGGAAACACGTTCTTAACGTTGTTGATTACAATATGGTGCAACAGAACCACCGTTGGCGAATTCTTCTGTCATGCAACCATCTACATCTGTTTGTTCAGTTCTTTAATGACTGTTACTTACACATCAGACAATGATCAAACTACACGTTTGCTACCAAAAAAGTCAAGCAAAAGAAGTCAATGGCAGCCCTGCCACTGGCACACAAGGTGAGAGCCATCCCATGCTTACAGGAGTCCCTGGGGAAGCAGCCCCCAGCGCTATCACACCACAGGTGACCCCATTTCTGGGACATGTGCACACCATCCAGACTGTCCTTAGAAATGCAAGAAACCTCTCCAGATGGAAGGAGGGCGTTGAAGGACACATCCTCCTAACGCCAAAGGGTGTGTCTGGAGCACAGCCAGCCCCACCTATGATGCTGAATGTCCCTTTGGGACCTCAGAGCTGAAATGGTTAAGGTAGGTTAGGTGTCGAGAGAGATGGGCCCTCAGCTGAAATGGTTAAGGTAGGTTAGGTGTCGAGAGAGATGGGCCCTCAGCTGAAATGGTTAAGGTAGGTTAGGTATCGAGAGAGATGGGCAGCAGAGTGCCTGTGTCGTCTTCTGCAAAATGTGAACAATGTGGGTACCTACCTTAGGATTCCTCTGATTACTATGAGGGTTAATGGGTTAATGTTTGTCATATGCCTGGCACAAGTTAGCACTGTATACATTTTTCTTTTTTTTATATTTTTTAATAGAGACGAAGTTTTGCCATACTGGCCAGACTGGTTTTGAACTCCTGACCTCAGGTGATCCACCTGCCTTGTCCTCCAAAAGTGCTGGGATTACAGGTGTGAGCCACTGTGGCTGGCCAAATATTTCTTTTTCTTTTTTTTTTTTTTTTGAGACGGAGTCTTGCTCTGTCGCCCAGGCTGGAGTGCAGTGGCGCGATCCTGGCTCCCTGCAACCTCTGCCCCTCCAGGTTTAAGCAATTCTCTGCCTCAGCCTCCGGAGTAACTGGGATTACAGGCGCGTGCCACCACGCCCAGCTAATTTTTTTGTATTTTTGGTAGAGACGGGGTTTCACCATCTTGGCCAGGCTGGTCTTGAACTCCTGACCTCGTGATCCACCCGCCTCGGCCTCCCAAAGTGCTGGGATTACAGGCATGAGCCACCACGCTGGGCCCAAATATTTCTTAAAGAAAGAAAAATGTCTGGAGACCTTTCTTGGCAGAGGCTGCGGAGGGTGTGATAAGGAGCTGTCTCTTTATTCCTTCTCATTGACATTCCGTTTAGTTAAAAGGTTCGCTGAAAGCTTCTACAGGGATTATGTCACACTTATGTGCATACTGAACATATATATAGTAGCTGCTCAATTAAATGTTTAATTAAATTAATGTGCTCCTCCAAACAGTGTCTTTCCCAGCAATAGGATCAAATTCTCCTGTCTTTTGAGATTCAAGACCGTTGAGCATGTCTTTGAAGAAGTAGATCAATAACTCTCTTCCTAGTTACATATGCACAAAGAACCTGGGATGAATTCAGAGTGACTTTGGAGATAAGCGTTCTGTGTGTGCTGGAAGATAATTGCATTACAGAGCTCATAAACCTCTCCCCAAACACTGAGGTCTCTAGACTGGGCTAAATGATGCCTCGGAGCTCAGCACTACTGTAATAACAAACTTAATTAAGGCATCAAGCTGGAAGCCAGGCTGGGCAGTAAATTAATTTTTAATCCATGGATGTAGCTGGCTTTCAACATGATGGATGTACCACAACCCAGAGGCTGCCAATCCAACGAGAAGTAAAAGATAATCACATTCGCCAGCTGTGTTTGCTTTTCTCTTTTTTGGCCTGCCCACTTTGACCCCGTCCCCAGGGTGGGTGAGCAGCCAGTTGATATAGTTTGTCTGATTTCACTCAGGTGAGAGCTCCGGCAGCCTGGACTGACTCAGTTTTAGCTTGTGATCTTGACTGATCGTCCTTCTGGTTGGTTAAATCACATAGAGAATTAGCCTTGGCAGTAAGAGTGTTCACCAAATCCTGAATCCCAAACATGCCTGCTCTCCTGACAGTGTAGAAATGCCCACTGAGAGTTGAGCGTGGACTTGCAGATAATGTGCAGTTAGGACCCTGGCAGGAAATGAAGGGTGCACTCAGCTAGGGGTTGGAGACAGCTACAAGGGACAACTTATAGAGGTGTGGGCAGGTTAAGAGAACCAGTAAGTAGTGATGCATACAGGGTCTAGCAACAGCAGGAAGCTGTTATCATCCCTACACTTGGAAGAAGCAGCATTGTAGCAGCTTGGTGATCCCTTGGAGCTTTCAGTTAAACGAGTTTTCAGATGAGCTACTGGATAAGGGGGCTTCTGGCTGATTTCAGTCAGGAGCATTCTGTCTTAAGAACTAAGAGTATATATTGGTTTTAGGGTAAGGGGGCTTATCACAGGCCTGGAATGTGTTTGTGGGGAGAAGTTTATGGCGGTGTTGGAATGTCTCTGGGCAGAGGGGAGGTTCTGCCGGGGCTGACATCCTTCCGGCCAGAGGGGAGGTTATCTTGGGGCTGGCGTGTCTCTGGTCGGGGAGGGGTTTGGAACTTTTCTGGTCAGAGATGTTTTATGGTCATGCTGACCTTAGCCATTAGGCTGATGCCCTTTGGATTTCGGTGGGTTTTGATCAAGGTGAAACTTAAAATGGCAGTACTTGTCCAAGATGGCATTGCTCCTGCTCTGTCAGTGCTGACAACATGTGCCCAAGGTGGTAGGGGCACAGGTGGGTTTTATACATTTTAGGGAGACATGAAATATCCATCGATATGTGTAAGATGTACACTGGTTCAGTCCGGAAAGGTGGGACAACTCCAGACTAGAAAGGTGGAGGCAGAGTGGGGGCCCCCAGGTCACAGGTAGGTAAGAGTCAGACAGCTGCGTTATTTTCAGTTTCTGGTGAGCCTCTCCAAAGGAGGCGATTGGATATGCATTTCTCTCAGTGGGCAGAGCGGTGATGAATAGAACGAGGCAGGTTTGCCCTCAGCAGTTCCCAGCTTGACTTTTCCCTTTAACTTAGTGGTTTGGGGGCCCCAAGAATTATTTTCCTTTTATAATAGTTTCACTTGGGTGAAAAATATAGGGATGAAATGGCTGGATAGAGGTAGGTGTGCATTTAACATTTGTAGAAACTGTAAAACTGTCAATATATACAAATATAACACATTCGAGTTAATCGCCAAATTATTTAAATGGTGGGGCCATTGTGTACTCCGATTAGCAGTATATGAGAGTTCCAGTCATCTATATCCTTGCTAGTACTTGTATGCCCAGTGTTTTTAATTCTGGTTAGTTTAATGGGTAAGTCATGGTATTATGATATTTTGAGTTTTATTTGCACTTCCCCAGTGACTAATGCTATTGCTCATCTTTTCATGTGCTTATTTGCCATATGTCTTCTTGGGTGAAGTGTTTTTCAAATCAGTTTGCCCATTTGTTTAATTGGAGGGCTTGTTTTTTTATTGAATATTGAAAATTCTTTGTGTAATCTGCATACACTGTCAGATATATTATTTGCAAATGTCTTCTCCCAGTATGTTGCTTTTATTGTCATTCTCTTAATGATATCACTCAAAATGCAGAACCTTGTACTTTTCATGACATCTAATTTACCAGTTTGTTCTGACAGAATGTACTTTCGTGTCAGATCTAAAACAACGTTTAAAGTCACAAATTGATGATCTATTTTGCATTAATTTTTGCATATGATGTGAAGGATGTGTTGAAGTTCAATTATTGCATATGACTCTCCAATATTTCCATCACCATTTTTGGAAAAGATAATTCTGTCTCCATTGAATTCTCTTTGCATCTTTGTTAAAAATCAGCTGTAACAGCATGGTGGCTCACAACTATAATCCCAGTGTTTTGGGAGCCCAAAGTGGGAGGATGGCTTGAGCTCAGACATTTGAGGCCAGCCTTGGTGACACAGACCCCATCAAAAATTCCAAAAGAAAATCAGTGGCTAATACATTTGTGGGTTTATTTATGGGATCTGTATTATTTTTCAGTGAACTATTTGTCTATCTGATGTCATTACCTTACTACTTGATTACTGTAGCTTTATAATAAGCCTTAAAATAATATTCTCCAATTTTGTTTTTTTGGGGGGGTGTATTTTATATCCCTTGCATTTTAATGTGAATCTTCAGGATTAGCTTGTCAATTTCTACAAAAAAAAAAAAAAAAAAAAGCATACTTGGATTTTGACTGGGTCATGTTGAATCTATAGATCAATTCTTTAAAAAATGACCTCTTAACAATGTAGATTCTTCCAATCCACAAACGCAAGATATCTCTCCACTTATTTAGGTCGTCTTTAATTTTTCTCAGCAATATTGTATAGTTTTCAGTTTGCAAGTCATTCATCTCTTTTGTCAAATGTGCCTGTAGGTATTTCATATTCGAAGGCTATTTTAATCTGTATATTTTTAAAACTTTAACTTTTTGTTTGTTGCTAGTATATAGAGATACATTATTTTTTTGTATGTTGATCTCCTACCTTGCCAAATTCATTTAATAGTTCTTTGTAGCTCTTTTGTCAATTCTGTTGGATTTTCCACCTAGCCTATCCTGTTGTCTACAAATCAAGACCATTTTCCTCCTTCTTTTCCAGTCTATAAATGCTGTCTATTACTCATTCTTGTCATACTGCATTGGCTTAAACCTCCAGTAAAATTTTAAATAGAAGTGGTAAGGGTGACATCCTTGTCTTGTGTCCAACCTTAGGGAGAAGGCGGTCAATTGTTTACCTCAAGGTCGTTAATTGCGAGTGTTCCATAGATGCTCTTTATCTCAGGGAGGAAGTTCCTTCCTCTTGCGTTGCGAGTGGTGTGATCAGTCACGGGTGGTGTCATTTCTCAGATACTTTCATGTGTGTGTCTAGTTAGAGATTCTTCTCTGTATAATGAATGACATTGGTTGATTTTTCAAATGTTAAAATAAACTTGCAATCCCGGGATGAACTCTATTTGGTTAAGATGGGTTATCTTGACCAGGCATGGTGGCTCATGCCTGTAATCTCAGCACTTTGGGAGGCTGAGGTGGGCGGATCTTGAGGTCAGGAGTTCAAGACCAGCCTGACAAACATGGTGAAACCCTGTCTCTACTAAAAATACAAAAATTAGCTGGGCATGGTGGTGGGCGCCTGTAATCCCAGCTACTCGGGAGGCTGAGGCAGGAGAATCGCTTGAACCCAGGAGGTGGAGGTTGCAGTGAGCCGAGATCACGCCACTGCACTTCTCCAGCCTGGGTAACAGAGCGATACCCTGTCTCAAGAAAAAATAAGGGCTATCTTTTAAATATATTGTTGGATTTAGTTTTCTAAAATTGTGTTTATAATTTGTTTATGAGGCATAGTGACCTGCAATTTTGTTATAATGTCTTTGATTTTGGTATCAGGGTAACTAATGCTAGCCTCAAAAAATGAATTGGGTAGAATTCCTTTCCTTTGGCTTTTTGGAAGAGTTTGTGCAGAATTGGTATTATTTGGTCCATAAATAATTGTTAGAAATCTCCAGAAAAACTATCTGTGGAGTTTTCTTTGTATGAAGGCTTTAACTATACATTAAGACTCTTTAATAAACATGGAGCCACTGGAGTTATCTATTTCTTGAGTGGACTCTGGGCATCTGTATCTTCCACGAAATTCATCCATTTAATGTGAGTTATTTTTGTGGAAATACTTAGTTCAGATATATTGTTTGGTTATCTTTGAAAAACCTGACTGAAGAGAGCAGAGTGATTGCATGGCCTTTCCCAACGGCACAGGAATATCCGTGGGGCTGTTAGGGGCTCTTAAAAATGTGTGTTGTTATTTCATTTAACAAGTGTTACTGAGCACTTTGTCCCATGCACGGCATTACGCGCTGTGACTGTGGCAGAGAAGACAGAAAATCCTCTTTGTTGTGTATTCAGTGGCTCTAGGCTTCAGCATTTTGTGTGCTCGTGAATTCACTCTACGGTTTTCCTACATTGTGAGTGGGTGTTACTGACTATGGTGATGAGCCTCAGTTTCAGAGCCCTATAGCCAGGGTTCACATCCTGGTTTTGCAATTGATGGGCTATGTGGCCTTGGGCAAGGTTGTCTGAGCCTGGTTTCAATGCCTGTGAAATGGGAAGGTGGGGGTGGGTCATACTGTCCCTTTCTGGGTTTTGTCAGCATCGTATGTATGAGGAGATGAAAGTAACGCCCTTGTAATGACGAGCACACAGTACGTGCACAGTAAACGCAGGCTGTTGGCATTATTACCCATCGCTTCCTAATGAATGGGTTTCCGTGTATCTGTTTTCTGCCTTCCTGCCTACCTGCTTCCAGACAGTTGTGAGTTTAAGAACAAAATCAGCTGATGAGTTGGAACTGTGTGCATGCTGAGGTGAGTGGATGCAAAGGGAGGATCTGAAATGGCCTCCTAGAAACTAAACCGTGTGCTATCAGGGACAATGGCTTTGCAACATCGGTGTTGGTTACTGGGAAGTCTTTCTAGCATACTTCTGGGCTAAAGCAGTATGTTCAGAAACTGCACAACAGATGTTCAAAAAGAGGAGGTATCATGGTATCAGTGTGAGATTTCTGTGTTGGAAAATGCCACCAGTATCCACACTGGGCACGTTGAGTCCTTCTGCCTTTAAGCCCCTTGCACACTTGATTTCAGAAACTCAAGCTCTTGGTTCCTTAGCCGAACGCTGGCTGGAGGCATCGTGCTGCCCTCTCCCCTGCTCCCTGGCGCGGGGCGTTTGCCCCGCTCAGCCCCAGGGTGCTGTATTGGAGCCAGAGTCTCCCGGAGGCGCTTCCCTCCTTTCCCTCTGCTGTGAGTGCATGCACATCTGTTTCTCACACAGGCTCTTTGCCGCTGCAGAAGCAATGACAGCTGTTAATTATTCAAGGCAAGGAGAGATGCTTGTTAAAGATGAAGTTTTAATAGTCTGAGTTTAGCTGTAGGGTAGCCCGTGAGGCTTTGGGCATGGTTTGCTGAGAGAGATGGTTCAATCTCATGAGTGTGAGTACAGGCTCCAGAGCAGGACTTCCTGGGTTCAAATCCAGTCTTTGACTGCTACTAACTTTATGTCTTTAAAGGGCATTATTTAACTGGGCTGTTCTTTCGCTTGCTCAGGGGTAATATCTACTAGTGCCAATCTTATAGCTGTAATGGCCTTAACACAGGTAGTGTTTTAAACTAGTGCCTGATAGGGCATAGAAGTTTAGCAAATGTGAGCAGCCACCATTACCGTAATTACCATTGCTGTGTTTCATTGTATTACTCCCTGGCAACAGTAGTTTGGCCTTCTTTGCTCAGGACATTCTTATCCTACCCCAAATTGAGATGGAAGATGATTTATGGTTAAAATAAATGCAAAATATCTCTGGGAGTTGTTTACTTTAGAACAATGGGTTTTTAGAGTTTTTGGACCATAAATCATAGACATGTACATGGAGATATAGTAGTCACATGTGCATACATACTTACACATACACAAACATACACACACCCCTTAAAACAAGCTTGTCCAACCCATTACCCATGGGCCACATGTAGCCCAGGATGGCTTTGAACACAGCCCAACACAAATTCATAAACTTTCTTAAAACACTATGAGATGTTTTTGCAAATTTTTTTAGCTTATCAGCTATTGTTTAGTGTATTTTATGTGTGGCCCAAGACAATTCTTCTTCCAACGTGGCTCAGGGAAGACAAAAGGTTGGACACCCCTGCCTTAAAAGAGATGAGTATTATACAAGCAAACCTTCCTCTTCTATGTGCGATGCAATCTGGAGTCTTCTGCTCTACTCTGCCTGTCTTACCTTCTGTCTTGTTCACAAGATACTGGTCATAATCCACTAGGTTGACCTGATCATGAATTGTGACCCACGTTTTGAAGGACACGTCTCTGGCAAGAGCCCAGCCAGAGGTAGCTTTCTGGTGGTGAACAGTCTGAATTGGGAGTCGGGGGTCATTGCCAGGGTCTTGACATCACGTGACTATACAACATGACGGAAGGCTCTTCCCAAAAGTGAAACTCATTTCACTTGGTGAGGTGAGGAAAGGAAAACAAGGCCAGCACGTTCTCCAGTGTCTACAATGGACAGCTGGTACTTTCCTCCGGAACATTAGGAGGGCAAAAGGAAATGATTGGTGCTGAGTGTTTTATGGATCAAGACACAGCCTTCTGGTATTGCAAATAATCCTAACAGTATTACTGAGATGCTGGTGTGGAGCTGGAAGACACTGTACCGCAAACCGCCATAAGAGAACCTCATAACATTAATCGTTATTGAAATAGAAACCTAAGACGTAGCGATTGGGAAAGGAGATAGAGAGTCCTCTGGAGATGTGAGAAGAGCAATTCTTGACAACTCAGTAATTATTTTTCAACCACCCATGAAACCAGGGATTTTCAATGAGAGGTCAATCAGCGAACGTTGCCTTGAGACAGAGATTCTGTGCTTGGCATGCAGTGTTTAGAAAAAGCTACTTGCTAACATTTAAAAATGGAGAGAATTCACATAAAGTCAGGATTTTCCGTAAAATCAGACTAGATATGCATGACGTGGAATGGCTCATGCAAGGACAGAGCTGCCCACCTCACGTCGCCATCCAGCCCATGGCGCACCCAGATTCTCCTCTCCCTCCAGCCGCCAAAGGGTGTGGGACCCTCTTCAGTGCTGAGCTTCACTTCCGGCCGAGAAAGGTTTTCTTTTCTTCCCATCGAAGTTGCAAATGCGGATAATCCCACGGCTAACAAGCTTGGTCTCTCAATTCATAGGTTCAGGAGTATTTCTCAAGCGTCTTCCCTGTGCCAGGCACTGTGCCTGTCCCTGGGTGTGTGGAGGAGGCAAAGCACCCCCAACCCCGTCCTCCTGGGCCCAGCCATTTAGTGGCGGGAGAGCAGCGTGAAGGACGCCATGTTGCAGAAACGTGTTCAGTGCTGTGATGACAAGGGCGGCTGTCACAACAGTTAGAGACTCTGCTGTCAGTGGGTGGAGAGTCCCTCCTTGGGGAGCCACACCCGGGCCAGTCCGTGAGGAGTGGGTGGGAATGGGCTGGTGGAGAACGTGCTGGCAAGGATGCTCTAGGCAGAGGGAATGGCCCGGGAAGAGCCTGGTTTGTTTGAGGAACTGAGCCGAGGCTGAATGAGGGGACGTGGGTTCCATCCGAGCAGAAGCAGAGCCCTGGGAGGGTTTTCAGCAACAGAGTGAGATGACCAGGTTTGTGGGCCTGACGTGTCCTCTGGCGACAGCATGGAAAACGAGGCCAGGAGGCACAGCGTGAAAGCCGCGCTCTCACCGTTCCCGACGTGAGATTCTCACCAGCTCACTGTCCGTCTCTCCTGCTCCTGATCTCCCCGCCTGGGAAACAAATCCATGCCCTGGGCGAAAGGCTCTTCTCACAAACGCAGGCAGATGGGCCCGCCACAGCCATAGCCCCCTGGACTCTCTGTGCCCTCAGTAACTGCCTGCTGGACAATGCATCCTGTTTTTTTTTTTTTTGGACAGAGTCTGACTCTATTGTCCAGGCTGGAGTGCAGTGGTGCTATCTCGGCTCACTGCAACCTCTGTTCTCCGGGTTCAAGCGGTTCTCCTGCCTCAGCCTCCCAAGTAGCTGGGATTACAGGCGCCTGCCACTCGCCCGGCTAATTTTTGTATTTTTAGTAGAGACGGGATTTCACCATCTTGGCCAGGCTGGTCTTGAACTCCTGACCTCATGATCTACCCTCCTCGGCCTCCCAAAGTGCTGGGATTACCGGTGTGAGCCGCTGCGTCTGGCCAGCGCATCCATTTTTACAGAGAAGCAAGTGCCCATAGACAAAGGCGTGACTGTCAAAAGAGAAAAGAGACCACTGTTTCGTTCCCCTTCCCTGTGTCCACAGCCTCCCTGGCCCTGGGACTTAGGATAATTTTTGAGTTTCCAGGAAATACCCTCCAGGGCTGATGGTAACAGGTTGTGGTGAAGAAGCTTGCTTGACTCAGTTACACAGGTGGGAGAGGACATAGTTAACCTATAACCAGCATAACCAGCTCATGGCATGCGCTGGTAATCAGTCCTGAGGCTGTCAGGAAACAGCTGTCCGTTTCTTGCCTCTTGGGAGGAAGAGGGGCTGTGGACACCCAGCCCCTTGACCCAGCTTTGAGCTCCCCTGCAGACGCTGAGAGTTTCCGCTCAACAGGCCTCCTCCACGCGTCTCTGCCTCCAGGCCGGGGAAGTGGTTTGACTGGGGCAGTGGTGTAGGGCAGGGCAGCCATCTGGGCTGTCAGATAAGATGCAAATGCACAGTTAACTCTGAGTTTCAGAATAACAAGTGATTTTTAGTGTCTCTATCAGGGGTTGGATGGTGGCTTCCCAAATATACCTGTGTCCCAATCACTAGAACCTGGGAATACGCCCTTATTTGGAAAAAGGGTCTTTGCAATTGTAATTCAATTACAGATTTCTGGGTGAGATCATCCTGGAGCACCTGGGTGGGTGGTAAACCCAGAGAAAACTGCCCTTCTAAGAGACAAAGGGGAAGGCCACATGAGGGCCAGGGCAGAGGCTGGAAGGAGCCCCCACCTGGAGCCTCTCAAGGGAGCCCAGCCCTGGTAACACCTCGATTCCAGACTTCTGGCCTCCAGAACTGTGAAAGGATGAATTTCCACTGTTCTAAGCCATCTGGTTAGTGGGAATGTGTCAAGGCAGTCCTAGGAAACAGTATGATGTTCCTTGGAACAGTGCATACAATACCCAGGCAACCCTCCATGCCTAGCAGCAGTGCTCCCCATCCATTTATGAATCCTCTATCACTGAGTTTGCTCCCGATGGCAAAGTGGTTGCGACGGGGACAGTCTAGCCTGCAAGATCTACAAAAAATGACTCCGTACAGAAAATGTTTCTGGCTCTGTGTGGAAAGTGGACGTTCCAGCCATGTGCTGGGTCCATGTTAGAATCAACAAGTCCATTGTGGATTGTGGTGTCTTGACTTCCCATTAACCTCCTAATTTTTAAAGTCAGTTTCTGGTTCCATACCCAGGACCTAGGAAAATGATATTTAATCAACTTTTCTTGGTAACAGCAAGCTTAGCCCAATGGATATGACCTGGAGTATGCACCCTGAGAAGATGTTATCCTTCTCTCGAAGTCCAAGTGCATTGCTCTCGTTGGATGATGTTGAACGCTCGAGTGTGCACCCTGCTTTCCCCTGGCTGCACTTGCTCTGGGGCGACAATCCACTTCCTCATGGAAGCTCTTGTGCAACTTGCGCCTGGCACAGCCAGCCGTCCGGGCGACACCTCGGGGGTGAGGATCGTTGTGCTAGTAAAATGCAAGGGGGAGTCCTTGCCATCCTAGGCTTTTCTGGGCAGTTTTTAAAAACTGCATTTCTTCAAAAGTATAGTGAACGAGAGGTGCCTCAGAATGGGGGAAGTCCTTTGGGAGGCTGAGACGGGCGGATCACGAGGTCAGGAGATCGAGACCATCCTGGCTAACACGGTGAAACCCCGTCTCTACTAAAAAATACAAAAAACTAGCCGGGCGAGGTGGCAGGCGCCTGTAGTCCCAGCTACTCGGGAGGCTGAGGCAGGAGAAGGAAGAAACCCGGGAGGAAGAGCTTGCAGCGAGCTGAGATCCGGCCACTGCACTCCACCCCTGCCGACAGAGCAAGACTACCCTTCTTCAAAAAAAAAAAAAAAAATGGGGGAAGTCTCCAGCTGCTCCTGGCAAGAGGAGGGCTCCAAAAGAAGTAAGTTTTGTGTTCGGGAGAAATGCAGGGAGCTCCACCTGCCACCTTGTGCAGATGTAAACCCTCTTATTTTTCTAACCTCATCTGTCATCCTTCTTTAGTGCAAGATCTTCAACAAAGTGTGTGCCGTCCACTGATGAGAGGGCTGCGGGGAGCCCTCAGGTGGATTGGAAGATGTCATGGAGCATTGCTGGGATTGTTTATTCTGGCAGGGACCCTGATGGGCGGAGCTGAGGGACAGGGGGGATGATGCAAGCTTGAGCTTATTGTTTGGGGCCCGCTGGCCTCTTTGTGCTGTGGCCCCGGGGAGTCTATCACCTGGTCTCAGGGGAGATGAGGTTGATTAGGAACAATTATGTGTGTTGTCACTTGGCGGGTGGCCTTGAGCTTCAGCCTAGGGTGTGGGGATGACATTCCTCAAGGTGGATTTCTGCTTCCTTCATGTTTAGTGCTGTGCTGAGAGCCCTCACTGGGGACACCGCTTGGCACTGTGTTATTGACTCTACACTTGCCTACACCGCTTGGCACTGTGTTATTGACTCTACACTGGTGTGGGGATTGCCTTCCTGGTGAAGAAGCGTCTGCAGAAGAATGCTTTCATGTGTTTCTTGTAAAGATGTAATGAATTCTTAGTAGGTTTGTATCTCAGAGTCAGACTCCAATCCCTCCCAGAAACTCACTCAAGAACAGCGGTTTCTAACCACATCCACACGTGGGGAGCCCAAGGGGGCCGTACCAGTGCCTCACCCTGAGGACTGTGGGTGAGCTGCTCTGGGGTGTGGCCAGGGCTTTGGGAATTTAAAAAAGTCCCCTGGTAATTTCAATGTGAAGATAAGTTGGAAAGCCTGGCTTGGAGGTAGGCTCTAATTTTCACTGGGAATCAGGGTGGGTTCAGAAGGAGCTATTCAAACTGGGTCAAATTTTAAAAAATTAAAAATACTTAATTTTTTATCTTAAAGATAATAGTGTCTATAAGTGTACACTGTGATGTTTTGATCTATTTATACATTGTGGAAGGATTAAATCAAGTTAACATATCCATCACCTCACCTATTTAGTATTTTTCTGTGGTGAGAACAAACTGGGCGTGGCTGGCACTCCGTCAGTCATTCGGGGGAGAATCAGAAGTTAGCTGCCTGTGTGGCAGGACCCGGAGGCACAGCCTTCATGTCGTCCTGGGGCTGACCCTGTCCTCCAGCAAAGATTTCAAAGCAGCCTCCTGGGAGACGTGAGGAGCTTTGCAGAAAAGAAAATGAGTACATAAATGAGTGCTTTTCATCAAGAGCTATTTTCTTTTTCTTTTTTCTTTTTTTAAAGTGTCTTTCTATTCATTTTAGCAGAAAGCAAAACAAAACAGAACAAAGTATGTGTTGTATGTGTCCACACCATGTGCATGTGTGAAGGTGTGTGTGTTGGTGTGTGTGTAAGAATCTTTTGATGAAAGAGGCCACGTTACTTTGCTGGAATTAATTGGGTTGACAGCCCTCCCAGGGTCTTCCTGAAAAGGATTATTACATTTCATTGTTGTTACTGACTGTAGCTGGGATACGAGGGTATAGCCACTGGAGATCTGAATATTGATTTTTCAATTACTGGTTAGCAAGTCTGACCGACACACAGTCACCGACTTCTCTTAGGACACAGAGGGCTTAGGACAGAAGGCTGACGTCCTGAGTGTTTAATGCACCAAAGTCTGGAGGAGATTAATTTCATAAGGAATTCCCGATTCCATCTTTGCAAATCCCCCGTGGGGCTTGCAGCTACCAAAGAAGACTTTTAATGAGGTTCGGGACAACAGTTTAAGCACAGTCTACATCTGGTTTCTTCTGTGAGTTCTACTGTGTGGTCACCTTGGCAGACAGGTAGCGAAGCCACTGAGCTTCCTGCTTCATCTGGGAATGAAACAAGATATCACGTGTTCAACAGAAGACAGGATAATACAACATACACTAGGTGAGAAAGTGAATATGCTCTGCGGAGATGTCCCCAAATGCTTTCCGTACCATTGAACCATTTGGCGTTGGACTCCCTTTCTCGTCTCCCGAAATCTTTCTGGCTCTGACAACGAGGACGTCTCTGGTGGGTACCAATGCACATCCACTACCTCTCCAACAGCGCGTCTCCCTTCAGCTCGTGCAGAAAGAATAGGTCTCGGGTGACTCGCAGTGACCGGGGCAAGGTGGCGCATTTAGCCGAGATCTAATTGCAGTTGGCTTTTCTTGTATTTATTTTCATGGCTACTATTTGTAGTGAATGATGATGCTAATTCTCCATTTCAGTGTAGTGATCTCAAGTCTCCTTGAAGGTGAGTCTCCTTGAGAAAATGTTAAAGAGAATTGATTTAAATAAAAATATTACAAAATGAACTAAACAGACCGGATGTGATGTGGCACCAAGAATGGATGGAACCCGCTCATCAGTGGGTTGAGGAATACTCGTAAATGAAGCTCAGAGCATGAGAAGGGGCTGGAGGCTGGAGAGAGGGGAATGAAGGGCTTCCTGGAGGAGGCAGGACTTGGGCTGGGTTTTGAAGGTTGGAAAGGAGTTGGATTGTTGGGCCAGAAAGGAAAGGAGACGATTCCGATGGGAAGGGGGAACAACAGGTGCCAAGTCTCAGGAGCAGTAATGGACAGGAACGGGACTGAGATGCCATGGGAGGTGAGGACTCCGGCTTGCTGGATGGGGGATACCGGCAGGACTGTGTGAGGGACAGAGGAAGGACAGGGACGTCATATGTGCCAGCAAGTGTAGAATAGTGTGCGCTGGGCAGCAGTAGCATCCAGATGTGAGAGGGAGGTTGGAGGACGTTGCTCCCCTGTCTCTCTCTCTCTCTCTCTCTCTCTCTTTTTTTTTTTTTGAGATGGAGTTTCCCTCTCGTTGCCCAGGCTGGAGTGCTGTGACGTGATCTCAGCTCACTGCAACTTCCGCCTCTGGGTTCAAGTGATTCTCCTGCCTCAGCCTCCTGAGTAGCTGGGATTACAGGCACCCGCCACCACGCCCGGCTAATCTGTATTTTTAGTAGAGACAGGGTTTCTCCATGTTTGCCAGGCTGGTCTCGAACTCCTGACCTCGTGATCCACCCATCTCCGTCTCCTAGAGTGCTGGGATTATAGGCATGAGCCACCGCGCCCGGCCTCTTCATCTTAATTTATAAATTCTCCTGAGGGAAGACAAAGCTATGAAATACATTTATCTCATCAGAGGCAGATTAGTGAATATTTCCTGGTTAATCACAGAAAGTGCCTGTGGTCACTTTCGTAACTACTTCTGAAATACTTTTAAGCTACTAAAATACATTTCAGCAATATTAGAGAAATCAGTCATAGGAAAACAATTAGCGGCTCCCACAAGGGTACTTTGGCCCATTTCCTCCACCTTTTTTCTCATGGACACTTTGTTTTTAGTAGTCTCAGGAATGGCAAACTCAAAAGGCCTGTGGGGGCCAGATCAAGAAGTGAAATGCGAGAATCAGGCAAGACGTGAGAGAACCCTGCAGAGCCCAGGGCAGCGGGGAGTGCCGGGGACTGTGGCCACGTTGCCTACTTCCCTGCAGGGGCAGCCGAGACTCAGCGCCTGCTGAATTTCCTGGGCTCTGTGCTGCTAGATCTTTGGATTTTTCAAAAGATGCCAGAAAACCAGATTCTCATGTAGAATCTTCTGGTTTTAAAAATTGGCCCTTTTTTTTTTTTGAGACAGGGTCTCACTGTCACCCAGGCTGGAGTGCGGTGGCACAAACATGTCCCATTGCAGCTGGGACCTCCCCAGTTGGGCTCAAGCAGTTCTTCCACCTCAGCCTCCTGAGTAGCTGGGACTACAGGTGCATATGACCACAACCTGCCCTAAAAGTGGCCATTTTAATTCAACATTTTCCATTTTCATGTGTGCGAATACTGAGCAGACCACATAAAATGTGTCTGGGCTGTGAATTTCCTACCAAATTTTCAACGAATGTATTTGATGCCCTTTTCACTTCCCAAGGGTCCAGCTGCTAAAAGAGGAGAAAAGGCATCTCCCCATCGCCCAGCCTCGTGAGCAGAAAGTAACAAACCAGAAGGCCTCCCCTTCTCACTCCGTGGGGGACATTGTTACACTCACGGCTTATAACAGTAGCGATGATGGGGCTGGGGTGGTCATCAGATTCAGTGATTCACACCTGTTATCCTCTCACTTTTGGAGGCCAAGTCAAGAGGATCGCTTGAACCCAGGAGTGCGAGATCAGCCTGGGCAACAGAGCGAGACCTCATCTCTACAAACACAAGTTTTAAAAAAATAGCTGGGCATAGTGGTGTACATCTGTCATCTCGGCTACTCAGGAGGCAGGAGCATTACTTGAGCCCAACAGAGTGAGACTGCAGTGAGCTATGATCATGACACTGCACTCCAGCCTGGGCAACACAGCAAGACTCTCAAAAAAAAAAAAAAAACAAAGAAACAACTTTAATAAATAAAAATATAATAGTTATAAAAATGAAATTTTAATACAAAATAAAAAATAGTTACAAAGAAAAGAGTAAAAGATGGTGGTGATAGTGGATGGAAGATGAAGGTGGATGGATGTAATAGTGGATGGTGGATGATGTTAGGTGGATAGTGGTGGAGGTGGATGGTGGATGGTGGAGGTGGATGGTGGATAATGGAAATACAGCGATCACGTAACGGTGGCGATGGCGGATTGATAGTGATTTGGCCGCGGGATGGCGATGACGATGCGTCATGCATGCATGGCGACTTGCTGGATGTCGGTAACAGTGACGATGCAAATGGCAGCAATGAAGCATACTGACGACGAAACGGCGACGAGGCGATGATGGCGATTATGCGACGGCGGCGTGCACCGGCTGTGATAGTGATGATGCAAATGGCGGTAAATGGCGGATTTAAGACAAGTGCGGGATGCGGATGCAACGTAATGATAGTGATGGACGTAAATGGTGGCGGATGGCGATGATGCGGATGTGGATGGTGATGGCGGATGACGATGTGCCGGTGGGCGCATGGTGATGCAGTGATGGTTGTGATAGTGATGATGTAATGGTAGTGATGAAGGTGATGATGATGATGAAATGGTGATGAGGTGGTGGTGGTGGTGGTCATGGTGATGGTGGTGCAATGAAGCTGTGGATAGTGGATGATGGAATGGTGGCGGGATGGCGGGGATGAGGCGGATGGTGACGGTGTAAATGGTCAAGGGATGAAAGGGATGATGTAATGGTAGTGATGAAGGTGATGATGATGTAATGGTGATGGAGGTGGTGGTGGTGATGGTCATGGTGATGGTGGTGTAATGGTTGTGATAGTGATGATGTAATGGTAGTGATGAAGGTGATGATGATGTAACGGGTGGATGTGAGGTGGAATAAGGTGGTGGATGGATGATACCCAATAATAATGGCAGTGTTTATAGGAAAGGGGCCTTTCGCGGAAGAAGAAGGATGGAATGGACAATCTCACAAGGAAGGTGCTAAAATCCCTCCTTCACAGACGAAGCTGGGGGTGCGGAGGCATTATACCGCCTCCCAAAGGCCACACAACACAGAGTGTCGGACCTTGCCTTTGCCCACCTGGCCTGGGACGGAGTCTGTGCACTAAATCATTGCAGAACTGTGCACCTCTCATTGATGGTGGCATTTGATATTCAACATGTTGGTGATTTAATCCCCCAGCTGTACTGTGAATTCTTCAACAAAAAATAGTCACTCCTAATGACTTTTATATCTGCCCCTTGAACATTCTTAAGTATAGAAGAGGACGTTAACAAATACCTGTTGACATCACGCTTTTACAGTCAGTCACAGTGGAGGTGGCATTCAGTTATTCATTCATCAAACACATTCTCCACACCAGCTTTGTGGCACGACAGTGTTAAGTGCATTGGAATGAATGAACCAGACAAATGCCCTGCTCTTGGGAGACTCGGCGTCTAGGTCAGAGTCCAGATTACACCAGAACCACATGGAAGGCTTGAAAGACAGAGGGCTGGGCCCCTCCTCCAGTTTCTGATTCAGCAGGTCCTAGGTTTGGGCAGAGAACGTGCATTTCTTTCAGGGCCCCCGGGTGATGCTAATGGTGCTTTGAGAACCACTGGTCTAGATCAAGCGAAGGCAGTGTGGCAACAAATAAGACGTTATGGCTTAAGAAACCCACAGCCATCCTTAAGCTGGCCAGCAACTGGCAAACACTTGTGTTCACCAGAGCCACTCATGGTGCCACGTGTCCTCCCTCTAGGGGGATGCGTGCTTCCTGACTGCAGACGGCCGGGTGTGGCAGGAAGAGCACGGGCTGGAATCACACACAGTCTGCCTCTGCCACCTCTGGGCTGTGTGTTCTTAGGTAAATGGCCTGAGTTCTCCGAGCTCCCACTTCTTCACCTTTGCAATGAAGGAAATGAGATTCATTCATTCATGTGTGCAATACTGGTTTACTGAGGGTCCACTATGTACCAGGCACAGAAAATACAATAGTGAACGAAACAGGTTAAAAAACAATCCCTGCCCCTGTGCAGTTTGCCTTCTAGTGGGAGCAGAAAAGCTAGCAAAAGAAATGAGTAAAGGCATCTGCTGCATTCAAAGGTAGGGAGTGCTGTGGAGACAGCAGAGGAGGAGGGAGGGAGGTGGAGGGGTTTGTAATTTTAGTTGGATGTTTGGGGAAAGCTTCTCTGAGAAGAGGCCATTTGAGTAAAGACCTTAGGTGGGTGAGGAAGCCAGCCACATGGGTGTTCATGGAAGAGAGCTCCAGGCAGGGGCAGCAGCAGGTGCAAGGCCCTGAGGTCGGTGGTGGCGGTGGTGAGGTCAGAGAGTCACTGAACCAGGGAAGGGAGGAGAGGCCAGGTCATGCGGAGCCTTTAGCATCTTTGGTTTAACTCTGAGATGGGAAGTCATTAAAAGGTGATATGCAAAATAATAGTGCGTGGCTTATTTTTGGTGCTGACAGCTTACTAATGGGGAATAAGAACAGACCAGGAGAAACCCATTGAGAGGCCATTCTCATAACCCGGCGAGGGATGGTGATGACTCAGGCCAGGCTTGTAGCAGTAGCTGTGAAGAAAGGGCTTAGGTTCTGGATACGTCCTGAAGTCACAGTCCACAGGACAAAGAGAACAGAGGAAGGAGGGCGACGAGTCTGAGGCCTGAGCAGTGGGAGGCTGGAATTGCCACCTGCTGACGCGGGAATGCTGTGGGGTGGGGAGACTGGCAGGAAGGCCGGGAGCCTGGTTTCATTCTAAATGCAGTTGTGGTATCTCTGAGACCTCCATTGGGGCAGGCTGGGTGGGTGGTGGGGGTGAGCGTGGACCTTGGAGGAGGGAGCTGGGATGGAGATGGAAATTTTGGAGTTTATGTAAAATCAACTCGTAAGATAGAAGTAATCTGAGAGTAAGCTTGGAAACCACGGCTGTAGGGGATGGGGCCCCTGCGTGGGCTTCGGCTCACCGAATCTCCGCCCCTCACCCTGTTGTGAAGCAACGGGCTAGGATGCCCCACCCCTTCCTCACAACTCCGATATTCAAAAGGCCCTGAACACCAAAAGATCCTGAAAAATAACTGATTTGGCATTGAAATCTGAACCAACGGATGTGAGACAACTTCTCATCTTTTTTTAATCCCACTTGATTTGTATTTACATATTTCACAGCAGAACTATGAATATATTTAATAATGAAAGACGGTGTCAGGCACCGCTGGGAGCATTAGTTATGTTTGGTGCACATCTTATAAATCCAAGCCTTTCTGAATTTCTGCACGTGTTCAGCCCTAGAGCTCCAGACGAGGACCTGTGGGCCTGCGACTTCAGAGAGTGGAGCGTGCAGTGGAAGGCACAAGCTCAGTGTGGAGAGGAGGATTCTTGTGCAGAGCAGCAGCCATCCAGACTGATGCTTGAGAAAGACGATTCTGGAAACGGGGTAGAAGGCAGTGGGTAGACCAGAGGCCAGTGGAGGCAGAGAACAGGAAGACTCAGAAGTGGATGGGTGGAATCCTCTGAGCTTCTGCCGCAACTCAGGCCCTGACCCAGGCCTACTCACCAGCTCCCAAGCCTGCACTGTCTTTACTTTCCTGGAATCTCTGAATCCTGTGAATAGTTTGCCACAATGTGCTACAGGGTGATGATGGAAACGGGGTAGAAGGCAGTGGGTAGCCCAGAGGCCAGTGGAGGCAGAGAACAGGAAGACTCAGAAGTGGATGGTGGAATGTGCTTCCAATGTGCTACAGGGTGATGATGGCTTAATGTGAAACTGTCCAGTTGACATTTGCCTTTCAGAGAAGGTATTTTTTCCGCCAGCTTTGTTGAGGTATAATTGACAAGTAAAAACCGTAGCTATTTAAGATGTATGGCAGGGTGTTTGATGATGTATACATTGTGAAATGACCACTGTCGAGCTAATTGGCATACAGTTATCTATATACCGCAAAGGTTACGTTACTATATAGTTATTGTTTTGCACAATTACCATTGTTTAAAGAGATGTTTCACATTAGCTCCGAGGGTTGGTGGGTGGGGAGGGACTGAATTTCAAATGAGACGGAGGGATGTCGGCTTCCTGTTTATTGCACCATAAAGGCATTTTTAATTACAATATTGACAATACCAATATAATGATAATAGCAATAATGTGGCTGATATAGTTTAGCTCTGTGTCTGCACCTAAATCTCATCTTGAATTGTAATCCCTACGTGTTGAGGGAGGGACCTGGTGGGAGGCGACTGGATTATGGGCCATTTTCCCCCATGCTGTTTGCACGATAGGGAGTTCTCACGAGATCCGATGGTGTTAAACGTGGCGGTTTCCTGTGTGCTCGCGCTGTCTCCTGCTGCCTTGTAAGATGTGCCTTGCTTCCCCTTGACCTTCTGCTGTGACTGTAAGTTTCTTGAGGCCTCCCCAGCCCTGTGGAACTGTGAGTCCATTAAACCTCCTTTCTTTAAAAATTACCCAGGCTCAGGTGGTATCTTTAAAGCAGGGTGAGAAGGGATGAATACAGTGGCAGTTATAATTCTAGCTAGCGTTTATTAGGCACCATTTTCCACCCAGTGAGCCACATATGGTTCTAATCAAATCTGTCACCACAGCTGCCCTGTAAGTCAGGCACCGTTACCGTCCCCGTTTTACAGATGAGAAGACAGGTGCAGAGAGCTTGAGGCACATGTCCAAGGTCACGCAGTGAATAGAGGGGACTGGATTTGAACCTGAGCCTCTGGCCTACGCTCAGAGTAACAGCGCCAGTGGAGAAAGGGGTGGATCATTCCACCAGGCGAGAAAGGAGAAATCCTTCAACGCTGCCCATCGTGACCTTGCAAACCTCAGGCTGCAGCCGGGACATTTTGTCTCCTCCGTAAAGGTCTGGGCCATCCCCATCGCTTCTCTTTGTCCCCATCTCTGTACAAAATTTCCTGTTCCACCCCCCGACTCCTACCACACTGTCGATCTCTTTCTACGTGGAGATCTTTGCTCCCAGGTACTGTGCCTGGACACACGATGGAAACGCGCCATCCTGCAATCTCCATCCTGGTGTGATTGGTTTAGGACTTGGGGCCTGTGTTTGTGTCATGTGGTGCGCACATATGCCTCTCGGCAATTGGCGGGGCTCCTCCTCGCTGCTGCCGGCAGCTTGTGCTAAGGACTCCCTGCCATCCTCCCTGTCCTGCCAGCTCGTGCTTCAGCCCCATCTCTCCATTTTCCAGACGCAGGGAGGGTCGGGTTTACCAGCCACTTGGCTGGGAGCACCGAATAGTCTGGCTTGATTATCTTTCCTGGGTGATGTCTTTGGTCCTGGAGATTAGCAAGAGCACATGCAGGGGCCGCCTGCTTCCCGTGGGAGGAGATACCTACCCAGCACAGCTCAGATGCCAGCGTGCAGCTGGCCACCCGCCGGCTGCCCATGGGTAGGGCGTTTAGGGCTCTGAGGGTTGTGGGCCAACCTGCTGAGGATCTAGAAGCGCAGCTCCCAGCAATTCTGAAACCATGCAGGGCCATCGCTCTTGGAAGGAAATGCCCATGTCTGTGGTCATGAAACTCTCCCTTCCTTCTGTCCCTGTTTGTAGTTTTTGCTTTGGGCCTGTGGTTTTGGTGTATACATTAAAAGATACAGAAAGATCGAAAAGACGTCTTCTCATGCTCAGGGTACAAAGCAAGGCTCCTACCGTGGCCTACAAGGTACAATCTGCAGCCCGCTCCTCCTCCTCCTCACCCGTCTGCAGCCCTTTTGCCTACTGGTCCCACCGCACCAGCCTCCCTGCAGATCACACAATTCCCACTGCGGTGCCTCCGCACTGGTGGTTTCTTCTGTCCACAATGCTCCTCCTCACCGCAAAGAGCCACCCAGCTCACTCCCTTATTGTCCTCTGCTCTCAGTTCAAATATCCGGGGGTGTCCTGTTAACCAGTTTTCTGCGGAAGTCAAGAAAAAGCCCAGGACCCTTTGGTTTGCAGTTTGCCCATTCCCACGGTGTAAATATTTCCACCACGATTATTTTCAAGTTACCAGATGACTTCAGCACATGCGACTTGGGAGGAGATCTTCCTGTGAGCCCATGTGAGCGGCTCCAGCACAGCCATGTCCGAGCGGCCTCTGCTGACCACCCGGTCTCCTTCATCCTCCACCCCCTTCACGGAGCTTTGTTTTTACAGTGCTTATCACTACTTAGCGCATTGCGTCGAGGTACTAAGTAGCACATTGCACATTGGTCTCTCCCTCTACAAGGAGAACAGAGCTTTGTATGTTTCCTGCATTTTGGGATCCCCAGTGCCTAGAACAGGGCCTGACAGTTGCAGGCAGGAATGAGTCACGGAGTTATTGGGCGTGAACCCATACACTGTAACTTTGTTGGTAACGGTAGAAAGGGATGTATTCACTGATGGGGACTTGGCTTTACTTTGATGGAAATGTCACATGAGTATTGCTTAGAAGGGTTGGAGGGGAGGAATTCTATTCCTGTATCCGCCTGGAGAGTCTAGCTCATGCCATAGCAGCAAACAGCCCCCAACCTCTCACGTGTGTTTCTTGCTTCAGCGGCATATCCATCTGGGTTGGTGGGAACTTCTGCTCATTGTCCCTCAGAGACCCCAGCAGCTCTGGTACTGTGAGCATTGCAGGCTACGGCCAGAGGGTAGGGGTGGGGGGGGGGGGTTCTGGAGGACTTGGCACAGGGCGTCTGGGGGAGGGGGGAGGTGATTCTGGAGGATTTGGCACAGGGCGTCTGGGGGTGGGGGATGTGATTCTGGAGGACTTGGCACAGGGCATCAGCACTCAGGTCTTCTGCTCACAATGCGTGGTGAGACCTGGCCGCATGGTGGGCCTCGCTAATGAAGGCATCCAGGAAGTTGTCTTCCCTGTGAATGGACAGAGCGAACCAGGGTTGGCAAGCAGTGGGTGACGGCCACAGTGCCCAAGGAGCTTATGCGCAGGGAGGCGGTGGCAGAGGGGGTGTGAGCCCCGGGGTGGGCAGTGGGGCTTCCGATGCCCTCTCTGGAGTCCTGGAGAAGAGCCAGGGACTGCTGTTCAGTCTTCCTGTGCTCCCAGCAGTTTGAACTTTGATGTGCTGCTGATGCTGGAGCTTGTGAGACCTCAGACCAGAAAGGTGAAGCTGCCTGGGGCCTACCAGGCTCAGTGATGCCTCTCCATGTCTGTTGCACACACTGGGAGCTTTTATATATATAAAAAAAGTGATGGCAACCACAGACTTCTTTAAAAGGAAATAACTTGCCCCAGAATTCTCTTATGTCGTTGGCAGTAGAATGAGATGAGAATTTGACTCTGTCGTGGGGGTTTTCTTAGGCTGACTGGGGAGAGGAGTTCTTTTCCTTGAGTCTGAGTTCCTAGGGAAGGAGGTGGCTCTCCAGGTGGGGTGTCCTCCTCAGTGATGAACACGGGGGCTGTGGATGTCACCGCCCACCCCCCCCCCCACACAAAGGACACCTGCTGCTGTTTTTCAAAATGCTGCATCTTGCATTTATTTAGCTCCAGTCAGAAACAAAACAGCGTTTATGACAAGGTTTTCTTTTGATCTGTCTGATCATTTTTTTCTCATTTAGATTTCCTTGTTTGCTAGTTATGTTTCACTTTAAATCCCCCTGAAGGGGGAAATTCAGCTTGGCCTCCCCTCATGTCATCCCTCAGTGCGGTGATAATCCCTCGACGTGAAGACCCACTCGGGGAGACAGACCCAGCTGTTTAGTTCTCTGCTTGCCTTTTTCTTTCCCATCAGAATTGGCAACTCTTTCCCTTCACTTCTGAACTCCATGCGCGCCTGCAGAGATGTGGGTGGAGGCTGGAAAGTGAGCTGGAGGGGAGCATGTGGGGGGGACTTGCTGGAGATGGGATTTCTGCATGGACAGCCATGCTCCAGGCCTGGGTCAGCCTAGAGGGCTTTCAAAATGACCCGTATCCTGAAGTTTGGCAGCTCGGCTGTGTCATGCTGACCGGACTTCCTGCGTTTCTCCACTGGCACCTTCCTGCCCCACACCTGTGCCCACGTCCTTGGCTACCCCCTGTCACTGGGGACCAGACACGCCATCGGCTCCCCAGGTGGGGGTCAGCCCACCCTGCCCTGTCCTAGAGTCACATCTCCGAACTTCAAAGACTGTTCAGACCCATCACTGATGTCTAATTAGACTCAGATCAGAGAATCGCTAATGCATTTATGCAGCTCATTTTCTGAGCACATCTATATCTCCAGTAAGCACACACACCTCACACATGCGCACCCACATGTACACACACACACGCAGACACATGCACCCACATGTACACACACACATGCACACACATGCACCCACATGCACACACACACACGCAGACACATGCACCCACATGTACACACACACGCACACACATGCACCCACATGCACACACACACGTACCCACATGTGCACACACACACACACATGCACCCACATGCACACACACACACGCACACACATGCACCCACATGCACACACACACATGAGCGCGTGAACACTTACCTGTCTTTTAAAGTATCATACTAACAATAAAGAATATTTAAAAATACTGACCTGTGATCCCACTGCAATCCAACAGTTACTTTTGCAATCGTCACCTCTATGCTCCGAGTCTTTTGCTTTGTTATTTACAATATATAAATATGAAAATATTTATAATGTATATGAAGTATGTAATAAACATAAATACAGAATAAGTATAGATATATAGAATAAATACATATGTACCTTTTCTTCTGATGAAGCCAGTGCTGTGGGTGCCTGCAGTGTTGCCTCACTCATTCTCAAAGGCTACCATGTTTGCTTTGTGATCTGACCACGTTTTGCGGCAGGCACTGGGCGCTTGAACTGGATCTGCTTGGCTGCAGCCAGCAGTGGCTGTGGGAAGAAGGCTTCGTCACTCGCAGCTGCCGTGGACAGCTCTGTCCCCCCGGGGAGAAGGATGCCCTGTGGCAGAGTCTGGGTCCCTCCTCACAGCTCCCACAGCCCTCCTGACCCTGCTCCTACCCTGGCTCCTGCCTCGATCCACCTGTCCCCTAAGTTGGTTGGCGCGTCCCTCAGGCCCCGTCCTGCGGTGACAGCACATGCAGGCCGTCCTGCTGCACACGTGCTGGCTGTGAGCCAGGGTTCCCCAGAGCACTGCCCCTTCTCCACCCGGAAACCGTGTGGGTTCCTGCACAGCCTCTGGATTAATTAACTCGAATGAGCATAAGCTGCCTTCTTCTGTTTGCATCTCTTATGTCTGTTTTGTAGCAGTGCTTTTTATAATAGCACATCATGCTGTGGAAATTGCTGTCACATCCCTGCCCGTCAGCTTTCTAGAATCATCCAGCAAGTTCATGCAGCCGAATAAAACCTGCACCCAGGGGAAAGGGATGGAAGAACCAGGTCGTCTCCAGCCGCCTTGTAAAGGACGAGTCCGCCATCAGGTCCAGGGAGCCAAGTGTCCACGGGAAGGTCCCTTCTATACCTGATGCTAATTCGAGCCGGGAAGAAGGAAAATCGATGTGTTTCTTGTGAATGCTGGTTTGGGGGTGATTCCATGTTTGGGGTTACTGCGAGTGCATTTGTGACTCGGGAGCATCTGGGTCTTCAAAGGCAGTTTTTGCTGATGTGTCCAAGTCGCTGGGACCTCCGTGGTGTGTGCAGTGGGAAGCCCCTCCCCTAAAACTTCTGTGGCCTTTCCAGGGGCTGGAGGCCTTTGTCTCCCTGGCCGGTCCACACTGTGGCTGCTTCGTCCCTGTCACTGGTGCTAAGTTTCCTTCATCCCCGGCCTTCCTCATGACTCCCAGCCACGCTGTTTCACGCACTGGGGTTGGAGCAGGGAACTGAAGTGAGTCTGCTCTCAGAGCACACGCTAGCTGGGAGACAAACAGTAGAAACACCAATGGCCAAGGCTGGCATGGATGCAGCAGTGCCGAAGCAGCAAAGCGGTGGAGGTGACCCAGGGCGCTGGGACAGGCCGACCATCGGAGTGCAGCCAGGGACGGTGTTCAGGGTGGAGAGTGCTCCGGGGACGGTGCTCAGGGTGGAGGGTGCTCCGGGGAGGGTGCCCTGGGGACAGTGCTCAGGGTGGAGGGTGCTCTAGGGTGTCCAGGTGGGAAGGCGCAGCGTGTTCAGCCCCGAGGTGGGCTCCCTGAGTGTGTGAGTGGCCACAGGAGGCCCCACAGTGTGGGGCAGCCGAGTGAGTGAAGGGGACACAGCAGACGGCAGGTCTGAGAGGCCATGGGGGCCAGATACAAACAGGCTTAGAGGCCATAGTGAGGTTCCCATTTTGTCCCAAGTGGGGTGGGACGGCATGGGAGGGTCTTGAGTATACAGGTGGTGCCAATTGTCTGGGCATTAAGATGTTACTGTGGTGTTCAAGACCAGCCTGGCCAACATGGTAAAACCCTGTCTCTACTAAAAATATAAAAATTAGCCGGGCATGGTGGTGGGCGCCTGTAATTCCAGCTACTTGGGAGGCTGAGGTTGCAGTGAGCCGAGATTGTGCCATTGCACTCCAGCCTGGGTAACAGAGTAAGACTCTGTCTCCAAAACAAAAAAAAAAGTTACTGTGGGTAGCAGTAGCAGGCACGGCAGTCGAGGCTTGTGTGCGGCAGCAAATGCGTGGTCAAAAACCACTAAACATCTAGCCTTGGCGGGGGTAGGAGGGTTGCAGTTCCTGGACCCGCCAGGGTCGTTCCCCTTGCGGGGACCCCTGCGTGACTGTTTTCTGTCGGGGCCTCCTGCTTCCCCTCCCCTGGCCCAGCTACTTCTCTCCCCCCATCTCTAGTAACCCCCCAGTCCTTCTCCCTTTATGATGCGGAGCCATTAAAACCTGTCTCTTTCCTCCTCCTCCTGGAACTCAGCCCTGTTCCCCCTGCGGATTAGGCCCCTTCCCTCAAATGCCCAAACAAAGACGCCACATATTTTCTTTCGCGGCATTTTCTTCTCAGTTCCCGCCATAAATTCAGTTCTAAGCTCCATGAGGGCAGGGTCTGTGCCTGTTTCGTCCCCATCTTTGTGTTCCCAGCACCAGTGACATCCCCCAGTGCATAGCAGGCCTTCAATAAGCACTTGCCGAGTTAATTTCTCCTTTATCCACCTGCTTCAGGAAAAGCACCTGGCCACGCTAGTGCTTTAATTGCTGAGGTCATTTTTATTCTGTGACCTTTGTTGATTATTCCCGGTCATGATCATGTTTGTGAAAGTGCATAAGAAGGACCCGATGTTGCACTTAACACTGTTCTCATCGGGTCAGAGTCCTGTATGACGGCGTGTGTGGGAACTGCTAGAGTCACTGCTCCACAGAGGGCTGGGAGCAGGTGGTGTAGACGACTCCTCCGCAGTGCAGAGAGCAGGCGGTCTAGACGACTCCTCCACAGCCACACACAGCAGGTGTCGAGCAGGTGGTCTAGCCCAGGTCTGTCTAATTCCAGGGCCTCACCTCTTACCTGTCACCTGTAGCTCCTGTTTTATGCTATTCTTCAGGTGTTGACATATCAACATTTTCCTCCTTTCTGACGTTTATTCCCATAAAGAGCTTAACATTTCAGGGTTTTTGTTTTGTCTCTCTTTTTGAGACAGAGTCTCACTCTGTTGCCCAGACTAGAGTGCACTGCTGTGATCTCAGCTCACTGCAACCTCCACCTCCCGGGCTCAATCTATCCTCCCACCTCAGCCTCCCAAGTAGCTGGGCCTTCGGGTGCAATCCACCATACCCGGCTAATTTTTTGTAGTTTTTGTAGAGATGGGCCTTTACCATGTTGCCCAGGCTGGTCTCAAACTCCTGGGCTCAAGTCATCTTCCTGCCCTGGCCTCCTAAAGTGCTGGGATTACAGGTGTGAGCCCCAAACCTGGACTAAAATTCCACGTTTTAATAAATCACAGAGAGAGAGGAAAGAGAGTGGATCTTCCTGTTGAGCAGTCCCGGGCTGTGGTTTGGTATTTTGGAAATAATCAAGGTGTGTGATTTTCATACAAACATGGTGGCATTCCTTCCTCGTAAAGGTGTGTGTGAAATGAGTTTGTGCAGGGCAAGGTAGGTTTCCAATGAGTTCATTATTTGTATAAACCATTAAGTAGATGCCTTTTAAATGCAAATAATTGGCCATGTCATGTTGTATCAGGCCATATATGTATCGCTGTAAAGAAATACCTGAGACTGGGTAATTTATAAAGAAAACAGATTTAATGGGCTCAGGGTTCTGCAGGCTGTACAGGAAGCATGGCTGGGGAGGCCTCAGGAAACGCTGAGTCGCGGTGGAAGGTGAAGAGGGAACAGGCGTCTTGCATGGTGAACTCGGGAGCAAGAGAGAAGAGGGAGGAGCTGCACACCTTTAAATGGCCGGATCTCGTGAGAACCCACTCTCAGGAAAATAGCTCCAAGGCGATGGTATAAACCGTAATCCAATCACTTCCCACCAGGCCCCACCTGCGACACTGGGGCTCACAATTCAACCCGAGATGTGGTGGGGACGCAGATCCAACCCATATCACGTGTCAGTTTCTGTAGACAGGTATTGGTTCCAGCTGGGGACAGCTGGTTTTAGGCTGCGTGGCTCAGCCCTAGCTTTCTCAAGAGTCACCGGAGTACGGTGAGTTTTTGGAGAAGAACCAGGCATGAGAAGAGGGAGCCTGGGATTCTGTTAGTGAGACGGCTGGAGGGGGACGCTTTGCTCTTGAAGCTAACAAGGCTTTCTCTTCCCCGGAAGCCGCCTCCTGATGTTTCTTCATGAGTCTGATGCCTGCCGTGCAGGTCGTGACCGAGGTCATGCGGTTCGTGTGGTCACGTGCTCCACTTAGAACTGGACGAGGCTGTCCCAGGGCCCCGGGAGCTCACGTGTCCTGGACTAGCAGAGTGTGGACTGTCTAGTAGGTGCTCCCAATCCGCTTCATGTGATCCTACATGGATAAGGTTTTATACACGGAACTGAAGACAGTCAGAAAATACATGAGGATGTCCTGTCTGCTCCAGCTTCTCAGTGGGGGGGTCTCCAAGGCGGTAGATGTCAGACAGGTGCCCCATCACTAATACACAGCTCCAATAGTTACAGTGGCTGTGTGAGGAGGGCACGTGGCATTTTAGAAATCAACTCTAGGAATTCGGGATTTTTCCCATTGGATGATGCCCTGGGATCCAGCAGTAGCTTTCCTGCTCAGCAGATGCCCTCTTGGCACTCAAATAATTCTGCCCACCTCCCAGGAGCTGGCTGGAGAAAAAGTTTGCGAAATAGCGTGTATCAAATCATTTATGTAAGAAACATGACTGTGGGATTGGGGAACTGGAAGTGTTTTCAACAGATGTCTCAAAGCAAAGCATTTAGCTCTGAGCACTTGGGAAGAAGCACACAGATCGAGTTGGCAAAGGGGCTGTTCGTCTGGCAGAGACTTCCATTGCCACTGGAGTCTCCTGAGCAGCAGAGCTTGTCTCTCCATTGCTTCTGGGTTTCCCAGAGGAGAGCACGTCATTGTCAACCCAAAATTAGAAGTTAGGATCAAAGGGCTGAGTGTCTGCTCACAGCTCTCTGGGATTGGCCCCAGGGTCTATGTGGATACCAGAGAACTCTGTCGTGTATAGGAGCTGACTTAGGGTTACCACTGATCCAATCAGACTGTTAGATCTGGGTTCCTGGGAACTTACAGGCCAGGAGGCAGAGGAGCTAGGTGTCTGGGAAGCTGAAGCACATGAGAAACAGCCACAGAAGAGAAAGATCTCAATCCCCACCCCCATGCTGAGTCCCCTGAGATGTTCTCGGTCTCCCCTCTTGCAAGGTTGGTTGGTTGAGCTTTGCTTTAGAAGTTATGAGAAACCCTGCCTTCTTCCTGTAAATTACATTCTACCTTAAGACAGCCAAAGGCCATTTCTGTTGCTGACAATGGAGAGAACCTTAACTAATTTGGAATGGAGGGACATCTGATGTTAGATTTCTAATCAGCAGGCTATCTTTTGGAAGAAACATCATGTATAATGGTCCTGGGACCACGGGTCTTTTTGTTTTTTCTTGGTGCAAGGCAGGTGATGTTCGTGGGATGTCTCCAAGGCATAGGTAAGACAGGCCAAGATGTGCTGAAAGACACAGGTGTATCAGGTGGGGCAGAGTCAGGAGACAGAGCCCATGTTAATTATTTCCACAGAGAGAATTCCCTATGAAGAACTGCAGGCTGGGTAATAGAGACCTAAAAAGACGATGCTGAGTGACTTCGTCCGCAAGGCTGGAGGACCAGGGGGAAGAGGTGGGATGATTAAGACTCAGAGGCAGGGTGGAGGGGACTCAGACCCTGACAGTGGAGTGCTGGCCACTGTGGCTGCTATGCCCAGGGGGACGTGTAATGCTGAGCCTGCAAATATGGGAAAACGGCAAGTAGGAACCTACTGCCCCTTCCCAGGGATGTGCCAGTGCCCAGTTATCGGGGAACAATGGGACAAAGACCTTCAGGGACCCTCCCTCCTCCCTCTCCCCCATTCTGTCTCCCTCTAGTGTCCCTTCAGGCAGAGTAGGGGATAGAAGGGTGGGTTCCAGAGGAGACAAGACACGCTCCAGCCGGGAAAGTACATCAGAGTGCCCATGAGCGCAATCCTAATATGGTGATGTTACAAACTCACATTTATCAGGACATATGCAAATTAATAAGCATCAGCCTTTCTAGTAATCAGTTTGTAGTGGGACAAGTGACTCTGCCTTCCCATGTTGCATATGCCAGGTGCCAGATCATGTGGAAACCTGGGGTCTGCAAAAATGTTCTGTGTCTTTAATCCACTGTTCTTTCTTCTGAATCCATAATGATTATGTGAATACTTATAAAAATTTCACCCATCTAGATATCTCAAAAGCTTCCTTGCTTATAAAGAATTTTAAATTTCTCTGGTTGTTTTTTGTGTTTGACTTTCCCAGAGTTTAGTCTGGTCAGAGTTATTTACACCAACTTCCTTCACCTCTTTCACGTTCGCTATGCCTTCCTTTCTGACTCTGCTTTTGAAAGCATTTCCTACTCTCCTCTTTCCTGTGCATTTAAGCCCACCCTAACCATCCAAGCTGTAGGCACAGCTGCCCTCTGCCCATTAAAGGGAGCTGAAAAACACGAAGGCTGGGGTGGTAATCCCTTAATGCAGCCCTAGGAGACAGTCAGCAGCATGGTATTGTATTAGTTATCGTGTTGTATCAGTTTTCAAGTGCTGTGTAACAAATTGTCCCCAAACTTAGCAATTTAAAAGAACAAACTCTGGTGATCTCACCATTTCTGAGGGTCAGGATCCTAGAAGGGGCCTGGCTGGCTGGTCTGGCTCCAGCTTCTCACGAGATGTGCAGTCAAGCTGTGGGCTGGGGCCGCAGAGTCCAGAGGCTCAGCTGAAGCTGGTGGATGAAGCACTTCCAAGCTGTCTGGCGTGGGTGCTGGCAGGTTCAGTTCCTTGCTGGTCATTGGCTGGAGGCTTTGACCCTCAGCTCATGGACCTCTCCATAGGCTGTTCATAAAATGATAGCTTGCTGCTTCTAGAACAACAAAGGAGAGAGGGACCACAGTGTTTTTTGTAACCTAACCTCAGAAGTGACATGTCACGGCTTCCCTGTTCTGTTACAAGCAAGCCACTAAGTTTAGCCCATAATCAAGTTAATCTCCATCTCCTTAAAGATGGGAGCATCAGGTAATTTGTGCACATATTTTTTCAAGCCACCTTGCACCTCTTGTCTAGAGAGGCAATAGCAGCTCCACTTTCTCTTATTGCCTTATAGGAATTGGGGCCCAGAATTGCCCAAACACCTGATACGTTTTAGAAGCTAGGGCTGTTGAGTGTGTGTGTGTTTGCGTGTGTATAAATTGGCAACAAATTAAAAAAATTAAACACTATGCAGACTGAGCAAAATGAATTCAGCGTATGAGCTGGCAGATTAGAGCCTTTGACCTTGGGCAGGCAGTTTACAGATTTGACCCACTTTATCAATGACAGATTCCATTGCATAGTTCTCATTAGGAACTGATACTTGACAAGCCTGCAAGGAAGAAAATGCATAATCTCTGATATGGGTTTTCACATTCCCACCATTCATTTTTGAGAGTAGAAACAATATTATTTTAAAGACAATCGAATATGGCAGTGAATTGGCTCTTCCCTCTCCCATGTCCAGCAAAATTGAAATGCTGTACGGCAACAGCCCTGAAATAAATGCTTTCTATTTATTTCATTAACAGTGTTTTCCATATCACCCTTTGTGCTGCTGTGTGAACGAATGTGATGGTAATAAATAAAAAGATCTACAAAGAAAGACCCCATACATGTTATTGAGCCGCAAAATAATTTTAAAAAGAGGGAAAAGGGGTGGGCTTTGTAGATGGGATACTAGCAGGAATCTCTGAGTTAAGGGAGCTCATGATTATCCTAGAAATAGTGATAAAATGCTGGATGACTTGGTTCTTTTCTGAGAATGAGGAAGCAACCACATGTGTATCCACTTAATTGACACATCGTTTGAGCCCAACTCTTTTCCAGGCACTGCCATAGGTGCTGGAATCCAGCGTCGAACGAAACAACATCGTTGATTCGTGGAACTCATGAGCCACTGGGGAGAGACAGCTGATGATAATATGATACCTAGTTAGGGATTGAAAGTGCTGGGTCATAGCCGATTCTGTGTTTAAAATCCTCCATACCCTGTTTCCCGTTTTACATCCTACCAGCAAGGGTTGAGTTCCAGTTTCTCCACATGCTTGACAACATTTGTAACTTTCCACTTTTAAAAAAATTATTTTAAAGTATAGGCATTTGGACCTGGGAGGTCTAGGCTGCAGTGAGCCATGATCATGCCACTGCACTCTAGCCTGGGTGACAGAGTTCTTAAAAAAATAAATAAAAATAAAATTGTAGGCATCATAAAGGGGATGAGGTAATATTTCATTGTGGTTTTGACTTACATTTCCTTCCCCCTGCTGCTTTATGGGGGTATAATTGGATACCAAAAACTGCACATAATTAATTTATACAGTTTGAGTTTGGACATATGTACACATTCATGGTATCACCATGATCAAGGTAATAAACACACCCTTCACCTCCAAAAGTTTTCTTGTGTTTCTTTGTTCTTTTGTGTGTGTGTGGTAAGAACACTTAAATTGAGTCTACCCTCTTAACACAATTTTAAGTGCATAGTGCCTTATTCACTGTAGGCTCAGTGCTGCAAAGCAGATCTCTGGAACTAATGCATCTTGTCTATCAGTGAACTTGAAACCCATTGAACCACAACTCCCCACATCCCCCTCTTACATCCCCTGCTAACCACCGCTGTGTAGAGGCCTTATATTAAAAGGAGTGTCACAGTATTTGTCCTTCTGCAGCTGGCTCATTTCACTTAGCACGATGTCTTTGAGGTCTATCCAAGACATGCTGTTGCAAGTGGTAGAATGTCCTTCCTTTTTTCAGACTAAATAATATTCCATCTTATGTATACACCCCTTTTCCTTTGCATCTCCCTGATGGCTACGAATGCTGAATGCCCTTTCAGGGGCTTTTTGGCCATTTGTTGTACCATTGTTGCTGGTGAAATGTTCACTCTAAAATAATTATATATTATGTGAATCTCACCTCAATTTTTAAAATGTTAGAAAAAAGTAAAAGATTTGGCACATTTAAATGAGAAATGCTTTGGGGAAAAAACACAGTGCTAAAAAGACTGGGGAAATAAAGTAAGGAGGAAGGGGACATCTGAAAAGTTCTAAAAGGTGGTCAGGGTGGCCTCAGATGAAATATGACCAAAGACCTGGAGGGTGGGGGAGTTAGCCGCGTGGGTACCTGGGAGAAGAGGAAGAGGGGACAGAGAGAGGTGCAAGAGCCCTGGGGCTGTGACTGCCTGGCTAGTATAGGAACAGCAGGGAGGCTGCTATGGTAGAGGTGGAGTGAGCGAGGGGAAAACGTAGCAGCAGAGAAGCCCGGAAAGCCAGGTTATGTGGAGCCGGCAGGCCTAGGAAGGACTTTGGCTTTTTTGTATAATTGAAACGGAAAGCCACTGCAGGGTTTTAGATGGAAGAATGATGCAAGCTGACTTACATTTTAAAAGGATCGCTCTAGCTGCTGGGTTGGTGGAGGGGGTGAGGTTTATTACTGTAACACAAAAGAGAGACGAGAGTACCTATGCCCCTACCTCTGGTCAATGTACATTTGGGATGACTTCACTATTGGCTTGAAATGGCCAACCCGGCTCAAGGTTTAAATAAGCATCACTGAAAAAATAATTGCACTTAAATAAAGCCCCTGCTGCAGTAGGGCATATTTTTTTTTATCCTTTCAAAGAATATTAGCATTAGAAATGAAAGCTCCCAGTATAGTCTCCATGATGAGTCACCGTTATCATACTTGAGTCCCTATGAAGTCTGACTGTGCCATTCCTTTGAACAGCTTAATTAATAATTGTAGAAGAATCCTAAATCTTTTGCTATTAACCTTTGATCTGGAAATTCAACCCCATTGACTTTCAGGCAACCATTTGATCTTCTCTTCCATTTGGTATTTGAACCAATTTAGCCTTCTCAGGCTCAGGTTAATCACTGGACTTCCAGCTGGAGATGCCACCAGATGTCTTTTGAGCAAGAGGCTTGGCAGGGCATCAGAACATGTTTCAAGTGTCTGGTAATTCACTTATTTGTGGAAGAAAAATGTAGACTGGTTTAAGGGGTGATGGGAATATGAAATTGACAGGGTGGGTCCTTGTGTGTCACTTGCCCTTAAGATTTTAAAATGCTTTTTGAAAAGCCCTCTTAGATTTAGAACCAAACTGAGGATAACAACGTTTCAGCAGATACATTTTATGCAGCGTGAATGGGTTTTTAGCTTCTAGTTTAGTCCTCAGTTAGAAAGAGAGATGAGATCAGTAAAGTCAAAAGCTGTCTACGGCCAGCCGTCCGTCATACCAAGCTACGCTGTCGGAGATTTTTGCTTAGATTTTATTAAATGCACAGTGAGTTACTCCCAGCTCAGTGATTTTCCACTGCCTTTCAAATTCTCTTCACTCTTGAATGTGCCCAGTGGAATTCTGACAAGTTGTCAGATACAGACCGCTCTTACAGAATTGAGAAGGCGCTTGGTTGCTTACTGACATCCATTTTTCATTTATTCCTGCCAAACAGAACTCCAGCTGCTGCTGGTTTTTTTTAGTTATCCACCCCTTTTCCAAGGACCCCACCCTTGTAGCCAAGGCTAAGCTCCTTCAGCCTTAGAACCCCAGCCTTTATGAGGGGTTGGTCCTAGACAGGGGATGTGATCCAACTCTGGCCAATGAGAGATGAGGAGAGGCTCACAGGTGACTACTAGAAAAGGTTTTTCTTTCTTCTATGTGAGCTTCTGGAAGTACTCCTCCACTTCCTTCCCTTGGTTGCTGTCAAGCAAAGGTGACTGGTCCTGCTGAACCCAGGTCATTCCAGTCTGACAGCAAGTTTGACATACAGAAAAGAGTAGAAATGACTGGATCAAGTCATTCCTGAAGGCTGATCTATGCCAGGACTTCCAGCTAGGTAAACTCATAATTTTCCATTTCAATTAAGCTGGCTTAAATTGCTTTTTCTATTTCTAGCAGATAAAACTCCACTCTATTAAGAATTTTATGGAGCTATTGTTCCTTGTGAATAAAGTATTCTAAGTTTCACAGAGGGTGGCTTTGAAGCAAGTTAATAAAATCCAATTTTAGATTACATACAAATGTTTCATTTGCTAAGTATTAGAAAAAGAATGCACTAAAAGAGTAATGGATATATAGTTTAAAACTTAAACTTTAAAAATTGATGATATATCTCCCTTGTGTCTGATTTTATGCTTTATTTCACATATTAAAGGTACCATCACTTTTGCAGAGTGTGATAGTTTTCCTGTCATTTTTCTGTACTTTTCTATATTTTAACATTTTTTGACAGTGAACATATGTTACTGTAACCACCTGAATAAATTATTAATAAAAGATAAATTCAGATAAATTTAAGACTCTTCCCAAACTCTGAAGAATGAAAGATCTCATCCTAAAATGTGTTTAACAGATTTGTGCAGCAAAAGAGTTGTGTGGGTTAAAACTAAGGCAGAGTCAAGCCTTACTAGGATGGCTGCCTCTGCTTTCAGAAACTCCCTTTTATTATGTTTAGTGAATATTCATCCCTTAGCTTAAAAATGGGATTTGAGATGCATTTCAGAGCTAACACAAATGACCACATGGGTTTAATGGTCAGTTGGGAGTTAAACATCTCCGTATTCTGTATATGATTCACTAGAAAAATCACATCTGATTATGCAAGAAGGACCTTCCCTAGGGTTCTCTGAATCAAGGAGAAAGAGGCTTACAAACTCCTACAATTAAGAAGGTGGTGGTAATTGGGTTTGGGGTTCCTTGGTCTTATCAGTCAGGTTCCCAAATAACTATTTGAAGCTCATCTTTTAACCACATTGACCTGGGCCTAGCTTCCCTAAATATGTTGCCTCAACCCCTGGTTTGAGACATCAGGAAAATGAATAAAGACATAAAATATGTTGGGCTTTGGGAAGTGTCTCTGTGTATTAGTTTGCTAGTGCTGCCGTGACAAAGGTCCACAGACCGCATGGCTGAAACAACAGGCACTTATTCTCTCCCAGTTCTGGAGGCTGGAAATCCGAGAGCAAGGTGTTGGAAGGGTTGACTTTTTTAAAGGGGTGTGAGGGAGCCCCTGTTCTGGCCTCTCTCCTGTCTTCTGGTGATTTGGTGGCCATCTCTGGGATTCCTTGGCGTGCAGAAGCACCACCCTGACCTCTGCCTTTATCTTCCCGTGGCGTCTCTTTGCATCGGTGTCTGTGTGCTCACATTTCCCGCTTTTGTAAGGACTGTAGTCATATTAAATCGGGGCCTACCCTGCTCCAGCATGGCCTTCTCCTGACTGATTACATCTGCAATGACTCTAGTTCCAAAGAACATCATGTTCTGAGGTTCTGGGGGTTTTAAAGCTTTAACAGATGAATTTGGATGTGAGGGCACAATTCAGCCCTTAATACTTGATTACAAGAAAATTTTAGTATAGGCTCTTGGGCATTGGGAGGGAAACCATGATGAGATATTTTGGGTGGAGTCTAACAGGTTGATCCATGCCTGTTGAACGTTACTTTGCACGTAGGGTCCCATTTGGTTAAGACACATGCGATTGATGAGCTGCTCTCCTGATTCATGAGCGTGGGCCACGGAAGGGCACAGCTTGGCCATCGGAGGAGTCAGCGTTGCTGTGTTGTGGGGAGAGTATAATCCATGAAGTTCACAGTAGATTAGACTGAGGATCTCAAAGCAGATGGGAGTGGGAGGGGGGCACATCCTGCCTCCCAGAGAACAATGCCTGGAGACATTTTGGGTGGTCACTACCGGTGGGGGGGTCTAGTGGCATCCAGTGGCTGGAGGTCAGAGGTGTGGCTAAACTCCTGCCCTGCACAGGACAACCCCACAGCAAAGAATCTTCCGGACCAAAACGGCCATCAGGCTGAGGTTGAGAAACCCTGGAACAGAGACCCCCGACTGCCCTCCCCCCAAATCAAATCTGCAGTGAAATTTAAAAGGAGATGAAGTTAAGGAGGTTTAATAAGATTGATAGCCTGGAATCTGAACTTAAGAAGTCTTTTACCACATTACCTGAATATGGTGGGGGAAACAGAAATTCTACCTGCAATAATACTTTGCCTTTAGCACACATTTTTGGCTGTGTCTAGGAGAGTTGTAATTCCCAGATCTTGGATTAAACAAACCCTGGACTTTGGCCATGTGTTGTAATTGAGTGGCGGCTCAGCTGCTGACCAGCTGTCTGCCCTTAAGCAAATTACCCCCTGCTCCAATTCTCAGTTTCCCTCTCAGTAAACTGGGGGGAGAGTGAGTAATAAGAGCAAATGCCTCATGGGTGCACAGCATGTCCTAAACAACCCTTCAAGGCAGGTGTTACTATTGTTCACTTTATGGAAGAAAATTAAATTTAGAGGCCTTGAGCAGTCGAGTAGCTTGCTCGGGGACGTCTGGTTACAAAGGGGTGGATCTGGGATCTAAATCCCTGCTAGCTCCAAGGCCGACACAGTCACGGTGTGGCTTCCAAGCCTGCACGCTTGGTCTCTACAGCATGCGGTCTCACGGAGCTCTAGCAAGTTAAAGAACTGATGTGAATGAGGTACTTGTGTCAGTGCCCTGCACACAGTCCCAGTCCACCCTTACCAAATGGGAATCGTGTTTGTTAAGAGGGCATGAAGTTCATTGCCAAGGTGTGGAATCAACCTAAGTGTCCCTGAGCGGATATAAAGATGAAGAAAATGTGGTGTACATGCACAGTGGAGTACTATCAGCCATGAAAGGAGGGAAATCCTGCCATCTGCCCTTACCTGGATACACCTGGGAGACACTATGCTAAGTGAAATAAGCCAGGCGCTGAAAGACAAATGGCCCGTGATGTCACTCATAGGCGAAATCCAAAACAGTCGAACTCACGGAGGCAGAGAGTAGAACGATGGTTACCAGAGGTTGGGGGCAGGGGATGGGGTAGGGGGTGGGGAGTTGTTGGTGGAAGGATACAAAATACCTGTCAGGCAGAATAAATTCTGAGAGAACTGCCTGTGCAACATGGTGACTGTAGGTAATAGCAATGTTTTGTATACTTGAAAATCACCAGGAGAATAGATTTCAAATCTTCTCACCACAAAGAAATAAGGCAATAGATACAATAATAAGCAGGATTTAATTATTCCGTAATATAAACATATATTGGAACATCACATTGTACCCCATAAATACATGCGCTTATTGTCTATTAAAAATAAAATCTAAAAAACAAGGTATTGGCATAAGAGAATATAAAATGATCAGAAGTTGAGATTATGAAAATACAGACTAATAAGCTTTTAAAAAAGAGGGAGAATGTGAGTTTCTAACCTACTTGACAATTTCAATTTCATGACCAAGTTAATCAATTACCTGGAAAGTCTATAGTGTTAACAGCAAAATGTCATTTAACAACATTTTAGCAAGGAAAAGTATCCCCTTGGAAGCGGGTTAGAAATACAGAATTGCAAACCCCTCCCTGGACCAAACAGGTCAGCGTCACCCTTTTCACAGGGGATTCAGATGCCCGTGCAGGTCTTGGACGCACTGCTCGGACCAGCCCTTCTCAAGAGGGCCACCTGCCCTCTGACTGCACACCCAACGCCGTGAGCGAGACCACAGGCCGGCTGCATTCCGTCTCTTCCCTTTGTCTCCGGGGCTCTCCCTGCTAACCTAACAGCGTGCCTCGTTCTTCTGTGGGTCCCCGGAGTTGGGCTGAGCTGCACGGCTGCTGACCTGCGCTTAGCCTGACTTGAGTGGAAGTAGCCAGCGGCTGATTTCTGCCTGCCACCGTGACTGTGAGGAAGACAATTTGCTCTTTCAATCTCAGGAAGTGCAAAGCGCAGCCCAGCCCCGCCCCGGCAGCTGTGTGTGTTTGCAGGGAGAGGTGTGTCTGTTGGTGATCACAAAATATTATGATCCCATATGTCCAAACTGATCATAACTGGAAATGTTTATTTCCAGATTTATCTGTGGTGCTAATTGTTAGGGTGTCATTAGTGAGCTCTTCTCCATGAGACAATGAGGGGAGAACTTGAGTGGATGCCGTCAGCTAAGACACCGTCGGGAATGACCCACGAAGAATCAGCCTCTGCCATTGCATTTTGTGGTCGATTCATTCCTGGGTGAACAGAATCAAATCATCATTGTCATAACCATAGTAATCATTACAGCTCATCATCACTGAGCATTGATTCTATGCCAGACACGAGTCTGAACACTGTCTTAAGCACATATTTCCTCTTATTTGCTTATTTATTTCCTTCTGCAACACAATGAGGTGGACACTGTTATCACTTGACTTTTCAGGTAAGGAAACTGAGTCACAGGAACCAGGAGTAGGTAACTTGCTGAAGCCACAGCTGTTCAGTGGAGAGGGGCAGGAATTGGAGCAAGGCGGTTTGACTTCCAGGGTCTGTGGTCGTGTCTCTAGATGAAGGCGGGGCATTGAACAAGGTGACACTGTTGTCTACAGATAAGTCCAGGAAAAAAGAGGATTTTAAAATGTGTTTTTAAAAATCAATCTCCCCAGGTAGCTGAATTTGTCATCTATAGCTGTGACCTATTTGTCACCGATTGCTGTGTAATAAATTACAGGAAGTCAGTGGCTTCAAACAACACACATTTGCTGTCTTGTGGTTTCTCTGGGTCGAGAGTTCGGGCACAGCTCAGCCAAGCCTTCTGCTCAGAGTCCGTGGCGAGTCTGCCAAGGCGTCACCTGGGCTGCGGGCTTCAGAAGGGGCTTCTGCTTCTGAGCCCAGGCAGGGGTGTTCCACATCCCAGCTCACCCCACTGGGGTGGGGCCCGCCTCCAAGGTCACTCGCGTGGCTGAGGGCAGGCCTGCCTGTGTTTTCAGACAGGCTGATGGGACATGGATGAGTTTCTCGGGCTGCTGGAGCAACTGACAGCTTAGATAGAAACGTGTTGCCTGACAGTTGGGGGCTGAAGCTTGAGCTCCAGGGGCCAGGAGGGCTGGGTCCTCCTGAGGCTGTGGGGGGCTCCACTGCAGTCCTCTCCCTGACTCTGTGGCTGCCAGCACCCTTGGCGTTCCTGGGCTTGTAGGTGCTTCACCCCTCTCTGCCCATCTTCACCTGGCATTCTTCCTGTGTGCAGGTCTGTGTGCAAAGGTCCTCTTTTGATAAGGACACAGGCATGTGAGACGAGGGTCTGCTCCACTCCAGTATGACCTCATCTTCACTCATCACATCTGCTAAGACCCTATTTCCGAACCAGGTCACATTCTGAGGCACTGGGGGTTAGGAGTTTACATATGAACTTGGGGTCGTGGACATGACTTAACCCATAACAGGATATGACCATCTTGTTTAGATCAGGAAGCTGAGGTGCAAGGCGATGGGAGACATCTCTGCACCGATGTCTTAAGGGTGCACAGTGCCCTAAGGCACACTTGCTCACTGGCCTGGTGCTCTGACCTTCTCCACGTTGCATCCTGAACCCCTTCCTGCTCCTCTCCACACTGGTCCTGGGGGTGGCACTGCACACTTGGGCTCTAGCTGTCTGCCTTCCATTTGGGCTTGGCCAAAGGGGATGGCACCATCTTGAGACGGGAGGGTAGCAGGCGAGAAGGTGGGGAGCCTCCCTCGTCTCCATTCCTTCCTAGTGGGGTATTTCTAGCAGCTGCACCTCCCTCACGGCTCCAGCTCCCCTGGCCTGGGTCTCCCCGGGTGAGGGTCACCAGTTTCTCACAGTTGCTTGGTTGTCCATCCTGAGTGCCTGAGCATCCCTGGCTGGACTTTACTTCTACCCATGCCCCTCTACATTATTCCTTGTCTAACTTTTCAGAATCCCAGCTGGAGGTGCCATCTGTTTCCAGACGGCACCCTGATTGGTACCGCTTCCCGAGTTCCAATCATTTATCTTAGACAAACGGTAAGATAAAAATTATGCAAACAGTGAGAATGAATCACCGGTCTCCAGGGCTTCATAGAAACCACCTTGATCCGTTGGCTATGAATTTATCCTATGCAGGCCACATGAGGGGAAGGTCTGGGCCACAGTGCTTCTTATCCTGCAGCCGGCTAATGAAGATCCGGGCAGACAGAGTGCATGGTGCCAGGGCAGGCCTGCTGTGGTGATAAACAAAACAAAATAACAAAACTCTGCGTTGAAAACATAGGCTTGCTTGAAACCCGGAACCCAAGTGCAGTAGGCCTTGACTTCCCGGTCAGAATCTAGCACAGAGCTGCTCATCCTGTTCATTTTCTCTCCTCCTCCCCGAAGTACGAGGGGGCAGAGACTCACCTGCCATGCCATGTGGTTGCCATGACAACCATGATGTTCCTGTCGGGTGCTGCCTCCTCTCCGTGCCTGGCGATGGGCCTGGCTCATTGAAATGTATTTCCGAAAGCCGGCCTGCACGGCTGCCTTTCATGATTATTGCTCAGAATGGAACCAGATGATGATTAAGTTTTGCCAGGCATGGGGCGTTATTTTCAAGGTCTCGGACAATCTCCCTCCTCTAGTGTATGGGACTGGCTTTTGCACTAGCAGCTTCGTGTTTTAGCTGCTTTATCAAGAAATCCTTCCAAGGTCAAAGCCATAAAAACATCATAAAAATGCCTGCTATAAATCAGAGGTGAGGTGGTTGTTGAACTGCTTACCTGTGCCCCGGATATATCTCTTATTAGATTTTAAGACATTCAGATGGTTTTCTGGGAAGCAGGTGTATCTACACTTTTGTCAGTTACCACTTCAATGTGTTTTTCTGTAATAATATAATCATATTTCTGTCCTCAAACGAGCCATGGTGTGTGCTCAGGCTTGCATTTATGGTCCTCAAGTTCATTATGTGGAATAAACTTCAGAGGCTAAAGTATAAATACTAAGGCCGTCTGTGTCCAGGACGGTGAGGGGTGCGTCACGTAAGACCCATGCTGCTTCTCATTTTGACTAACTGCTGCCATAGCCAGGAGCTAACATGGGCTTTTGGAAAAGGTTTTTTTTTTTTTTTAATTATTTCATTTTTTTATTTATTTATTTTTTCCTGTGAGAGCTTTTCTGCTGAATCTGATTGTTCAACAGAAGCTGTTTTCCTGATTCATCTCAATAGAGGCAGAAGTTCACTGCAGGGAGCTGATACAGGATAGTAGTTAAGTCCTCAAACTCTGGAGTCCGATCACAGGGTCCAGGTCTCTCCTGTGTGACCTCAGCCAGTCTTCTAACTTGTCCTAACTCTGTTTTTTCTCTCTAAGATGAGGATAATGATGGGACCTACTTCATAGAGTTATTTTGAGCTTTGAATAAATTAGTGTTTGTAAAATCTGTAGAACAGCACATAAGTGAATTCAAATCTTTGCTAACTGTTTAGGAATGCTGTTCAACATTGCCTTTCCTGACGACTTCTCTTGTCTCTGTTTTCTCTCCATAAAATGGAAATCATGATGGCACCTGCTTCGTAGTTATTTAGAACTTTGAACAAATTAATGTTTATAAAACGTGTAGAACGGCACATAAGTGAATTCAAATATTTGTTAGCTATTTAGGAATGCTGTTCAACAGTGCCTTCACTGACAACTTCTTTGGTCTCTGTTTTCTCTCTCTAAAATGGGGATAATGATGGCACCCACTTGATAGTTATTTTGAACTTTGAACAAATTAGTGTTTATCAAATGTGTAGAACAGCACGTAAGTGAATTCAAATATCTGTTAAATAAATATTTAGGAGTCCTGTTCAACAGTGCCTTCACTGACAACTTCTGTTGTTTTTAGACTGTATTCGTAAGCCAGGTAACTGTCATGGAATTTGAGGGTGATGTTGGTAGGGTCACTTTATGAGGGCTGTCTATTGTATCCATTTCATAACCACAAACAGGAGGTTTCACACCTTGTTCGTAGGCAACTCTCCAGCTGTTTGCGTCGGGTCTCAGGAGAGTCCTTAGGATACTCGAATGAGATGGCAGAATGCTAATCGCTCCCTGGGCACTTTCTATGTGCTAGGTACTTTAGCAAACATTGAATCTGAATTATGTCATTTAGGCCCCAGAGAAGCCCTCTGAGGTGCATAAGAATTGAGGAAACTGAAGCTCAGAGAAGTTGAGACTGGTCTAAGATCTCACAGTTAGTGATGGTGGAACAGAAAATTGAAGTCGTGATTCCTGTATCTGCTCCCAGAGTCCCTATTCTTTGCTATTACATATGCTTTCTTCTCTATTTTTTCTTTTTGTCTATAGTTAATTCACTGCTTCCTGGGATCAATAAGTTTACAGATGGTCACCCCTTATACTCCAAACTTGGAACACAATTGGCTTGCAGTAAATTTTGCCGGATATAGGAATAAATGTTTATTTCTTTAATCCTTAGAATTTTTTCTGTGATCCCATAAATCTAGAGTCCTTAATTCCAATACCTTCTTGATATTCTTTGAGCCCACCACCAATGAAGTGAATTTAACTCATTTCCTAACAGTTTCTCCAACTTTATGTAGAGTTTGGGTAGAGAGAGATTTTAGTTCAAGTCCCAGAATTGCCACCTGGCAGCTCTATGTCTTTGGTCAAGTCATTTAATTAATTTATTACTTTTTTTTTTGAGACAAGGTTTCCCTCTGTTGCCCAGGCTGGAGTGCAGTGGCACAATCATGACTCACTGTAGCCTTGACCTTCCAGGCTCAAGTGATCCTCCCAGCTCAGCCTCCCAAGAAGCTTGGGATACAAGCATGTACCACCACACTTGGCTGATTTTTGTATTTTTAGTAGAGACGGGTTTTTGCCATGTTGCCCAGGCTGGTCTTGAACTCCTGGGCTCAAGCAATCTGCCTGTCTTGGCCTCCTAATTGTCAAGTTATTTAATACCTAGCATTCACATTCTGTATATTAAGATTGATATATTGACATATCAATCTTGAGATATTGATATATAAGGGATGACAATAATTATGCTCACCTGATAGAGTTATTGTAAATGTTAAAGAGAAAATCTAGGGAAAGTGTTTAACACAGTAACTGGCAGAAAGAGGCATTTGATAGATGTTGTTATAATAGTAGTACGTGTTACTGTGTCCAGTGCTTCCTTGGTGTGGGCTTGGCCAATCATATGCTGCCCTTCCCTTTTCTCCAGGGAAAAGGGATTCAGAGGTGATCTGTCCTGTTTTCTCTGCGGTAACTATTGCTGCAAAATGGAGTGACCCTGGGTATCTCTTAATCAGCACCTCGGACAGTACACAAGGCTCTGTCAAACGCTGGGGTGTACACAATCTCACTTTTCTAATCAGTTTCTATGATCGCTGCAGACAAAAGACTAACATGATCCTTTTTATCATGAATTTGTCTACTAGTTTTTATATTAAACTGGCAGAACCAACAAGCTGATATGTTGTGAAAACATGACCTTTCTACATGAATTTCTAGTGTCAGGACTAATGATGCTCATTTCCTGATCTGCTCGCCAGCAGTTTTTAAGATGCCATATTTTAGTGGAGTACTATTTAGGGAAAGAACACTGTCATTATCATTTTAGCCATTATTTTGTCATTATTATTTCCTGTTATGTTTTAGACAAATCTTGTCCTAACTTACTGCAGTTGTATAGTTGTCTTGAAAAAGATATTAATGCACTAATTTTCTTTTATAAATTTATTTATTTTTCAAGTGACTTTTGGAAAGAAGACATGATTTGTCTTAAAGCAACTTTGCTTATGTGGTTACCACATGAAAAATATTTGGCTTCTTTTGACTGAGCCTGTATACACTGCCCACTGCCCCCTACCCCCTACCCTGGCCAACCAAAATTATTCCACAGAATGTGAATTTCATGAGTTCTCCACTAAAACACATGAAACAATCTATATTCTTTCATTTATTAGAAGCCCTCTTATTGATGTTATGTCTGCCATGCCTTAGCATCATACCAGCAAAGGCATCTTACAGATGTTAAAGCAGTTATGATTCCAAGCAACCCATTATCCAATTTAATCCAGTGCTGTGGAAATGACTTTAACATTGGTTTAACAATTCGTGTAGTTAACATGGGATCTGAAATCACTGGATGCAGTTTTCTCAGTTTAAAGCTATTTTAAGCTCATAATTCATGATTTACCACTAACATAATGTGAAACTGCAAGGCTACGTGGTGATTTGGAGATTTAATGTAGGAATCCACTTCTGTGGGACGACTGGAAGGCCCCTTTGTGGAAAAGAATTACTTCTAAGTGGAAATCTTCCTTGATGCTTGCTCTGGGTCTTTGCGGCATTGGAGGAACCCACTGCAGTACTACAGATGGAGTCCCTTCTCTGTTTCCTTGGGTTCCTATCTCACCTTGCTCTATTTGTGTATTTTCTTTTGTCAAGAATGCACAATTCTATAAACTGGGCACAGGGAACTAATTACTAGGCATGACATCACCCCTGTAATTCACTGTTGGACTAGCAGCCCTTGCCAAAGCAATAAGATAACAAATTAAGAAATCTATAAAACAGGCAAAGAAGAAAATTATCATGATTTGCATTCTATATTTTTAAAAATAGCAAACTAAGGGGCATTCATTTATTGTTTAGATTAACATTTCTTTTTCTTGCAACATCCGAGTGCCTATGGTCATGCACCCGTGAACACAGATAAGACAAGTGAGAAATATCTCATGAATCCAGTCATGGGAAACATTCTCTGGGCTTCTAGGGTGATAGCACAATTATATGAATTGTTTTCCTGCCATTTAAGCCCCTCTGATGCCAGCTTCTTTCCACCTTTCTCTACCAGCATGACTGGCCAGGCTAGCTGGCAGAGATCCTGTTTTCCAGGTGTGGCTTGGACTTCCATACCTGGGGCTCTTGCTGGAGTCACCCTCCTTTTCGTAATTCCTGCTTCACTTGATTAAATCTTCTGAGAGTTAGATCAAGTAGCATCTTTATTCACGCATATCCAATCAATAATGAACATAGAGCTGGTGATTCTCGTGGGTCAGGTAACGTGGGATCAGCCATGAACAGCACATAGACACCAGCTTCTGGGAGGTGGTGCCACACATCATGCCACCACATTTTAGATGCACATAGGTGCTTGCTTTCCAATGAATGTGCTGCACCCACTTTTCATCTCAGTAACTTTGTGATTACTTATGTGCAGCTTCATAAAGTCACTTATGTTCCATAAATGTCATTTTAAAACTTTCTCTTTATTTATGTCTCTGCTTTCCCAAGGAGAACATAAGCTCCCTGAGGACAGAGATTACCTTTTATGTCATTTAGAATCTCCCAGAGAACTTAATACTTCACCTCAAGTGTAATAAGAAAACCACATGTATTTGTTAAATCATGGATGAATTGGCAGAGGGCCACCCACATCATGTCTAATGACATGGCATTTTATAGTTTAATTTTTAACCTTTTTTATTTTGCAGTACGTTTAGACTCACATAAACATGACAAAAATAGGACATAGTTGTTCAGGAGTATGCTCTTTACCCAGCTGACCCCAGTGGAAACAGCATTCACCACCGTGGTGCCATGACCACAGCCTGGACACCAACATTCCCCCAATATAATTAACTAAAGTACAGACGCCATTCAGAATTATTTTCATTTGACTTTGAAGGTTTCAGCCTATTTCATCTTCACTATGTCATCATTTTTACCATTCAAATAAAAATGTTCCTGGCCTGTTTTGATGTTTGCAGAAGAAAGCTTTCTGAGCATCATCACTTTTCTCTATGTGAATCTTTTAAATGGAAATAGTTTGGGCAGAGCAAGTTGCAGGTCCTCTTTAGTCTGAGACAGAGAAATGGAACCTACATGAGCAGCGTACAAAAGCCACAGTTGATGCAGTAGAGATCCCCTCTCCCGAGACAAGCATGCTCACTCATGGCCTTTCTCTTCCCATAGTTCCAATGTAGATGATAACTACCCTTTGTTTTCAGAAGTACTTGAATTACATCAACAGCGTGTACTCAATGAGATGCCATCTCGCACTGTCAGAATGGCTCTTGTTAAAAAGCCCAAAAGTAACAGATGCTGGTGAGGTGGTGGAGAAAAGGGAACGCTTGGATACCGTCAGTGGGAGTGTAGATTAGTTCAACATTGTAGAGAGCAGTGTGGTGACTCCTCAGAGTTAAGAGCAGAAATACCGTGGACCCAGCAATCCCATTACTGGATGTATACCCAGAGGAATGTAAATCATTTTACCATAAGGACGCATGCATGTGAATGTTCACTGCAGCACTGTTCACAATAGCAAAGACATGGAATCAACCCAAGTGCCCATCAATGACAGACTGGATGAAGAAAATGTGGTACATAGACACCATGGAATACTATGCAGCCATAAAAAAGAATGAGATCATGTCTTTTGTGGAAACATGGAAGGAGCTGGAGGCCATTATCCTCAGCAAACTAACATAGGAAGAGAAAACCAAATAGTGTGTGTTCTCACTTGTAGGTGGGAGCTAAATGATGAGAACAGGTGGATGCAAAGGGGAACAACAGACACTGGGGTCTACTTGAGGGTGGAGGGTGGGAGGAGCAGAAAAGACAACTATTGGGTACTGGGTTTAATTCCTGGGTGATGAAATAATCTGTACAACAAGTCCCTGTGATATGAGTTTACCTGTGTAACAGATCTTCATTTGTACCCCAAGCCTAAAATACAAGTTAAGAAAAAACACTGTACTGTTTTATCTCTTGACAGTAGCCAGGGATCACCAAGTCATTGTCACCTTTATTTAAAAACTGTTGTGGTATCATTCCCCTAGGATGGGCATCAGATGCCAGCTTAGTCCACATAGTACAGGCTGGTTTTTTTTGTTTTGTTTTGTTTTTGTTTTGTTGTTTTTTGAGATGGAGTCTCGCTCTGTCGTCCAGGCTGGAGTGCAGTGGGGTGATCTTGGCTCACAGAAAGCTCCGCCTCTCGGGTTCACGCCATTCTCCTGCCTCAGCCTCCCGAGTAGCTGGGACTACAGGCATCCACCATCACGCCCTGTTAAATATTTTGTATTTTTTAGTAGAGATGGGGTTTCACTGTGTTAGCCAGGATGGTCTCGATCTCCTGACCTCATGATCTGCCCGCCTCGGCCTCAGTAGGGGCTGTTTTTATTTGGATTTGAGGATGCTCTCGGTTGGTTCAGTGCTGGAGAAAATGATGAAATATCCACCAGTCTAGAGTTACATGTTTGAATTAGGCGGTCCTCCCCAAAATGAAATCATATTGAATAAAATCCCCTATGTCTGCATTTCTTACAAGTTTTCTAGGAGTATTTAATTAGGGGTAAAATGAAATTATTAGCACAGATGTAGAAGTTTTCTCAGAGATACTTTTGCAGAATTATTGGCACCGAGTCAGTTTCACAAAAATCCTTTGAAAAATACCTTACTGCAGGGCTGCTGATCAAGAGTGGCCACCTCAGGAGAGGTCTCACCCGACTAAAACAAAGTGCAAGAGGTAGGCCGGGCACGGCGGCTCACGCCTGTAATCCTAGCACTTTGGGAGGCTGAGGTGGGCGGACCATGGGATCAGTCAGGAGTTCCAGACCAGCCTGATTAAAACAAAGTCCAAGAGGTAGGCCGGGCCCGCTGGCTCATGCCTGTAATCCTAGCACTTTGGGAGGCCAAGGTGGGCAGACTATGGGGTCAGGAGTTCGAGACCAGCCTGGTCAACATGGTGAAACCCCGTCTCTACTAAAAATACAAAAATTAGCCAGGCATCGTGGCAGGAGCCTGTAGTCCCAGCTACTTGGGAGGCTGAACTTGGGAGGCTGAGGCGGAAGAATTGCTTGAACCCAGGAGGTGGAGCTTGTAGTGAGCCAAGATTGTGCCACTGCTCTCCAGCCTGGGTGACAGAGTGAGACTCTGTCTCAAAAACAAACAAGCAAAAAAACCACAAAGTCCAAGAGGTAACAAGGTTGTGATGAGCATGTCTTCTGGGAAAGATCAGAGATGGAATTTTAAGGGCAGTTTTGTGGGCATGATAGATCACGTGAAAACATATTGTAGCCTGATAAGCTGGGGAGATCACAATCTTAGCTTTAGCTACGAAAATGCAATGGAGGGCATGGAAATAAAACATGAAACTCTTAAATTACCCATTGCATTTTACCTACAGAGACTGAACGTGGAGACCATTCCAGAAATGGTTGCAAAGGGGAAGATGAGAAGTTAGAGAGATATGGTGCTTCAGAACTCTGTGCCTCAGTTTACTTTGTCTCTGTGTATTTCAGGCCTCAGAATCATGCCTGTCACTCTTGTTCACATTCCTGACTTCATGGCCCGAGTGGAACATGCCACGGGCTTCTTGTCTTCCGTCACTTCTGTCCGTGCTTTGAATGAGAGTCCATTTTTGGTCTTTGCTGTTCTTTGAATCATGGTCAGTCACCAGAGGGTGACCAGGGCAGGCTTTTCTTCTGAAAGTGGCTACTACTAACATGTGATCATTCTTAGCCCCATACATGAAAGTCTGTGCATCATCAACAGCAGAATTACAAGACATTCAGTAGGCAGAAAGAGATGAAAGAGAGGGATTAGGCCTTTCTTGGTAGAAACCTCCTGCTTAGAAGCTTAAATGAGTATTTCTTAAATATAATAAGTTTCTCTAATCCGTCTTCGCTGAGATGAAAAACGAAAGAATACTGGAGAGTGGGAACGAGCGTGGGCAGTTTTCTGTGATCGTGCTTTGCTCTGAGATTCCCCCGGCATCAGGAGAGAGTTACTGAAGAACCAGTTGGGAATCGCTAATGATGCAGCCGTGTCCTGATCTTCCCCATTTCAGGGCTGACGTGAGAGAGTAGCTCAGGCATTTCATTTCCTTTTGCAGCAGGGATCGATGTAATCTCCGTACCTTGTTGCCAGGCCAGCATTGTTGCTTTGGGGTTTTATGATGTCTCAAGGCCTCAAAATGGAAACTGTTGGGAGACAATTTCTGTAGCTCGTGTTAGCATGAAAAGTAGGTCTTTGATTAACATGACAATAAGTCTCACATTATAAAATATGATAGTGAGAAAACAGGCTGCCTTTGGGCTCTGTGTTGCAGGTAATATTTTTGTTAATCAGAGATGTGTGTTTCTAAACAGTCCACACAACTGTGCCCAAAAGAGATTCCCCCCATTATTTGGGACAGGAAACCAACTACACTAAGTTATATATATATATATTTTTTTGAGATGGGAGTCTCGCTCTGTCACCCAGGCTGGAGTGCAGTGGCTGGATCTCAGCTCACTGCAAGCTCCGCCTCCCAGGTTCACGCCATTCTCCTGCCTCAGCCTCCCGAGTAGCTGGGACTACAGGCGCCCGCCACCTCGCCCGGCTAGTTTTTTGTATTTTTTAGTAGAGACGGGGTTTCACCGTGTTAGCCAGGATGGTCTCTATCTCCTGACCTCGTGATCCGCCCGCCTCGGCCTCCCAAAGTGCTGGGATTACAGGCGTGAGCCACCGTGCCCGGCCCTACACTAAGTAATATTAAAGAAACTCAAGACTTGGAGAACTCTTTCAGTGTGAGCACATGCATGCTTAAAGATTTTTTTTTTTAGTTGTCTTCAATATTAAAAGAGACCTAACTGTCTTGAGCTTTGCTGTATTAGGTGAAAACATACAGAAGCATTTTTGTTTAAAGACTAGAGAAGACACAGACATAAGAAACAGATTACCCAGTCTGCATTTTATTTTCAGTCTCAGTGGAAGTAGGGGTACAGGGAAATATTTCCCTGATATGAGAAATAAACAGCAATGGCAACTAACAACTGTCCCTCCTCCTCCCCAGCACTGGGGAGATGAAAGGGAGTGGGTGGGGGTTGTACTGGGTCAACGGACGAGTCATCTCACAGGGCCAGCCTCTCATTCCATCAAATGAAACTGCAGGGAAATAGGCCAGGGTTGCCAGCACTTCCAACTTGACAAAAGTCGGAAATCCAGACTTTCCATGTAAATTGTTTTGATTTTGAAAGATTGGCAGATAACAAATTAAAAAACAGAAGAGTCAGTTTATAAAATCGCTGCGTTGACTAACACATCCACACACAGCCTGCTGGGCTGCCAGTTTCCCGGCCTCCTTCTAGACATGGGAGATTTCGTTTTGCACAAGAAGAAGGTTGTCTCTGGAAAATAACAATATCATATTTTCCTCATCTTTGAAGAACGTTGACAGAAATAAGCAGTAGACTGGGCACGGTGGCTCATGCCTGTAATCCCAGCACTTCAGGAGGCTGAGGTGGGCAGATCCCTTGAGGCCGGGCATTCGAGACCAGCCTGGCCAACTGGCAAAACCCCATCTCTACTAAAAATACAAAAATTAGGTGGATATGGTGGCACACACCTGTAATCCCAGCTCTTTGGGAGGCCGAGGCAGGAGAATCACTTGAACCTGGGAGGTAGAGGTTGAAGTGAACTGAGATTACACCACTGCACTCCAGCCTGGGTGGCAGAGCGAGACCCTGTCTCAAATAACTAACTAACTACCTAACTAACTACCTAACTAACTAACTAACTATCTAACTAACTAACTAACTAACAAAAAAATTAGCCAGGCATGGTGCTGGGCACCTGTAGTCCCAGCTACTCGGGTGGCTGAGGCAGGAGAATCACTTGAACCTGGGAGGCAGAGGTTGCAGTGAGCCGAGATTGCACTACTGCACTCCAGGCTGGGCAACAGAGTGAGTGAGACTCCATCTGGGGGAAAAAAAAACAAGAAAAGAAGCAGTGATATTTGTAATTGCTCAGTGAGATCCCAAAAGGGGACAGGACTCTCCCATGAGGGGCATAAGTCACACTAAAACCCACTGCTGTGTCTCTTAGTCATTTCTTTACCCAAGTTGTGTTAAGATTTTTTCCCTACCATGCTAAGAATGGAACTAAGTCCTTTTTGATGAGCCCTAAATCCTGTGGCTTTGTTTTTCCACGATCCCATAAACGAGGTAAGAACGGTATTGGCACAGAATTATTTTAAACATCTGTATGAAAAATGGGACCCACACGTTCTCACATGCTTCTGGTGTTGAGGCAGCAGTGATGGCTGGCGGAGAGGGAGATTTGACAGCTTTGAAGAAGATTCTGCTTAAGCCCCGTGGCACGGTGTTCCTCTCTCCACCCCAGACATGACACTCGATGGCGGCTCTGAACTGGGCTCGTTCCTCCATCACGTTACCGCAGCTGGGGTCTAGAGGGGTGCACCTGATAGAAATACAATGTCAGTCTCGAGTGTGAGCCACGAATGCAGTTTTACATTTTTGAGCAGCCACGTTACAAGAAAGTAAAAAGAAAACAAGTGAAGTGTACTTGAAGGATGTATCTTTATTTAACCTAATACACTTTAAATATCACTTCAAAAGGAAATCAATATAAATTAAATCAATATTTTATCATATGTTATAATTTATAATACCTTATTTTACATTTTTTTGGGCATTGAATTTTGAAAATCTGGTGTCTACGTTACACGTAGGGCACACGTTGGTTGAGACAGCCACATTTCAAGTGTTCAGTAGCTGCAGGTCACCAGCGGCCCCTGCATGGGACAGCAATTACGCGTCTGCTTCTAACATCTGCTGTGCTCAAGACGTGCTAAGTACCAGGGAGTTCTTATGAGAAACTTCCGCCTTTGAGGACCTTATAGTCTTGTTTGTAAAAAATTTTCCAAATGAAACACTTGAAAAACAATGATAAATAGCTACAATTTAGTCCCCAAATAGATTTACCAGTAAACTGTTTTATGAGTGAATGTGAGATTGTGAGATTTTGTTCAATGGATGCCAAAAAAAAAAAAAAAAAAAAAAAAAAAAAGCTTGTATCCTGTCCTGCCAGAGACACTTCCTTCAGAATATGTTCCTGAGGCAGATGCGCATTCAAGAGCTAGAAGCTGATGCACTGTGCTACAGTTTCCACTCTTGCCCGCGCTCTCTCCGTCTATCTTAGCATGCAACCTGAAGTATAAAGGCCTCCAGTTCTGTGGGAGGCGGAGGCGGGCAGATCACCTGAGTTCAGGAGTTGGAGACTAGCTTGGGCAACACGGTGAAACCCCGTCTCTACTAAAAAAAATAGCAGGGTGTGGTGGTGCATGCCTGTAATCCCAGTTACTCGGGAGGCTGAGGCAGGAGAATCACTTCAACCTGGGAGATGGAGGTTGCAGTGAGCTGAAATCATGCCACCGCACTCCAGCCTGAGCGATAGAGTGAGACTCCATCTCAAAAAAAAAAAAAAAAAAAAAAGCCTCCAGTTACATCTGGATCTAAATCTTGGATTATAACACTCTGCTGCCTGCTATGGTGTAGGCCTATAAAAAATGACCAGCGTGCTAAGATGCTAAAAGGAGTGAGAGCACAGGGAGAGGGAGAGAGGGAGGTGAGTGGTGTCTTCTCTGCGGCAGTCTTGCTGGTTGTCCTGCTTACTGTATCTCAGCATCAATGGGTAGGATCAGGCTTAAAGGGGGACCCTGGACCAGCTGACCAACCCTGTCCCAGGAGGCAGCAGAGTGCTTCCCATGCAGCGTGGCTTAAACACTGCGCTAGACAAAACAGATGAACTAAAGCACCTACTGGGGAGGAGAGCAATATTGCAGAGGCGTCTGCTCCCCTTCCAGGACAGTGAGAGGGTGGAGTGTGTGGCCAGGAAGTGAAGGCGGTCAGGACGGAAGAGGAAGGACATCAAAAGGCCGTACACAGAGAATTTGGATAAATGGAGAGATGGGGGAAAGGCAAAACTGCCCTTAGATGTTTGAGACAAGAATGGTAGGTTCCAGGCTATGTAAGATCCTCCAAGGGATCTAATTAAAATTTCTCTCAGAAACGAAGATGAGTGATCAAAAGGTGGTTTGCATAGGAAAACAAAAACGGGTTAAAACGGTGACAACCCTACCAAATACCTTCAAGAGAAACATTCTATTAAATCGGAATCCTGAGTCCCTAGCAGGAAAGGTTTCCAAAGCTCAAAAGGCATAAAGTGACTTAAATTGCTGTTAAATTGGCAGCAAGGAAAACATTTAGCTGACTGTCAAGACGCAGCAGTGCCTGAAACTCATAGGTGAAAGCATTTTTTTTTTAATACCTGGTGCACCCAACTTTATTTTCATGATGTGGCCAAATTAATGTGGTCATTGTGCCGTCTCCTTGGGTTCCTGTAGATCTGGGGGAATGGAGGAAATCTTCCTTTTAACAAAAAGAGGTGGCCCTCATCACTCTCCATGGCCAATTCCTTGTGAGGCATCTTCATGTTTCCCAATCTATAGGGCTCACCTTTGGAGAAGAGCTTTGAATCTCCAAGCTCACTGCCTCTTCAGCCTGCTGGTCTACCTACTCTTTCTGTTTTCTGCTGGCCTGGCTCTTTTTGCAGCAATACGGTTGGTATGGGCTAGAATGTTTTCTGAACTAGAATGACAACTCCCATTTCCTTTTCCAAACAAGTACTTTAAACTTTTTAAAATGTGTTTTCCCCAGAACATGAGATAATGATTACCAAAGAAGTGGCCATATTTGGGGGCGCATGGCTAATCAGTGTGTGAAAAATGTCAAGGGCTACAAACCAATTCAAATAGCAAGATAATGGGGATTTTCCCTATGAAATCAATAGTTTAAAGAATGCTAATGCTGATGTTGACAAGGGAGTGAGGAAACACCATTCAAGTACACTGTCCATGGAGGAGAAAGTTAGAGGCATCTTTCTGGAAGGGCGTTTAGCTTGACAGCCTCGCTAGAGCAGAATATTGAAAGATAAATGTGGTAACGACAAGCTCATAACTTCTCAGTTCCTCATCCACCCCTGAGAGATGGGAAGGGCAAATTGACAGCCTAATTTGGAGAAATTACGTATCCACTAGTCAGCAACCCTCCACCCCCCGCAGATTTGTCCAGCAACCAACTCACAAGATCCACAGAAATGTTGTGTTAATGGATGAATGAGGAATAATGGAAATGTAGACCATGACCTTCCATTTCTTAAAGCATCCTCATAAACCAGTTGTGTTCCTATTTACAACAGAAAGAATGCTTTTCCCATTTGCCATGGAAAACTTGGGGTCCCATTGAATGAAATTCATTTTCCCAGAGGTTGAATTATCTTGGTCAAGGCAGATTGTGTCTTGAGTCACAAGGACACTGATGACTGCGTGTGTCTTGTTGGGCTGCTGGCCTCTATTCTCCTTCCTTGACTGTGGATATTAGAATAGTATTGTGCAGAGCAAATCATTTTTGATAAGTATAAGTTTATTCCTTTAATAATTCTTCAAAACTGTGAAGTTCAGGAACTCTCCCTCATCTCCCACCCTCTTCTCAAATTTGATTGGCTGTTTCCTTTTTCTACAGCAGGATTATGTGTGTTTTCAAAGGCAGGGGATTCAACAGATAATTTGTGATAAAAACTCATCTCAGATTCTAGGGGAATGAGAGAACTGATGGTGCTGGTTTGAACTTTAGCAAGAGTATTGTAGACCAGATTTGATGTCTTATGGAAAATGTGCATATGTAGGGGTCCTGTCACCCATCTGTGTCCCCTACAAGACTGCAGTCACTTCCTGCTGCTTCTCCAAAACCCCAAGCGCTTGCTTTCCTCAGGGCCTTTGCATGCACCACCCCCTCTGCGATTCTTTCACATCATTCAGGCCTCTGCTCTAAAATTTCCTAGCCAGCATCCTTTCTTCTCTCTCTTTGTGCTTACTTCATCTTGTCTTCTTCGTAGAACATATTTTTACCTGACACACCGCTTTTCTGTCTACATTTTCCCAATAAGGATGTGAGTTCTGTGATAGCAGGGGTTTTGCCTTCTGTGGTTTCTGCTGTACCCCCAGTGCTGAGATGATGCCTCCACTTAGAGCCCCTGAGTATGATTGTGCCAAAAGTCACCTTGCCAACACTCAGCCCAATGGCTAGGTCTGCCAAGGGGGAATTAGCTTGCTCAGAAGAAAACCTCTGCTTAGTTTACATAGAGGCATCCCATGAGCTAGTACACCTAGAAAGTGTTCAACACACATTTATTAGATGAGTGGAATGAACACAATAATACAAATACAGTGTCTGCAGCATGGCTTGGCACCTGGAAGGTGTGACGTAAATGTTGCTTCTGGTGCTGTTCAGCTGTTGCTCCTGATAACAATTTCAACTCCATGGCCTGCATTAGAACATTTCAAAGAAAACATTTCCAATTTCCCTTGGCAAAGAAATCATAGACTAAAAGGCTTTCATTGGCATGGCATTGAGATCACATTTTAAAATAAGCTGATGAGTAAACATCTATATTCAATGACAGGAAGGAAGTCACTTTCTTAGGCCCAGTGAGTACAGCTGTGTTTTCAGCATTTGCAGTTAAATAATGAATCATTCCATGATCTTTACTCAATATCATCCACAAGTTGCCTTCATTTATTTTGGTGTAAGAGGAAGAAACACTCCAAAATGCCTCAGCATCAGACTGGAGAAAAAGCAGTGACCTGTGGACACCACTAAGAATTACCATAAGGAAAGAATCCTAGAGGGATCCCTCTGTGCTTGGAGAAAGCAAGCGTCCATGCAGTGTGTGAGCTAACCTGAAGAAGGATCTCTAATCTCAGAGTTTCAGGGCAGGGGAAGTGAGGGAAGAAGATGAGAGACAGGAGGATGCCTGCTCCATAGAGAGGGACTGCACAGGAGTGCAGTGTGCTCTGCTCATTTTCTTCTTTTGATTTTAATGAGTGTGAACTCTGTGGCCCTGCAGTGGCCTCTTGCTCTGGATCGAGCAGGGCAGTCACCCCTCCTCTTCCATCCTGTGAGGATCAAGCAGGGCTGTCGCCCCTCCTCTCCCATCCTGTGATTGCTGGTGTTAGCAAGCCAAGAGTATTCATCTCACCTCTTGGTAGCCCTCCAAGCCTCTCTGGTTCCATCTCTGTGGATTGTCAACACCACTGCATTTCTCAGAACAGAAACTCGGAACTCCTTCCTTGCTCTTCCTCCCACATGAAACCCACCATCAAATCCTCTTGAAATACCCAGAAACTGTTACTGAAATGCCAGGAGCTTGGTCTAGGTCCTATTGCTCACCACGTGAAAGCCAATCACTGAGACCATCAGTATTGCCAGGGAAGAAGGGTTTTAATCAGGTGTTGCAGCTAAGGAGATGGGAGATCAGTCTCAAGTCCATCTCCCTGACCAACTAATAGGAGGGGTTTACATAGCAGGAAGAAATTTAGCCATGTGTGGGGAAAACAGGAATTAGGGAGGGAGTTGGTCAGCAGGAAGCAGGTGGTCCCTTAGGCAATCACGATGGGTGGAGGCTCTGGTGGGTCACTGTCCAGATGCGGTGACCTAGTGAGTTTCAGTTCCATGATGCTCTCTGGGAGGCCTGATGGTCAGTTTCCTGAGAAAGAAACTCAGATAAGATAAATGCAACTTTCTCAAGTTTCAAGACTGGGAGGATCATTTTCTAAGTTTTTTCAAAGAAACCATAAACATCAGTTCTATGGGACAACTGAGCTGATTTCAAAACTGGCCCTGCAGTTACATTAATTCACCCGTCGTGAAAAGCCTCCCTCCGTGTGCCTCCCTTCTTGTGCATGATTCCTTAATTCACCTGCCTTTGTCCGTCTCAGCTGACCACACCAGCCTACCCATGCGTCTGCCCAGTGCCTTCCTCATCCACCAGCAACCTGTCTTCCCATCCATCCTCTTCCCAAGGCCATCCTTTCAAAGCACACATTGGATGAAAGCTACTCTCTTGCTCTCAACCCTGCACTGGTTTCCATCAACTTTTGAACAAAACCCAAGTTCCTGCCGTAGCCTACATCTGGCCGCCTCATCTACTGCATTTTCCACGACGTCTTCTCCCCAGCTTGCTCCACGTTACCATGTTTGTGGGTGCTGCTCCCTCTGCCTGGAGCTCCTCCCTCGAGACGCCCACAGCAGTCCCGCTCTTACTTCCTTCACATCTTTGCTCAGACGTCACCTTCTTTGATCACGTTTTCTAGAAATCTCTACATTTGTTTCCTCCTTTATATTCCTAGATCCCATTCACTGACACTGTTCTTCATATGTTTTATATATATTATATAAATGCAGTATATTTTATGTATGCATTCACTGACACCATTATATAATACATGTATGTGGGGAAATAAGGAAACACGTAATATAAACGTTATACACAAATTGTAGATATGTATATGTATATTTACAAAGCTCAGTGATGATAGGGATTTTTGGAAATGAATGAATATGGATGTGTTGCAATAAAACTTTATTTAAAAGGGGCAAGCTGGATGTGGCCCGCAGGCCATGTTTTCTGAAGCGTGGTCTAGAAAGCCACAGAAGATCATCGACAGCCCCAGGAGCTCTGCAAAGCCGAGGGCATGCCCTGCAGTTTTGCCACCCTCAGGCCCACCCTGCCCAGCACTGACCACCCTGCTTCCTCCCACTTTGCCTGGTGCTAGAAATGCATGGCGATGGGCCCCCACCCAATCCCCAGGCAACATGGGCAAGGAAGAGTGGGAGCAGGAAGCCAGGTTTGTCGCTGCCCATGACTCTCAAGCCTCTCTGGGAGAGCCTGTGAAGTTGGTTGGGAAGCCGGCTGTATTTGGTTCTCTGCTGCCCAGGCCTGGCAGCAGCTCTGCAATGCTCATGACTCACTCTATTGATGCAAATGCTATAAAATTCATTTTGCCATTTTAGAAAACATACTTGCTTATTATAGCTCAGAGGTTCAAGAGCTGAAGTGTGCAGACTCTGGCATGCCGGGTGGCACAGGGAGGGAGGCTCTTCATGACAGTGTGAGTTCATGTACATGCAGGGCCAGTTGTATGCAGAGCTGGGCAGGTGGCTGGGTGCTGGAGGAGTGGCGTTGAGTGATGCAGGGATTCGTTGTGTGATCTTTCTTAAATCATCTCACTTCTCTGAATTGAAGTTTCTGAGGGATCCCAGAAATGGGTAAAGGCAGTGAGGTCCAAAGACAAACATACGGACCTTTACAGCTAATTGTGACCATGTGGAAATGCAGACCCAAGATCGCCAAATTTTCTGATTTTTTTTTCCACCAGAAAGAACTTTTAGGGAGAATATATAGAAAGAAGAATGCACTTTAACATATTATTTGTATTCTTTCATTTTTATATTAAATGTCCTATTTTTAAATGTCCGAATGACACTATTCGGTAACTTGGGGCCAGGGAAAATATCTCCGTGGTCAACAGCAGTCCTGAGCTGCCATCTTGGATCATCTCTTTCTTGCCACACTGAGGAATGCATGAGGCCCTATTTGTTTTTTCACACTGAGGATTCTACTGACCTGCATTTTGCTTTTGTTGGTTTTTGGAGTTTAGTGATCCGGTGTGAATAAAATGGAAACAGCAAATTTGTTGACAATTCCACCCTTCCTTCTGGAGGGAGAGAGAGTAAGAGCAAGTGTGCTTATAATTAGCAGTCATTTCACCCTGAGTCCAGCCAAAGGGGCATTTTCAAGCATGATCTGAGCTCAGACCTGAGCGCTGACAGAGCCTCGCTGATGACTTCTCCATGCTAGACAGAGAGGCAATCTCATTTCCTCCTATAAGAAGCAATCAGGATGTATTGCTCTGTTCTCTGAGGCTGGTGAATTTATGATAGGACAAGAGTTTCCTTTGCAATTTGAGATGCACCGTGTGGGTACAACCTGGACTGAGAATTCTGCATGAGGTGAACAGAAACCCACCTTCATTTTCCTTCTAATAAGCACCTGGATCTTTCACATAGGCTGGTTATTTTAACCTTCCCAATGACCCCACAGAGGTCTGCGTCAGGATACTCATTTCTCCCGGAGAGGGAGGTGAGACTTCAAAGAGGTTAAATCATTTGCTGATGGCAATATGGCAACCATGTGGGGGTGCTGGAAGGCCTCCAAGGTCCTGCCCTGCATCTCTGTTGGCCTTGTACTGTGGGGTGATGGAGCCACCTTCTTTCCCAGCCCTCCTCCCTGTCTTACGCGGCCAGTGGCAAAACGGGATTCATGAAAATAAGTTTCAGTCTTACGAGTGTCAGCTACAGAGGCAGAAGGTAAACCTTTTGAGATAAAGCCAATAAGCGAAACTGTGACTTCATGTCTGCTTGAAATGCATTCTATGGAACCAACCCCAGCATTTGCAAATACACAGCTGCAGTCGATGTTGTGTTTAGGAAGAGCTGGGGTGTAAGAGGCCCTGGTGACATCATTGTTCTCCCCTGGAATCCCATCCAAGGCACCACACTGCATCTGGCCATCGTGCCTCCTTACTGAGAGTTTTCTTACTAAGATTTGTGAGAGTTTCTCAGTCCCTCCTTGTTTATTGTACCTTGATACTTTTTAACAGTACTGGCCAGATAAGTTGCAGAATATCTCCCAATTTGGGGTTGCCTTGTGTTTTCCTATGATAAGAATGGGGTTCTAGGCTTTTGGAAAAAGTACCCCAGAGGGGACGTGCCCTCCCCATCACGCCATGCCAGGGGCTTCACAGTATCAGTGCGACTTGCTGCTGGTGCTATCAGGCATGGTCACTCGGTGAAGGTGGCATCTGCAAAGTTGCTGTTCCTCTCTTATCTCACTTCAAGAAGCAGGTCGCCAAGTCCAGCCCAGGGTTGAGAGGAAAGAAATTAAACTCTACATACTGGGATTTTATTTGACTTAAATTAAATTTAAAAGTAAATAGCCAGGCACGGCTGGTGGCCACCATATTGGACAGCAGGGACCCGCAACAACTTGTATACTCCAGGGTCCAGTTGGTTGGAGAATAGATGATTGCAGAAGTCGGCCAATCTGTAAGTGCCCAAGGGTTGACTATGGCTGAAATAAATGGAAGTCTAGATACTATCGTGCAGTTGGGGTATGGTGGTGAAATTTTTTGATGCTAATGAAGAATTCTAAAGACCTTTTGGAAACCATTACTGGAGGGGGATTCATAAAATCCAGCAAGAGCTTGGTCTTCATTCTTGAGGCTTGGTTATTTGGAATAAATTCAGTCAGTCGGTGTTAAGCATAGAGATGAACAGTGTTGACCTATTCTGGGGGTCGTGGGCATTTCAGGAGCCCAGGGATAACCAGGGGATGATGTCTGTTAACCCAAAATGATATTTATGTTTATGGGTGAGAACCTGTCCCCCAGCTCCGCATGCCCGTCTGTCTCTGCTTCTCTCTCTCTCTCGTTTTTGTACGCACCCTCCACACTATTACTTAAATGCCTTATGCCTCCTTTTTTCCGTCCATAAATTGGGGATTAAAAATAATGATGCAGCTAGGCGTGATGGCTCACGCCTGTAATGCCAGCACTTTGGGAAGCCGAGGCGGAGAGATTGCTCGAGCCCGGGAGTTTGAGGCCTGCCTGAGCAAATTGGTGAAACCCTGTCTCTACAAAAAATACAAAAAAAAAAAAAAAAAAAATAGTGGATGTGATGGCGCATACCTGTAGTCCCAGCTTCTTGGGGGGCCTAAGACAGGAGGATCCCTTGAGCCCAGGAGGTTGAGGCTGCAGTGAGCTGAAATTGTACCACTGCACTCCAGCCTGAGTGACAGAGCAAGACCCTGGCTTAAAATATATATATATATATATATAAAAATATATATTATATATTATATATATTATATATTGTATATTATATATATTATATATTGTATATACCTTTATATATTATATGTATTATGTATTATATATATTTTTTATATATATAAGATAGAGCTGCGTTTTACATGCTTATTGCAAGGATTAAATGAGTTAGTCTATGTAATGGTGTTTAGATTAGTACTTGTGCAGTGGTTAGTCACTGTTGTTATTAATATTATTATTTTTAGAGACAAAGTCTCATTCTGTTGCTTGCCCAGGCTGGAGTGCAGAGGCATTATCTCGGCTCACTGCAGCCCTGACCTCCTGGGCTCAAGCGATCCTCTTGCCTCAGCCTCCTAGGTAGCTGGGACTACAGATGTGTGCCACCATGCCCAGCTAATTAAAAACAATTTTTTAAATTACTTTTTAGTTGAGACTGGCTTTTGCTATGTTGCCCGGCCTGGCCTCAAACTCCTGGCCTTATGTGATTCTCCCACCTGGGACTCCCAAAGCCCTGGGATTAGGACCGTGAGCCACTGCACCCGGCTGACTAAGGTTCTTTTTTCAAAGCATTATCATAAATTCATCGGCCCCAGAGAACAGAGCAGCAGCTGCTCACTAAGGAGGAAGCTGGAACACTCCGAGGCCCTTGCTGCAGGGAGCCGGCCAGTGATCAGAGGTCAGCAAAGGTCTGACGTGAGCTTGCTAAAGGGCAGCCAGTGAACCTCCAGTGAGCTTCAGACAGGCTTTCCTTCGTCACCAACATCTTCAGGTGGGGATGTTTTACATAAAAATATTGATTTGGTTTCACTTCAAAAATAATGGTGGCCCCAATAATGGTGACCCGTGTTCCTCATGGGCCACACCTAGCTGGAGCTGAGCGATGGACCCTTTCCTAGACAGGTAGACACTTTCCTCTTTGTGCCAGTCCTAACCGCTATGGATGATCTTCAGCCAGGCTGCTTTGCTTAGACGTAACTCGTAGAGGCATCTGGGTTCGGACTCTCATGGAAGGGACACCGGCCAGAATCTCTGAAATCAGCACCATTTGGTTTTTCGAAGACAGAATCTATGACATGGGTGAACTTAGCTGTGTTCATACCTCTGCAGGCATCACTGTGCTGCACCAGAATGGCTTCTACAGAGAAACATTGACAGCACCAGAGTTGGTAAAGATATGAAGCCACAGGGACTCTCACACTTCCCGCTACATTTGCATATATTTAAGGGACACGAGTGCAGTTTTGCTACACGGATATATTGTGTAGTGAGGCCTGAGCTGCTAGCATAACCATCACCAGATTTTTTTTTTTTTTTAGTAGAGATGGAGTTTCACCTTGTTGGTCAGGATGGTCTCGATCTCCTGACCTCGTGATCCACCCGCCTCAGCCTCCCAAAGTGCTGGGATTACAGGCCTAAGCCACCGCGCCTAGCCAACCGTCACCAGAATATTATACATTGTACTCATTAAGTAATGTTTTGTCATCCACCCCCCCACCCCCTTCCATTCCCCTCCCACTCCCCTCCCACTCCCTCCCACTCCCCACTCCCCACTCCCTACTCCCTCCCACCACCCTTCTGAGGTTCCAGTGTCTATCATTCTACTCTTCTTTTTTTTTTTTTTTTTTTTTTAAGATGAAGTTTCGCTCTGTCACCTAGGCTGTAGTGCAGGGGCGTGATCTCGGCTCACTGCAACCTCTGCCTTCTGGGTTCAAGCGATTCTCCTGCTTCAGCCTCCAGAGTAGCTGGGATTACAGGCACGCACCACCACGCCTGGCTAATTTTTGTATTTTTAGTAGAGACTGGGTTTCACCATTTTGGCCAGGCTGGTCTCGAACTCCTGACCTCAAGTGATCTGCCTGCCTCAGCCTCCCAAAGTGCTGGGATTACAGGCATGAACCACCTCACCCAGCCTATCATTCCACTTTCTATGTCCACGTGGGGACACTGTTTAGCTCCTACTTGTGACTGAGAACATACAGTATTTGACTTTCTGAGTTGTTTCACTTAAGATAATGGCCTGTAGTTTCATCCGTGTTGCTGTAAAAGACATAATTTCATTCTTTTTATGGCTGGACAGTATTTCATGGTGTATATGTACCATATTTTCTTTACCCAATTATCCACTGATGGATATTTAGGTTGATTCTCTATCTTTGCTGTTGTGAATAGTGCTATGTTGAACACATGGGCGCAGGTATCTTTTTGACACAATGATTTGTTTTCCTTTGGGTGGATACCCAGTAGTGGAATTGCTGGATGGAATGGTGTTAATAGTTCTATTTTTCGTTCTTTGAGAAACATCCATAGTGTTTTCTAGAAAGGTTATACTAATTTATATTCCAAATCAGTGTGTAAGAGTTCCCTTTTGTCCATATCCTTGCCGGTATCTGTTATTTTTTTACTTTTTCATCATAGCCCTTCTGAGCGGGGTGAGAAGATATCGCATTGTGGTTTTAGTTTGCATTTCTCTAATCAGTGATGATGAGCATTTTTTCATATGCCTGCTGGCCATTTGTATGTCTCCTTTTGACACTCCCCACTTTTCTAAAAGCTGTTTAGCAAAAGCTAAACACATGCATCTCGTAAGATGTAACTCCTAGGGGCTAAACATATACATCTCATTAGACGTAACTCATAGAGGCGTCTGGGTTTGGGCTCTCATGGAAGGGACACCTGCTGGAATCTCTGAAAGCACCACCATTTGGCTTTTAGAAGACAGAATCTATGACATGGGTGAACTTCGTGTGTTCACACCTCTGCAGGCACCACTGTTCTATTCCTAGATGAGTAGTCCTGAGAAACATGTACATATGCCTCCAAGAAGACGTGCTCAGGAATGTTCTTTGCAGCGGTATTTTTAATGGTCTCAAGCTGGAATCACCCCATTGTTCAATAACAGTTGAACATAAATAGGTAAATCTTGGAGTATTTATACGAGAGGATACTACACAGTAATGAAGGGCTGCCATTTCACAGATGTGTGTGCGTCCTAGATAAAATGTTGAGATAAATATCCACACATTAAAAATCTATATTTTATTACATTTACATAGAATAGAAAAACAGGCAAAACACATTGATAGGGCGAGAAATCAGAACAGTGGTTACCTTTTGGGGACTCTCAGCTGGGGAGGAGGCAGGGGAGAGGGTTTGAGGTGGCGGCAAATGTCCTGCTTCTTCATCTGGATCATCGTCATACAGGTGTGTGTGTACTTTGTAAAAGTTAATGGAGTTGTACACCTATGATTTGTGCATTTCATGTGTGTTTTACCTCAACGAGTTAACAAAAATACCTGAAAACATCCATCTGGAAAGGAATTTTGTCTGATTTCCATAGATATATCACTTGATGAGCAGAAGATAGATTTGGATCTAAACTAAGGACACATTTTCTAATACTTGGAGGTCTCCGAGTCACGCTGTACATAGGCAAATTCAATCAGTCATCGATCAAGGTGATCAGTCCTTGGGGAGAGAAGTGTGGTCGTCTTGAACGAGCAGGCCACGTGAGGAGCTGCTCAATTTGTCCGAGTTCACAGCCTGAGTCTGCGTCGTGGACCAGCTTGCAGAACCACCAGTGTCAGTTGCTCACGTGACTGAATGTGGCCTTGCTCAAGAATTTGAAGTGTGGTGAAGAAAACCCCTATGTTGGAAGGAGAAGGTGAGAAGACAGAAGCAATTTAGGGAGTAGCACCATATTGCAGCAGTTCTCATAAATCAGCTCTTGAAAAAGCAAGTGATTTTTTTAAAAAGGCAATCAAATATTTTTCATTGCTTTGTCATTTGTGGCAGAGTCCTAGGAGGCACATCCTTTACGTTAATGAAGTTATAATTGATAGGTTTTCCTTCGTGCAGTAGCAGCTGGCAAGCTCAGAGCATCAATGTAATGTTCAGTCAATAGGTTAAAACCCTTTTTATGTGATTTCTTGGTATAAGGTTTTCTATATATTGTTTCCTTTTTCTTTGCAAAATTGTTATTCTTAACTGCCTTATTGCATAAATATTTTTAGTACAAACATTCTTAAATCATTTGTTGGTAGTTAGGGGAATATAGCTTATAAATTACCATGCATTATGTAGTCTGAACAAGCATTTGTCACGTTTTGTGCAGGGGTTTAGTTCTAAAGTCAACAGATTATACCAAAATCACATATAGAAAAAAATTACCCTTGCAAGTCCCTAGGGCAGGAGCCATAGTGAACATATCAAGTCTCAGTAAGTTCCCCGGGTTAAGTTTCCCTCTAGTATTGGAGCAGATTGTTGTTGATTGGTAGAAAACCAAATGCAGTGGCTGGTTGTGTTTAGCGGTTCCACTGTCCCAAGGATGGATGTCTGTACACTTACGCACTCGGGTGAGATTCTTTCCACAGGAGACACCCAGGGAAACATACTGTTGGGACATAGGTTTGTCTCTTCTCTTATAGCGTGGGTCCCCAACCCCTGGGCCATGGACCAGCACGGGTCTGTGGCCTGTTAGGAACCCAGCTGCACAGCAGGAGGTGAGCAGTGGGAGAATGAGCATGATCGCTTGAGCTCTGCCCTCTATCAGACCAGCAGTGGTGTGAGATTCTCATGGGAGAGTGAACTGCGCGTGTGAGGGGTCTAGGTTGCATGCTCCTTATGAGAATCTAATGCCTGATGATCTGAGATAGACGTTTCATCCCGAAACCATTCCCCCCACCCCAGTCTGTGGAAAATTTGTCTTCCATGAAACTGGTCCCTGGTGCCAAAAATGTTGGGGACTGATGCCTTGTAGCCCTTCAGACTCTTGCTGGGAGGTTGGGTGACATCTTTAAAACAAATTGACGTAAAATTCACATAACATAAAATTAACCATTTAGAGTGAACAATTCAGTGGCATTTAGTACATTTGCAATGTTGTGCAGCCATCACCTCTATCTAGTTCCAAAACATCCTCTTCATCCCAAAGGAAACCCTGTGCCCGCTAGGTAGCCCCTCCTCTTTCCTTCGTCCTTCCAACCCTGACAGCCACAAGTCTGCTTTCTGTCTCTGTGGATTTACCTATCTTGAATATCTCATGTAAGTGGAATCATACAACATGTGAATGTTTGTGTCTGGCTTTGTCTACCTAACGTGATGTTTTTGAGGTTCATCCCTGTTGTAGCCTGAATCAGCATGTCATTCCTTCTGTAGGCTGAAGAATCTTCCACTTTCTGGATGGACCACATTTGGTTTATCCATTCATCCATCAATAGACACTTGGGTTGTTTCTGAGTTTTGGCTATTATGAATAATGCTGCCATGACATTTGTGTATAAGTATTTGAACACCTGTTTCCAATGCTCTGGGCGTAAATGTAAGAGCAAATTACTGGGTAAGGTAGTGAGTCTGTTGAACTTTCTAGGGAACCACTAAACTTTTTCTGCAGTGGCTGCACCATTTTACATCTCCACTGGAAATATATGAGGGTTCCCATTTTTGACCTCCTCAGCTGTGTGGCATAATTGTTCTCTCCTAAGTTCAACCCCATTGTTTTGGTAGAAAGGGGTTCCCTTTGGGGCTGCCTGTGTTCTGATTCTACTGACTAATATGAAGCAAATTTAAATTTAACCCTGCTTCTTTTCCACTGGGAGGTCAGAGCATGCGTTGCAGATACGTGTAAGCTGATGAAGTACAATTATTGAGAGACATTTTTATTTTAAGTTCTGGGGTACATGTGCAGGACGTGCAGGTTTGTTACATAGGTAAACGTGTGCCATGGTGGTTTGCTGCACCTATCAACTCATCACCTAGGTATTAAGCCCAGCATGCATTAGCTATTTTTCCTGATTCTCTCCCTTCCCCTACCCTCAACCTCCAACAGACCCCAGTGTGTGTTGTTCCCCTCCCTGTATCCATGTGTTCTCATCATTCAGTTCCCACTTATAAGTGAGAACTTGTGGTGTTTGGTTTTCTGTTCCTGCATTAATTTACTGCTGATAATGGCTTCCAGCTCCATCCGTGTAACTGCAAAGGACATGATCTCATTCCCTTTTATGGCTGCATAGTATTCCATGGTGTATATGTACCATGCTTTCTTTATCCAGTCTGTCATTGATGGGCATTTGTGTTGATTCCATATCTTTGCTATTGTGAATAGTGTGAATAGTGCCACAGTGAACATATGCTTGCATGGATCTTTATAATAGAATGATTTATATTTCTTTGGGTATATACCCAGTAATGAGATTGCTGGGTCAAATGGTATTTCTGGTTTGCTGGGTCAAATGGTATTTCTGGTTCTAGGTCTTCAAGGAATTATCACACTGTCTTCCACAATGGTTGAACTAATTTACATCCCCATCAACACTGTCAAAGTGTTTCTCCACAGCCTTGCCTGTGTCTGTTGTTTTTTGACAGACTTTTTAATGATCACCATTCTGACTGGTATGAGATGGTATCTCATTGTGGTTTTAATTTGCATTTCTCTAATAACTGGTGATGTTGAGCTTTTTTGCATATGTTTTTTTTTTTGCCACATAAATGTCTTCTTTTGAGAAGTTTGTGTTCATGTTCTTTGCCCACTTTTTAATGGGTTTGTTTGTTTTTCTTGTAAGTTTGTTTAAGTTCCTTGTAGATTCTGGATATCACACTTGTGTCAAATGGATAGATTGCAAATATTTCCTCCCATTCTGCAGGTTGTCTGTTTGCTCTGACGATAGTTTCTTTTGCTGTGCAGAAGCTGAGAGAAGCCTTATTTAAAAGGTAAATGTAAATGTCATAAACTTGCCTGAGAATCTGCTTCATGTGTTATATTTTTCCACTTGAGCTTGTCTCTAACCTGTGTTAGGAACACAGTTTTTAAATAGCACCATGTGCTTCCCTGCAATTGCATTATTGGCATATGTGCAATGCTGAAATATCAAACAGATCAGGAATAGCATGTATCAGTCATGGTTGAAGCAAGTTTCTGAAAATAGAAGGGAACTGAGAGTTTTGGAGTTGCTCTCTCCAGCCTCCCCCAGAACCGTCCCCTGACACTGGGGAACCAGAAGCAATTGTTTTAGTGCCAGTCCCTTTATTAGCATAATATTTCACATTCAAATTGCCCTTTACGACTTGAAAAGTACATTTTTATAAATCATTTCATTTAAATTGCCAGGAATACTTAGACTAAACAGTTTTCCCCAAATTACATCTGGTCCATGTTAGGATAGGCTTCAAACCCAGGTCCTCTAAGCCCCAGTGGTCCCTCCACACCCTGGGATGACTTAGCTGACTGCCCTGGGCCTTGACCTCAAGGGGTGGGCGGGAGTAGGGCTCAGTGACCATCAGGACCCTGGACAGCAGCAACCACTCACCTTCCACCCTGTGGTTTCCCCTCTCCTTAGTTCAGACTCCCTCTCCAGGCTTCCCACCACTGACTTTTCTTCCCTTCCCTTCCTTCCTTTTACTCTCCCACCCATGCCTTTAGGCTAGAACCACTTATGAAGCCTTTTCAGAAAGAAAAAATATTACCAAGCACACTCCAGTGTTGACTTAGATTATTTTCATTATATGTTATTATAATTGATAATTACATCATTCTTATATGACATTATTCTACCAGACTTGTATATTATAACTAAATAGTCTACGTTTGAGCATAATATGGTTATTTATAATTCATAATGTAATTACATGTGTCCAGAGATAAAACTGGTTATGACATTTTTATGGCTTTTCTAAACCATAAGGCCAAAATGAATTAGCAGATCAAAGAGAAACAACTTCAAGACACCAATAAAATTCAAAACCCAAACTTGCTGTGACTTAATGTGTCATATGATATTTAACTTAAATCACTTTTCCTCTTATAAGTAAAGTTAATGCCTTTGTACAGTTGGCTGGAAGTTGGCTCAATTCCTACCACTGATCTCTTTCAAACTCTTGCAAGATCTTTGATGCCTGAGCCTGTAGAAGTCCTTTGGCTTTCATCGAGCACAAAAGCACCATTGAAGTTAGCTTTCATTGTCTTTCAACATCTCGGGGCAGTCAATACGGCAATTCTTCAGGCCAGCACAGGAGGGCCCATAAACCCAAATGTAGATGTTGACCTTTGGTCCTGAATAGGGCACAAAATTGTTCCTTTATACATTCTTTTAGATTTCATGGAAATAAAAATACCAGGAAATATTTTTGTAGGCTCCCAAGACTGTATCTGCAGTCCCCAGTGCAAGGGAAGATGCCCCAGGCATTCCATAACCCCCCACCCCTGCCAACTGGAGGCACTTCCAAACCTTCCTCTGGGCCTCGGGAAGGCGTGACCCAGGGAAGTGCTGGGCGATGCTCTTCCTAAGGAGAGTCAGAGGCGAATTGGGGCGGGGAGGAGGGGTCTTAAACCTGAGAGTTGCATGGCCTGGGCTTGAGTCCCACCCCTCCAGGTGCTTGGGGGGCTGCTTGCTCAGTTACTTAACCTCCTTGTGCTTGAATGTCTTCCCTTCACAAGCAGGATAGCAAGAATGTCTGCCACATGGCAGTGCTAGGAGGACTGGATGAGATTTCGAAAGGAAGAGGAGGAAAGCAAAGAGCCTATGTTGGTTCTTGGCCCAGTGTAGAAGCCCAGGGGATCAAAGCTGCTGTATCATCCAGCATGAGCTCTTTGGGTCATCTCCCCCAACACGATCTCGTCCCCAAGTGCCCCGTCCTTCTCTCTGCTGCCCTCATGCCTTCCCCTTGTGTCCATCTGCACCTGCCAATGCCCCCATGAACATTACCACTCTCAGCCTTGACTGGGCTTCCTGGAGGGCTGCTGTTCCCCGCAGCCACCCACAACCCACTCGCCTGTGGGAGGAAGGAGTTACTGACTCTGTCACTGCCTCCAGGGCCTTCTTCTCCACCTTCCTTAGTCATCCATGCCCCTAGAAGGCTCAAATCATGACCTTGTCTCTCTGTACCTCTTCTCACCCAGCGCTCTGCAAAAAGCATCTCCTCCCTCTTCCTTTTTATCTCCCACCCACTGACGCTGCCCTCTGCTTATCCCATCACCAGAACCTCTCCTGGAGGTCATGGAGATGTCCGCGATGCTGCTTGGTTTCTGGGCGGTAGCTGACCTGCCGGTCCCCACTCTCAAGACTCTGGCCACTCAGCTTCTAGGACAGCCCAGGGCTGGCTTCCCATTGCTTCTGCCCTGTACTCTACAGGATCAGCTCATGCCCATTTGTGATGCTTAGGCTTCTCCCAGCTGTCTCCTGCTCCTTAATCTTGCTGAGAGCTCCTCCCCTCCCATGACTCAAAGTGGCATCAGTATCAGTGCAGTTCACATCTGGGTCTGGGTCAGGCTCTCCTTCCTGAGCTCTGGGCCATGTGGGGGAACTGTCCCCTAAGCATTCCCACCGGGCCTCCTGTGGGGTCTCACACTCACCAAGCACCAGCACAACCAAACATGCCCCATCCCTTAAATCTGCACTTTCTCCCTCCTCCCTGCCTCTGCAGCCCCCAGCCAGATTGTGGTGCTGCCTTCTCTAGTCACCAAGCCATGCTATTTCACCTGCTCTAATAACTCCTGAGCCCGCCTTCGTCTTTCTGCTGCCATAATCTCAGTTCTGGCCACTGGCACGTGTCCCCTAAATGAGTGCAAATTGGTCTCTTTGGCTCCAGCCTGACCCCTCTTCAATCCGTTTAATGTCCAGGACAGTATTTCCCAAGTGCAGATATTATTTTTCTATTATTTCACTTAAGCACCTTTGACAGCTTCTGCATTTCATTCTGAATAAAGTACAAATTCCTCAGTGGGGCTCACGAAGTCCTCGCCACCCAACCCTTCCTGCTTCTCCACACCTGCTACCCCCAGTGCCTGTCCAGCCAGAGCCCAGCTGTCTGCAGCTCTCTGCATGTGGTATGTCCTCTCCGCTGTGGGTCTGTGCATGGGGCTGGTCACTTGTGAGGTGTGTCCGCTGCTCACTGCAGCCTGGCTGGGCTCTGCTTAAGGCCATCGGGAATCCGGCCTGGTTCATGCCTCTGGCACCACAGACAGAGGACAAAAAAGAGCAGAGAAGAAGCCGCTGTACTCTTGGGAGGCTGCATTGCATTCACGTAAGAATTGACTGCATTCATGTGATCAGAAAGACATGACGGGTTAATTACCACGTCCACTCTCTCACTGAGGTGCTTCCCGTGTCCAAATCCTCCCCTACTCAGGAGCAGCGTCCATCTCCAGGGCTGGGAGCACCACCCAGCATCTGGAGGCAACCTCTTTACTTCGAGGCCAGCAGAGCAGAGGCTGTGAGGAAGCGTCTCGCCGGGGCCTGTCCGGCCAGCGGATTGGATGTTCTTGGTTTTGAATCCTGTAGCGTGGATGCCAGATCCTGAGAGCCGGAGGCCTTGCTGTGCCCTTTCATGCCTTTGTTATGTGTTTGTGCTGGGTAGACCCTCTTCCCCACCTCTGAGACCAGACCTGTATAAGGAGATACTGAGAATTCCTCTCGCCTCTCCCCATAGCAACCGGCATTCCTGACATCCCAACTCAGAACGCCCTGCGCTGTCTGCTGTACCCACAAGACTGGGGGCAGGGGCTGCTTCTCACCCACTTGTTCCGGGGCCCCTGCTGAGCCCGGTACTGGCACATACACACTCAGTGGTGGTGGTGGTGGAGGGATTATTGAAATGAATAAAATTGACAAGTTATGGAAAGAACATGCTTTTTCCTTCCTCTTGTCAGTTTCTCCCCCAGAGAAGTGGCCACCTTGGCCATTGGAATGGGGATTTAACTGGAGCTCCTGATGGGGAACGGAATGTCTTTGGAAGACCCAGTTTCTTTCTTGATGAGCCCTTGAGCTGCCTCGGGAGACTCCGGGAAGCCTTCTGTCCATGTCTCGCTGCTTTAGCAGGGGCCATACACTAGCTCAGGCTGCCATAGCTGGATCCCACAGACCGGGCAGCTTAAATGACAGAGCTCTCCTTTCTCACAGTCCTGGAGGCTGGAAGCCTAAGCCCAAGGTGCTGGCTGATTCGGTTCCTGGTGCGAGCCACTTCTTGACTTGCAGATGGCTGTTTTCCCACTGTGTCCTCACATGGCCAGGTGGTGGGTGGGGGACAGAGAGAGATGGAGGCAGAGAGACGCCGCTGCACACAGAGAAATAGAGACAGAGAGGCAGAGAAACAGAGACTCAGAGAAACATGGAGGCAGAGAGCGAGGCAGAGTGAGACTGGGAGAGACAGAAGGAGAAGCAGAGAAACAGAGACGTGGAGACAGAGCCAGGAAAACGAACAGAGACAGACATAGAGACAGACAGTGGCAGAGGCAGAAGGAAAAACTGAAACAGAGGCAGAATGAGACAGACAGAGAGAGGGAAAGCAAGGCAGGGAGAGAGACCAAGATCGCTCTCCTCTTAGAAAGCCCGGACCCTATTGGATTAGCATCTCATGACCTCATGTAACCTTCCTTACCTCCTAAGAGACCCATCTCTAAATATAGTCACCCTGGGGCTAGGGCTTCACAGTACAAATTTGGGGAGATGCAGTTCAGTCCACAGCAGAAAGGGAGGCAGCCTCAGGCACTGTGGGCCATCCTACTTGGAAACCCATCTCCTCCTCCTCTCCCTGCACACAGGAAGTCCACACCCCCCTGGGGCTCCCTGCACCTCCCCTCATACCACCTGCTCTTGGACTCTGCACAAGTCCAGCTGCTTTTATGCAGCGCCCCACCTTTAAGTCGAATTCCGCCGTGGATGTGTTTGTTTTGGGAGGGAGTCTGTGGTGTGTGTTTTGAATTAGTAGCCACCATATCCAAACAGGGATGTTTTGGATGGAAACCCAGCGTCCCAGCTCCTAAAGACAGACAGCTGTCAGGGCCGGTTCCCGTCCCCACGTGGCACCCGCCGGAGGGACAGGGTTGCAGCCGCCCTCTAAGAGTGGGGCCTGGGCCAGCCGGTTGCGGCGACCTCTAGAACGCCTGGCCCTGTCCTGGTGTGTGTGTTACACGCCTCTCCCTGTGGGCAGTGGCGTTTGAAAGACTTGCCTTGGCCCTTTTCCCTCCTGCCTCATCCTTATTAGAATTCACTTTTTGCCCATGATTTTGCAACACAGCAGCTAGAAAATCAAATAAGGCCGTTCCTATTTAATGTGTTGGTGGATATTAATGGATTAAAAGATCTCCTTAACTGCCAGTTGTGTAGCTGCCCTGGGAGGGGGATTTCAGGGACACGTGGACCTAGGAGTCCTCAAATCCAACCCCAGAATGCTCTGGTGGGTGTGTAAGTGGAAGTAAGGAAGAACCCCTCCTGTCTGTGGCTGCAGACAATTAACTTCCACAAACTGTGTGTTTTGATTCTTACAGGGTAGGCCCTGTCTCATGAGGGCATCCACTGGCTGGGAAACCCTCTTTTGTGTGGCTTTAACCTCAAAGCATTAGAGACTGAAATGAATCCCGTTGCAATGCTTACGTGTCCTTCCCCGAAAATAAAGCCAACGCATTTCTGAAGAAGCAAAAAGATATCTGGAAGCTGGGTTTTCTCTTTTCACGATTGTTATTTCAGGTCACGAAGCTGAGACGGGGGTGGTTCCTACAGCTGGAGCTCAGAACGTTCTCCCCGTCAGGGTCCCAGCAGCGTGGGAGTCATGGGCTTCCTGTCACTAGGCGGGGGGCGTAAGTCATCACACTCAACCACTGGCACTCAGAGGTGGTCAGAACTCAACAGCGTCAAAGCCCCACGATGGCAGACCCAGCGAGGGTGTCAGTTACACTGTAGCGTGGGACCGCGCGTGCATTGGTGTGATCTGAGGCAGTGAGGTGCTGGTGCCTCCCTCTAGGCTGTAGAAAACCCTGTTACTCAGACAGAGTGTCAGATTATATTATCCCCCCCACCCCACCCCAACAGTCCTCCTCTTCCTCCGCCTGGGGACTCTCACGGCTGGTGCCACCGGTGCTGGCTGCTGGCGGACTCTCGTTTTCTCGTGTTGCAGTTCCAGGCCCACGTCTTGGAGGCCTGATCTCAAGCGTGCAGCCAGCACGTAGGTGATCTGCATTTTGCTTGGTATTCCTGCAGAATTGCTTCAGTGGTGCTGATTAATTCAGAAAGGCTGGATTAGATTGGGGTAGTGTCCGCCTCCCCGGGTGGACAGCTGTGGTAGTACACAGGGTCAGTTACGAGGCCTTCCAGGTTAAGCCATCTTGCCTTTCAGCGTCTTCACAGGATCAGAAGGGTGAGCCGTAGGCGTTTTCTGAATTCCCCCCCAAGGCCTGCAAACACATGTGTGTCAGGGCGGTATCTGTGCCTGCCACTGCAGGGGACAGTGGGGACCAATGTCAGCTTCCCTGTGGAGCTGCTTGTGGAACCACACGTCCCCATGCCCACCTCTGGGCTTCTTCAGGGTAAACATGGACAACGTGGGATGCTCATAATCTGGCAAATAAAGTCTCATAGTTCAAGGAGGCTCAAGCTGGTACCTTTGCTGTTTTCTTTGTGCCTTTACCTGGCTGTCTTTGTCACTGAATGGGTTTCCTTTACTATCATGGTAGGAAGGGCTTTGGCACTTGGCTAAGTATTTTGTGATTCTTGAAGTGTGAGGTAGGGGGTCCTTAGTTTCAAGACAATGTTGCTTTTCCGTAGCTCTCCCTGTTACTGGCTTTTGTTTTTTTGAGACAGAGTTTCACTCTTGTTGCCCAAGCTGGAGTACAATGGTGCGATCTCCGATCACTGAACCCGCCTCCCGAGTTCAAGTGATTCTCCTGCCTCAGCCTCCTGAGTAGCTGGGATTACACGCATGCACCACCATGCCCAGCTAATTTTTTTTTTTTTGTATTTTTAGTAGAGGCGGGGTTTCACCATGGCCAGGCTGGTCTTGAACTCCTGACCACAGGTGATCCGCCCTTCCAGAGTGCTGGACTGGCTTCTTTAAGGTAGGGTGCATCCAGTATAGTAAGTGATATCTGAAGTGCCTATTCACGCTTGGACCAATTTGGGAAGCTACATTGGAAAAAGATGGAGATGTTTCTCTCCCTTTGCATGGGTTGGTATTTCGTGGACAAGATTTAGATCCTGAGCTTTTTTCCTGAAAAGATTGATCTCATTTCATCAGGTTAAGCAGCTGACCTTGAATCACTAAGATGGAATATAAATAAAATAAATAGATGTAAGCATTTCTATAACCACCAGAAAATGGGGGTGAAAGACCAGCCTTGCTTATCCTCCCTGTGCTCCTTTCCTGCAATTCACTCTTCCTAAATGCAACGCAGAGAGAGGCGGATGGCGTGAACCAGGTGGCTGTTTGGTGGCAGAACGTGCAAGAGGCAGGCAGTCATTGCAATGCCTTCAGGAGGGAAGGGGCCACTTGTTTGAGCCTTGACCCTGTGCAGTAAGATGTACTTAGTGTCCCGTGAGATTGATGTCCGCAAATCCTCCCAACATCTGCTAGGGCTGTAGCTTTTACATCCTTAAGTCACAGAGAGTGCAGGGACGCCAGGCAGCTTGTCCAAGGTCACGTTTAAGAAGAGCTCCAATTTGTATTTAGGCAATTTGACCTCAGAACCCATCATCTAACCCCTATTTCAAATGTCTCCTGTTCTCAAATTCTCTGAGCTATGGCTGCCTTAGTTTACCTTGGGGCATGTCGGCCTCTGAGGTCAGCAGCCAGGTGTTTTGATTAGCACACCCATCCCATTCCCTTAAGACCTCCAGGGATTCCTCCATGTGGGACATGCTGAAGCGTCTGCAGTTCTCTCAAGCAACAAGTGTGGGACTAAATTATGATCTGCTTTACTTGAGAAAGGCAACAGTTAAGTGTTATGCCATCCAGACCGTCTCAGAAGACAGAAGAGAATTGCTCCATTATCAATCACTTTCCCTAAGGTGGGGGGATCATTGATTCCCAGAAAAAAGCACCACTCTTTTACATTTGGGTTCCATCGCTATGTTTTATTGCTGTGAAAATGTAGGTGCCATAGAGTAGCGGAGCTCATTATGACTGTGGCTAAGAGAAAAGGAAGGTTGACTGAAAAACGGAAGCTGAAAGTAGCCAGGAGGAGCCTCTCTTCTCCTGGGAAATGTTGAAACCACGTGATTTCTTGCTGCTTTCTATTGTGTGAATGGAGCCTAGACTCGTAGCACTTGAAATATTGTAACAGAGATGAACAAGATCAGTTCAAGATGTGAGTGTCCCACCAGTATTAATTCATTTAGGGTGTGAACAGAGAGCAAACTCGAACAACTGGGAAAAAGAGAAGTTCTGGGAAAAAGACAAGTTCTCAACCTGACAGCTGGTAGCTGGTGTAGTTCCAGCCGTCTTCCACTGTGAGTCATTGATTATCCTTTCTGCTTCTCTTTCGACCTTTTGGAATGGATGTCATTCCCTCTTTTAGGATTCTCAACTTACTTATTGAAGTCCTTTTCAGGTCGCTTTATTATTTTTACTTCTTCTGGAGTAAATTCATCCTGATTATTAATTTTGTGGGATCTCTTTAGTAGGGTTAGTTTTCTTTATGTGTTCTGGAATTTCTTTTTCAGATTCATCTTGAATGGGAGATTCTTAATCCCATCTCTGTGCTCACTCTCCCTGTCTTACCTATTTGTAGTTACTGTACCGCACCCTAGGTGCTCCCAGTCTTGAATTAGATTTTATTATTGGCAGCTCTGAGTCCCTGTGCCATTGTGATATTAGAGAGTAAGACAAGTCCTAAAAATGAGTCTAAAAATGAGTCATCTCCCTCTTGCCTCTCTAGGTGTATCACCTCATAAAAGCTCTGGCTCTAAGCAGAGGCGATGGATTATTTTCAGCTTTCTTTGGGGGCTTAACTGTTGCCTCGGGTCATGTGATGACCTTAGTTCATGTCTCTTGTCTTACGTGGAATACACTGCATCTTGGATATCCTGAAAAAGCTGGACTCTTAATTCTCCCTGCCTATTTTTGGACTCTGAATCTAGAAGGTTCCAGGAGTTCCACTCACCACATTGTGTTCTAGCCATTTAGTCCTTAGAAAGCTTTATCTTATTTTTGAGTGGCTAAATATTTCTAATCTTTCTCTATCTATTGTTTATTGTGGCTGTATGTTTGGAGCAATGTTCATGGGGAAAGGGATGGGTCAAAGCTTATTAACAACTCCAATTGGTGAGAAGTTCTGTTGCTTTTTTAGGACACAGACACTAAGTGATTACTATATATTATTGTATTGTATTCTAATCATCGTAAAGTATAACCTGATTGCATTTTGCAGAGTTGGAAATTTATGGTTTGGAAAAAAAGAGATGACTCCCAACTCATACACAGCTTATGGACTGCAGAATCAGTGCTCAACCTTGGGTCTCATTTCCAAATCAGAGCTCCTAACCACTGCACTCGACCAAGTCTCGAAACACTGGGGCACCACCTCACATGTCCTTTCCTTTTGTCCTAGGAAAATGAACTGAAGGATGCCACCCAGGGAGAGCATCGCCTGAGATCCCATCATGCAGGCCTTCCCACAAGGGCCCGGCAGCATGACAAGGTAGCTGATACCACCATCCACAGACCATCTGGGGCCCTGGAGGGAGGGGGCTGGGCCAGGGAGGAAAGACTGGGAAAGGGCAGGGAGGAATCACTGAACACCAGTGTGAGGGTGGCCTGAGAGGCTGAGCCAGGTCTCTCTCACTTCTTCACGTGACCAGCATGTGAGGCACCCAATGATGTCTCATCCACTGTCTTCTGGTTATCTCTGCTTGGAAGTCTATTAGGCACCTGTATCTTTAACAACAAGGCAGAACAAACCCATTGGTGTCTACTCTCCCAAACCACTTTCTCCCCAGTGAATGGTATGGCCGCTCCTGATTGCCTGAGCCTCCATGCTGGGGCCTCCTGGGCGCTGATCTTACTTCATCCGAATCTAACTCCCTGCTTGAGTCTGTTTTCTGTTGCTCATAACAGAATACCTGAAACTTGGTACTTTATAAAGAAAAGGAATCTATTTCTTAAGCTATGGAGGCTGAGAACCTAAGGTTGAGAGGCTGCATCTGGTGAGGCCCTTCTTGCTGATGGGGACTCTACAGGGTCCCAAGGTGGTGCAGGGCATCCTGTGGCAAGGGGGCTGAGTGTGCTCACATACCAGCTCAGGGCTCCCTTCCTCTTCTTATTAAGCCGGCAGTTCCACTCCCCTGATAACCCATTGGTCAATTAACACATTAATCCATTAATCCATGAATGGACCCATCCATTCATGAGGGCAGAGTCCTCGTGATCCAGTCACCTCTTAAAGGCCCCACCTCTCAGTACTGCTCTGTTGAGGATTAAGTTTCCCACACATGAAATCTGGGGGATGCATTCAAACCATGGAGCTCACCAACCAGCCCCCTCACCGCCAGACGTGCCCCAGCTCTCCTCCCCTCCTCTCCACTGTGGTCATCTTCTCTTTCCCAGATGCCAAAGCCATTTCCTAACTGGCCTGTCCAGCTCCCTTGTCATCCTATGGTCTTTTCCCTATGGCAACTGGAATAATCTTGTGATGCCCTCTGGATCACGCAATCCTCTGACCCTTCCAATGCCTTCCATAAATAAAACTGAGGCTTCTCCCTGTGGCCACCATCCTGTCCGTCTTGCTACCTCCCGTCCACCTCTGACTTACTTTCGTTCCTTGGATCCCTAAGCTTGTCTCAGTATTTGATGGTTGTCTCTGCTTAGAACACTCTACTCCCTCATCTTCAACAGCTGGGAGCTTCTTGCCTCTCAAGCCTCAGGTTACGTGTCCCTCCTGGTGAGCATTTGTGGCTCTAACATCTACTCTGATGGCCCTCCCTCCATCCCTTTTTTCTCTATGTGACCATACCTGTTTTCATGTTCTTTGTATCTTTTCTTGCTATCTTAGTCTATCACGGGTCTTCACTTATGTGTTTCTCCGTCTCCTATGAGAATGTGGGCTGGTCATTGCAGAGGACTTTCTGTCATATCCATGACTCTCTCCTGTACCTTCACAGGATGCACAGTAGGTGCTCAGCCAACATCTATTGAATGATGGGTGGTTTTAAGCTGTTAATTTTGCAGCTTTGACAATGCATATTTCAAGGAATAACTGAGTTGTAGTGATTAAATATAAAAATTAGAGGTGTCTTGATTTGACACTTGTTTTCTTGCCTTCTCGTTTGGCCATTTTTTTAAAGATGCGCTTTTCAGGAAATTACAAGTGTTGATGAGGATGTGGAGAAACTGGAATCCTGCACATTGTTGCTGGGAACGTAAAATGATGCAACCACTATAGAAAACAGTATGGAAGTCCCTCAAAAAATTAAAAATAAAATTGCATATGATCCACCAATCCCAATCCTGGGGATAAGAATTGAAAAGGGGGCTGGGCGTAGTGGCTCACACCTGTAATCCCAGCACTTTGAAAGGCTGAGGCGGGTGGATCACCTGAGGTCAGAAGTTGGAGACCAGCCTGGCTAACATGGTGAATACCCCATCTCTACTAAAAATACAAAAATTAGCCAGGCGTGGTGGTGCATGCCTGTAATCCCAGCTACTTGGGAGGCTGAGGCAGGAGAATCACTTGAACCTGGGAGGTGGAGGTTGCAGTGAGCCAAGATCATGCCATTGCACTCCAGCCTGGGCAACAGAAGGAAACTCAGTCTCAAAAAAAAAGAAAAAAAAAAAAAAAGAAAAGGAGGGTCTCAAATGATATATGTACATGTTACAAATTTATAGTAGCCAAAAGGTGGAACTAGCCCACATTTCCACTGACGGATGAGTGAATAAACAACACGTGGCATATGTGTACAATGGAATATTACTGACCCTTGAAAGGGAAGGAAACTCTGACACATGCTACTGCGTGGATGAACCTTGGGGACATTTTGCTGCGTGAATAAACCAGTCCCAAAGGGCAAACGCTGTCTGATTCCACTTGTATGAGGTTCCTAGAGTCATCAGAGCCATACAGACAAGGAGTAGAATGGAGGTGCCAGGGGCTGGGTGGAGGGGGATAGGGAGGTGCTGTTTAATGAGGACGGAGCTTCAGTTGGGGAAGAGGATAGAGTTCTGGAGATGGGTGGTGGTGATGGTTGTGGAACAGCGCGAATGTCCTTAATGCCACTGAAGTAGCTACATGTAAGATAGTTAAGATGGTAAATTTGATGTAATGTGTATTTTATCATAATTTTTCTTAAAAAGGTGTGTTTTAGGCCGGGCACGGTGGCTCACGCCTGTAATCCCAGCACTTTGGGAGGCTGAGGTGGGCGGATCACGAGGTCAGGAGATTGAGACCATCCTGGCTAAGACGGTGAAACGCCGTCTCTACTAAAAATACAAAAAATTAGCCTGGCGTGGTGGCGGGCGCCTGTAGTCCCAGCCACTCGGGAGGCTGAGGCAGGAGAATGGCATGAACCTGGGAGGCGGAGCTTGCAGTGAGCCGAGATCGCGCCACTGCACTCCAGCGTGGGCGACAGGGCGAGACTCCATCTCAAAAAAAAAAAAAACAAGGTGTGTTTTAATATATCCTGACCCTCCAATTAGTATGCTTCCCCCATTTTTCCACCAGTCCCCACTTTCCAAACCTACACTTTCAGGAAAGGCTCTGATACACTCACTCACACTGAGGTCTGAATGCATCATTAGGCTTAGTGACTTTCTTAGGCCAGGAGTATTTTTCTTCAAATAGGAGGAAAAATATAAAAAAGATGGGGGCGTTTCAGGCCTCCAGTGCAGGCTGACGGCAGGGCTGGTGGGGAGCTGGGCACAGGGAGGTTGGATCCTGGGATGGCTTTCTTCCTACGACTAAAATAGCTGCATGTGTCCACACTCTGCTCCCGAGCTGGGCTCCTGCACCTGGAGAGGCAATGCCAGCTGTGGGGGCACGGGGGTGCTGGAGCTGAGCCCTGCAGGCATTGACCAGGCCAGCAAAGGCCGGCAGAGGTGGGGGTCCCAGGGCTCAGCCCTCACAACGGCGGCAGCCTCCTTTCCTAGATGGCTGGTGGTGCAGCCTGACATCCCTGCTCCCGTGGGATTCAAACCGCTTTGTTTGTTCGCTTGAGGTTTGAATTTCTCCCCCTGCTGTCTTCTCAGCTTGGCCTTTTAAACGAGGCTGCAAGGCACAGGAAATGAGCTTGCCTTGGCTTCTGCTTTGCAGGGGTGTCTGAGGGAGCCCAGCAGCTCCCCCGGGTGGACAGGAATGGCAGTGCTTTGGGAGAGGCAGCAGGGGCACCGGGTCTGTCCTGCAGCCTGCTTTGTGGAGCTTGGATTTCCTTCCAAGTGCCTGGGCTGGCTTCCTGCATGGGAGGCAGTGAGGGAGTGGCAGTCGCCAGAGACTGTCTCTTGGGCCAAGCATCTCTGTGGTCCAGGGTAGCTGGGGAGACTGAAGGGGTGGGGGTGAGTTTGTGCTAATAGAAGCATTCAACCGTCCCTCCAGACTCATGGGTAAGCTCATCAACGCAAACCTGCAGAAACACCAGCGCTCTTCTGGGTCCCTGCAGACACGGGGGGATCAGCAATTCCTCTATCTGATTCTTGCTTAGAATTGCAAACTGCTTTTCGGTAGCACTGATTAAGAGACAGAAATTAATTCTCAGAGCACTTAATTATGAATGCAAAGAGACTACATTGTCAGCCTTTTTCCCTGTGCAGAAAGGATTGGTTCTTAGGCGCAAACGGTGGTATTGGGCTGTCTGGGGTGTTGAATTCTCTCAGGCAGGCGGCCTTGTGGGAGGAACCGATGAGCTGGGATCCAAGACATAGTGCAAAGAATATGCTTGATGCCTTTGAAGCTGCAAAGCCAACCTTTTGTTGATTTCAGAAAAAATGATTCAAATTTCTTCTCTGTTTGGGTTAGGAGGGGCCTGTTGAGCTCCCTCCTCCCCACACTGGGCCCCTGTCCCTGTAGCAGGTCTGAGGTTCAAGGTTTTCATCACATTGATTATCTGAGGCCAAAATTTCAAGCTTCTCTTCCACCTGGTGCCACTGTTGCTGCCACGAGAATGTATTTTGAAATAGAAATGAGTCCAGTGTCTGGATCAAAGTGAACAGTTCACTCTTATGAGATTTTTTTTAGAGAATAAAATCCAATCCAGTGTCTGGATCGATGCCCGGGGTGGTTAGTGTGCTGTTGTGTTTGTGTGTGGTGAGCAGGTCTTGGGGAATCATTCAAACCCTGTTAGTACCTGACATTCTGGAGCTGGCACTAGTAGGTCATTACGTTCATGACCTTTGACCTTGCTGTAGCATGGGTCAGAACTTCCTACAACCTAGGGAATCCTCTTACCTGCTGGCCAGAAACCCAAGGTTGCAGAAGTACAGGCACAGCTAGGAAACACTGGTATGAAATGTCAGCCATGTGACTTACTAGCCATTTCCCTCGTTAAGCATTGTTTTCTAGTAAGAAAATTAGGAAAGTTTAAAAGGATGACACACATAGATATTTGGGATTCATGAGGCTTAGTTTTTGACTGAAAGGTGAGTGTCCAGCCCAGGGTTGCAGCTGATTATTACTCTCTAAAAAACTTATAAGAGGGAATTGTTCCTCACCTTGCATTTAATCAGGACAAAGGAAGAATCGTCTGGGTTCCTACCCTTGAACGTCTGGGACATTTTTTCTTTGATTGTGTGTCTTAGTGAAGATCTCTGAGTCATCTTTGTCACTCTGAGTTCACTTTCTCCTTTAGTAGGAGACTTATCTGGCTCTTGAGAACATCCAGGAGACTGTTCTAGACCAAGAGCAATGGGACAGGGACCCAGGCCGGACTCAGTGGCTCACGCCTGTAATCCCAACACTTTGGGAGGCCAAGGCGCATGGATCACCTGAGGTCAGGAGTTTGAGACCAGCCTGGCCAACATGGAGAAACCCCGTCTCTACTAAAAATACAAAAATTGGCTGGGCATGGTGGAGTGCGCCTGTGATCCCAGCTACTCGGGAGGCTGAGGCATGAGAATCTCTTGAACCTGGGAGGTAGAGGTTGCAGTGAGCCGAGATCACGCCACTACACTCCAGCCTGGGTGACAGAGTCAGGCTCTCTCAAGAAAAAAAAAAAAAGTGATGGACTTTGAGGCAGAGACCTCAATGCAGTGGGGATCCCTGCACCCCTGTGTTCTTCGGAGCCAGCGGCCAGGGCATCTGTCAGCTAAGGGCCCGTCCGCCAAGTCTCCTGGCATGAGCTGGGCTGCAAAACCCAACCCAGCAGAGAGGAAACTGCCAGGCTCTCTTCTGGGCCACGGCCCCAGGTGCCAGCATTTGAGTGGCCCATTGGAGCCGATATTTATCGTGTTTTAATTTAGCGGCATCAGTCCTCTATCCAGGTGGGATCAGTGGCTGCTGAATTAGAGAACGCCCCCTTCTCCAGGTGTATCAGCTGGGGTTATTTCCAGCTGCCCCTCACGGAAGCCTGAGCTTGGTGGGTTACACACGAGGGGCACTATCATGTTCAGGAAGCCCAGAGGTGGTGACCCCGGCCAGAGGCAGCTGCCTAGAGAAGGAGCGAGGGCCCGGGGGCTCCTGTCCAGCGGTGACGTGTGTGGAGGGTGGCTTCTGTGACACCGAGACAGGTGGCATTCCATCTCGAAGGATCGCATCCCCACTGTGGCGGGAGGAAGAGGGGCTGAAGCTTTTCTCATGAAGCTCTGTTTCATGAAAGGTCATTGTCCTCCAGAGATTTCTGCTCCAGGTTCATCAGAACCATGTCACAGACGGTCTCAGTCTGGTCCCAGCAGGCGAGATATGGCACATCCCCCGAAAGCAATGAGGACGGTTGCTAAGTATAAGCATTCTTAGGAAGGTGCAGGCAGGGTTAGAGGAGCCAGCGGGGCGACTGAAGCCCTGGGGGCTGCACCAGGAGAGGAGGTGACAAACCTTGACTTGGGGGATACGGAGGGGTGGGGCCCAGCTCACTGGGGCTTAGGCTTTCCAGGGACAGATGCCAGTTGCTGGTGCAGAGTGACAATTCAATGCGTGCTTGTGGTGATGAGGACCGCCGTCTAGCTGACCTCCGCAGCAGTTGCCTTATTGCTGCTGCGACAGATTCCCACAAACACTCCGTCGTGTCTCAGCGCTCTGCACGTCTTAAGTCCTGAAGTCAAGGTGTCAGCAGGCCTGTGTGCTTTCCTGAGGCTCTGGGGTCGAGTCTCTCCTCTTGCCTTACTTTGGCTGCCTTCCCTGATCTTCAAAGCTGACAGCAGAGCGTTGTCCGAGCTCTCTCTTTTTCGTCTCTGACTCTACTTTTCCTCATGAGGGCTCTGTGATTACATAGAGCCCATGTGATTACATAGAGCCCATCTGGATAACCGCTGTGCTCTCCCACTCTCAGGACCCTCCATGCAATCCCATCCTCAGGGTCCGTTCGGCCGCGAAAAGTGATATATTCACAGACTTCAGGAATTTGGATGTGGGCATCTTCGTGTGGGGCCGTTACTCAGGCATTATACATCCAGGAAATCAGCTCCCTCCCCCTCCTGTCCACACACTTCTGTCCACACACACCCTCTCCTTGTCCACACACCCCCCTCTTGTCCACACACCCCCTCCTTGTCCACACACACCCTCTCTCACACACACCCTCCTTGTCCACACACCCCCTCCTTGTCCACACACCCCTCCACACCCCCTCCTTGTCCACACACTCTCTCCTTGTCCACACACCCTCTCCATGTCCACACACCCTCTCCTTCTTGTTGTGAACCAGAGTCGTGGCCTTCATCATTCTGGTAAACAAAAAGATGACACTATCGGGAATTTTAAGTCAAAGAAATGCAAAACCATAATTGTGGCATGAGATGAGGTCCACGAAAGAGTAAATATCGGCTGGGCATGGTGGCTCACATCTGTAATTCCAGCACTTCAGGAGGCCGAGGTGGGCAGATCACTTGAGGTCAGGAGTTCAAGACCAGCCTGGCCAACATGACAAAACCTTGTCTCTACTAAAAATGCAAAAATTAGCCAGGCATGGTGGTGTGCACCTGTAACCCCAGTTATTTGGGAGGCTGAGGCACGAGAATCCCTTGAACTCAGGAGGTGGAGGTTGCAGTGAGCTGAGATTGCATCACTGCACTCCAGCCTGGGCAACAGAGCGAGACTCCATCTCAAAAAAAAAAAAAAAAAAAAGAGTAAATGTCATTGACTTGCCCTCGAGGTCCTCCGTAGACTCTGCCTGGACTCTTCACCTTCCTCCGAGAACTTCTTTTCTTTTACTTTGCTTATGAGCATCACCTCAAGACCAACGGATCCATTTGTTCCCCCAACATTATTGCCTTCTGTTAAGTCACTGCAATTACCACCATATTGTCCACTGCAGAAACACCGTGTTTCCACTCTACTGTGTTAAATTTAGCTCCCTTTTAGCTCTATTGTGGGACAAATAGGATTTAGGGGCCAGCTGGACTCTAGCTTCTGGCCACCGTTTGTGACGTGCCCGTGGGAGAATGCGTACCGGTGCTCGGTAATTTCTTTCCAGGTTCACACTGGAACGGTGGCCTGTTGTAGGTTGGAGGTTGTCTGTTCTTGACCAAAGCACTGGATGCTGCCCCCTAGAGGGCAATTCCTGACTGTCCAGTGCTCTTGTAAAAAGCTGGATAATAAATGCATCTTCATGCTGGGCTCTGCACATGGAGCCTGAAACCCACGTTGGCTTCTCTGTGAAGCATGAGTCTGAATCAATTCCTCTCCAAACTAGAAACTCCTTAGGTAGGGAGCCTCTGAGTCATCATGTTGCTTTTGGGCTGTTAATGTTCTTTTTCTTTGGAGATTTTACCCATCAGGGTCACAAAAGCAAATAGACAGCATTTGCAAACTGGAGGATGGAGCAGAATTTAGAAAATAAAGTACTAGCAAAGGTGTCGGTGGTGTTACAGGGGCCGGGGGGCGGGGGCGGCAGGACACCTGCAAAGGGGGTTGGGAGTCTGAGACCAGCAGAGGCTGGGCACCGTGGCCACCTGCTATGGGTATGGGGAGAAGGGTGTGGGAGAGGCCCTCCCCATAGAAGGACACTGTTGGGCGTTACCCCAGTTCCACAACCCAGTGGGAGGACTTGCAGGGCTCCGTGTGCAGCCGCCCTCAGGGCTGTGACTTATTACAGCAAAAGGACACACAGCACAGGTGGCAAAGGGAGAGGGCCACACAGGATGAAGCCAGGGGGAGACCAGGTACAGGCCCTCCAGGTCGTCTCCCAAGAGGATTCCCAAGAATCACACAGGACGCTTAGTGGACCCACAGCTGCAAGCTGTGATGTGTGTGAAATGTCATCTATCAGGGAAGCCCATTAAAGACTCAGCAACCAGAGTTTTTATGGGGACCTGGTCACATGGGCTCTCTCTGTCCAGCACATACCACAATTCCAGACTCCCAGAAGGAAAGGTGTTCAGGACAAACCGTCTTGTTCAAGTGGCCTCGATGCGGGAAGCCGCCCTAATCGATTAGGGAATGTAGGAATTCTCCCCAGATCCCAGTTCCCAGGCCTCCAGCCAAGGGCCAGGCTCACCAGCGGTCTTTCTCAGGGGAGTAACTCAGAGTAACCCCTGCAGGCTGCTGGGGAGGGCCGGGGGCCAGGGGTCATGCTGATCCATAGTTTCTCCATCATGTCTTCCACTGGGCAAGCTGATTAGAAGCCGGGATGGTACGGGGGGTGCAGGCCGTGAGGATGAGCCTCTTGGGACACAAAGAGGGATGGATGATGGTGGGGCCTGGGTCTGGGAGAGTTAACAGCAGTAGTCCACCCAGGAGCCAGGGCCACCTTTCCATTCTTGGAACTTTCCTCAACACCATTCCACTCAGTACAAAAATCTTGCTTGACCACTGACTCCCTGCCAGGCGGTCCTCTGGGCTCTGACGATGGGAAATTGCGTGGCAGAAGAAAACTTCTGTCTGGTGACACTTCTGTTCCAATGAGGAGCAGCCACAGGAAGAAGGCAAACAGCCGCAGAGGACAGTACCGAACACACATGGACACTGAAGCATGGCGGTGTGGGAGGGAGGGACATGGAGGCGGGGGGTGGAGACAAGGGTTTCGTCACCTTGCAAGGGTTGGGAAGGCCTGTCTGAGGTTACACCGAATGAGAAGGAGCCAGACCTGAGCAGCCTGGGGCAGGGCGGGGTAGAGATCTGCAGGCAACAGAATCAGCAGGTGCAAGGGTTCCGGGGTGGGAAGAGGCTCGACCTGTTTAAGGGACAGAAGGAGGCCAGGGTGTCCCCAGCATGGAGGCAACAGGGTAGCAGGTGGGTGGGGCTTTTAGACCACCAAGGAGTTTGGATTTTATTCTAAATTCTGTGGAAACCTTAGAAGGTTTCAAGCAGGGAGAGGCAAGATCTGGCAGGTATTTCAGAAAGATGGTGCTGGTCGCTGTGTGAGACTGAATTTAGGAGCATTCAAGCATGACTCCCAAGTCCTAATGTTCCTGAACAGCTAGGATACGAGAAGTGATGCTTTCTGCAAACCTGCACCCCGGGGTATTGAGGTTCAGAAGTGAGGATGGTTTAATTCAAATAGGTCGTGACATTTTCACCGGGGGCATTTGGATTATTTCTCTAAGTTCATTGCCTGATAACATCACGTTGCAGCAAAATGGCATTAAAATATTCCTTCGAATGAGACCTCTGTGCGACCTCTTAATAACAGCTTTCCTGTAACCCTGTTCCCATTCGGGAATGCCAAGTGGGTGCCTGCCTTTCTTCTGGTGCCCCAGAAGTTGTCAGGTTAAACTAACACTCAGTACAGAAAGTATTTGAAATAGAAAGGACTTCTGCAGCTGACAAGCGTGGCATTGTGTTAGTCTGTTATTGAAGCCATAATTCACATCATGAGACTTGGGGAGGAGAAAAAGAAATGACAAGGCTGCTGTTGGGTTAAAATATGTTGCCTCCACAATGAAAATGAATGGGAAAGGAACCATGGCGATTTCTTTCATTGATAGCATCCCCTGACCTGTTTCGAAGAGGAGAGAGACTGAACGTGGCGCCTCCCTTCCCAATCAGCTTGTAGCTTGGCCCTGGGGGTTGTGGCCTAAGAATGGAATTTATGTGTTTTTTTGGATTTATTGGGGGAATGCATTCTAGTTCATGTGGAATTTCATTGGCATTTTTATTCACTTTTAAGATGAGGTAAAATTTTTAGACAAGAATCAATATGCTTAGACAATGGGAAAACACTTGTATCTGTTAGGGCTCTCATAGTTACAGGGGACAGACGACTGAAATTGGTGTAAGCAAACAAGGAGAATCTATTGGTCCAAGTGACTGAAAAGGAAAAGATAATTAGCTTCAGGCTCAGTTTGATCTGGGTGCTCAAATGATGCCATGGGGATCCTGCTTTTCCCTCTGCGTCTCTGCATTTATCTCATTGGCTCTGTTCTCAGATGGGTTCTTCCCTCGTGATGACAAAGGCCACAGTAGTTGCAGCTTTTTGTCTTTAACTTTCCAAGTCCGGTGGGCAAAAGGGAGAGTTCTTTCAGGTTCCTATACTAGTGCAGGATCTCATTCCCCCAGAATGCAATTGGGTCATGTGACTTCCCAACCAATCACTACATCCAGGAGATGAGATTACACTGATTGGCCAGGTCTGTGGCACGTTTGCAACCCTGAACCAATCACTGAGGCTGTGGTGGAGGTGGGCGGGAGGAAGACAGAGGTCGTCTGCTGATTGGTCAGCCCTTGGTCATATGTAGTGGCCCCTAGTAGGCGTGGACCCAGTCCATGATGGAGAAGGAGGAAAGGAAGAATCCTCTAAGAGGAAATTGAAGATTTTCCTCCTAAAGAGGAAGCAGTGGATACCAGCTGGAGGCAGATGCCTGCTCCAGCTCTTAGGCAGGTTGTGATAACCTCCTTGTCTCCATTCCTTCCGCTTGCAGGTGAAGGCAGAGTATGTGCATCTCAACCACCCACTCACCCTCTTGACCAGAGAGCGAGATTTGGCCTTGAAGGAGAAACACCAGCTCCAAGCCAAGCTGGAGAACCTAGAACAGGTCCTGAAGGTAGGCTGGCTTTCTGCATTTGGGACCACTTCTGCTCTTTGTGAGGTCGGTGTGAGGAAAGAGGGGCTACAGGACCCCCGAGCAGAAGCTACGTCAAGCTCCTTTGGAGGCCATCATCCACATTCAGAGATGTTGGGGCTGCTTTCCCCCTTTTTGTGGTATAAAAAGCAATAAATAACAAAATTCCAGTGTTTCTGGAAGCAATTCCATAAAGCCAATTATGCATTTCCATTTCTTAGGATGTTAAACACAGCTGAGCTGTGCAGTGGCGGGCACTCTGCTCCTGAATGGAAATGGAGTCTGCTTACGTTAAAGACCAGAGGTGGCTACAGTGGGTTTCAAACTTCAGGAATTTTAAGCTGCTGCTCGGACGTTTAATGACCTTTGTTACAAAGAGGATAGCTAAACCAGAACATTTGCTCTATCGGGGTACAGATAACTGGATGCTCCTCATGCATTCCTGATGAGCTGAGATCTCCTTCAATATTTAGCCAGTGGGTTGATTTGCTATTGATGCCACTGAGTTAAACTGAATGAATTTTTTCACCAAGTGTTAAAATTTGATTGGATTCTCATTCTGGGAAACATTTTTTTTACAAAAATAAAAAAAAAGTCATCTCCAGTTCTATGATCAGTACATATATTACCAGGGTCATTTGCATTTCACAATTACAGAAAACAGGATTAGGCTGCATCCGCAAATACTCTTTAAATCGAGAAGTGATTTTACCTCCATCTGTAGCCTCTTTGGGGAAGCTTTTGGAACTCTGAGGGGAGCATCTGAGTAATTGCCAGGGATGGTGGTGGGGAGGAGGGTGGGGGGGACAGATGAGGAGGACCCTCCAGGATGGTGGTGGGGGGGAGTGGAGGGGTGGGGGATGAGGGAGGACCCCCAGGGATGGCGGTGGGGGGAGTGGGGAGGGGTGGGGATGGTATAGAGGTGGCGACCCCAGGATGGCGGTGGGGGGAGTGGGAGGGAGGGATGAGGAGTGACCCAGGATGGTGGTGGGGGAGGAGGAGTGGGGATGAGAGTGACCCCTCCAGAGATGGTGGTGGGGGATGGGGATGGATGAGGACTCCAGGGATGGTGGTGGGGGTATGGAGGGAGTGGGGGATGGGATGAGGAGTGACCCCTCCAGGGATGGTGGTGGGGAGTGGAGGGGTGGGGATGGGATGAGGAGTGACCTGTGGATGGTGGTGGGGAGTGGAGGGGTGAGAGGACCAGGGGATGGTGGTGGGGATGGAGGGAGGGGATGGGATGAGGAGGACCGGCATGGGTGAGGTGGAATGGTAGAATAAAAAGGGATGGTAATAATGGAAAGGAATGGACAAAAGAAACCATGGCATAGACACCAAAATGATGAGACGGTGGCATGTATCTATCTCAATGAGAAAGAATGATTTGCCTCAATAGTAAAGAAAGATGGTTTGCCGGACAGCCTGGAATGGGACCAGCACGGGAAAGGTGACTGTCCTGCTTCTCCCTGTGTGCTCTAAGTCTTCAGAACGTAACCCTCAAGAGAGAAGGTGCTACCACATAATTCTTTAAGCAGCTGCCTCGATGACTGACTGTGAGTTTTCTGAGGGCACACACCGTGACTTATCCAACCCTCTGCCTTTAGCGCCTGGGACACACATTCAGGGCTTAGTGAATTTAACGGAGGGTGTGCCATGAATCCCTGGGAGGAAGGAGCTTAGCGGAGAGTCTGCTGGATTAAAAAGTCATGAAAGATGGTTCTCAGTGGGGCCAGCTTGCCCTCCAGGGGACATTCGGCAATGTCGGAGGACACTTTTGATTGATGTGACTGGGGAAGGGGAGGCCAGGGATGTAAAACCCTCTACCACGCACAGATCAGTCTCCTACAGCAGATTATCACCTGGTCCCACATGTCAGTGGTACTGAGGCTCAGAAACTGTGTATCTGTTTCTTATTGCTGCTGTAGCAAGTGACCCCATAGTGTCTCGGTGGCTTAAAGCGACGTACACGTATTCTGTTACAGTTCTGGAGGTCAGAAGCCTGAGATGAGCCTCACAGGGCTGTGATCTGGTGTTGGCAGGACTGAGTGCCTTTCTGAGCTTTGGGGAGAATTCATTCCTTGCCTTTCCAGCTGCAAGGGCTGCTGAGGGCCTCGCGCTCCGCCTTCAGAGCCAGCGAGGCAGCATCTTCCCTCCTTTCTGACCTCATGCCCTTTGAGTGGTTGGCGTTGTTTTCTTTTGTTGTCAGTAATGTGAATGGAATTGGAACTCAGCACAGTTTCAGTCAACCTGATTTGCTGGAAGCCAAAGAGGATTCTACCGGATCAGAGACCCATCTTGGGAGAACGTCAGGTGATGCAGGGTTCCCAGCTAAGCGTGCCTGAGGGCCGGCTCACAGCCCCTCTCCTTTGCCTGCACGGAGCAAAGACCCTGAAATGCCAGCCTGGGGAAGAGCCCTGGATTAAAAAGCCATGAAAGATGGTTCTCAGCGGGGCCAGCTTGCCCTCCAGGGGACATTTGGCAATGTCTGAGGACACTTTTGATTGATATGACTGGGGAAGGGGAGGCCAGGGATGTAAAACCCTCTACCACGCGCAGATTCAGTCTCCTACAGCAGATTGAAGGGCCACCAAATCACAGCCACCACTGGGTTTGACTGAATTGTGAACGGGATGTGGTTTTCCTTCCAAATATAAAAGCTTTCAGTGAAATAGATAAGGCTGAAATTGGGGCTGAATGTTCCTGAAACAATCATGTAAGAATAATACTGAAACTGACTAGACGCGCCCCTAGCGTGGATCACGCAGTGAATATTTAACCTGATTTGAGTCCCTCCTGATTTTCGTACTTAAAAAAAATGATAATTGATGACTTCATTATCTGTGAATGTGTTTTTATTGTGCTTCTTTCCAAGAATATGTCCTAATTACCAAAATCATTAAATATAATGAGGTGATATGGAAGGAAGTAGAATGTGTGCATAAAGAGAAGAAAGAACTAAAATATACCGCCTTGGAGGGTGAACGTAGTTACTCCAAGATTCTCATTTGGCTCCGAGTTTCCAGGGAGGCTGGACAGAAAAGAAAATATGAACAATTGCATAATTCTCACTTCTTTGGGGAAGGGAGCTCACTGCTTCCCCAGCAAAACAAGGCACGGCGTGCTGGACATGGTTTTCTTACTCGGAATGTTATGTTAGAGGATATGCAGAAAAATACAGAAGAAACTGTTGTCAGGAACATTTTCATAGCAATGGAGGAGCAATTTTCCCAAGTCTCTTTCTTTGGAAGTTCTTTGGAGAAGAAGAGCCTAATGGCATATGGAGTTTTCAAGCCTGTCTTGCAACATTAGCAAGGAGAGTTGGGGAGGAATGCTAAGGCTAGATTGCCCCCCACACAAGAAGAATCCACGAATAGTTTTGTTTTGTTTTGTTTTGTTTTGTTTTTTGAGATGTAGTCTTGCTCTGTCGTTCTGGCTGGAGTGCATGGAGTGCAATGGCGCGATCTCAACTCACTGCAACCTCCACCTCCCAGGTTCAAGAGATTCTCCTGCCTCAGCCTCCCTAGTAGCTGGGATTACAGGCGCCCACCACCACACCCGGCTATTTTGTGTGTGTATGTATATTTTTAATAGAGATGGGGTTTTGCCATGTTGGCCAGGCTGGTTTTGAACTCCTGACCTCAAGTCGTCAGCCTGCCTCGGCCTCCCAAAGTGCTGGGATTACAGGTGTGCGCCACTGCGTCCGGCTGAGTTCTTCTTGATGGGACTTGAACAAGAGAAAATGTAGTGTTCCTGAGCCATTCATTCCTGGTCTGTGGAATCTAAAATGCCAAGAGATGGGAAAGCACTGGAGGGTGAACCAAGTGGGGTGGTCTAATGAGACTGCCTGCATGTCCACCCTGTCTTTTGGGGAATTTCCCTGTCGCCAGCATCCCTATCAAGGGAAAGGGATACATCAGCGCATCTAAACAGAGATCTGTATAGTGAGACACACGTGGCATCCTTGGGCCACAAGTTGCTCACTGTATGACTAGTCATTCATTCACAAGGGTCCATTGAGCGCTATGTACCAGGCACGGTTGCAGGCACCAAGGGTCTAGCAATTAACGAAAGAGACCCCAACATTCAACTCCCCGATGAAGGAAAGTCAAATGCCTGTGCTATAACGTCAGGCAGTGATCAGTGCTTTGCAGAAAAATAAACTGGGTAGAGGAGCAGGAAATCAGTTCCTGCTGATGGTGGCACTTTGAAAGAGTGGTCCAGGAGGCTTCCCAAGACATATATGTTGAGCAGAGGGAGGAAGCAGCCCTGTCAGTGTTCAGGGAGGAGCATCCCAGGCAGAGGGGAGTGCAGAGGGCCTGGGGTGCATGGACGCCTGACATGTCCAAGGAGAAGAAGATGGGCCAGTCAGTGAATGGGGAGGGGCAGGGAAGGAAAAAAATGAAACCTGGATTGGGAATAAGTTAGAGTCTTATAGGCCAAGGTAGAACTCCAAGAATTGTAGAAGTGTATGTATTATCCCCTGTCCCAATAAGGCTGCATAACAGACCATCCTGAAGCCTGGGGCTTGAAGCGGTCATAGTCCATCATTGCTCCCAAACCTCTGGTTGGCTGCATGGAGCTTCTCAGCTTGACTGAACTGGACTGAACAGCTCTTCCGGTGCAGCCGGGGCTCACATGCACCTGGGTGTGGCCACTGGAGGGTCTTGGTTGGTTGGGCTGGGGTGACCGCCTTGCTCCTTGCTCTCCCCTCCTCCATCAGGTGAGATAGGGCTTCTGGCCGGGCACAGTTGGGCCATGAATGAGGCAGAGACACGGAAGACCTCATGAGGCCCAGGCTTGAATGGAGAAAGGCACTTCTTGAATTCTGTTGGCCAAAGCAAATCTCAGTGTCTGCCTGGTTTCAGGGGTTAGGGACGTTAACTCTATCTCCAGCTAAGAGGAGCCAAGAAGTCATGTCAGCAAGAATGTAGATGTGGTGTAGGGCAGGGAGCCCCAAATCAGGGCTTAGGCTGGGAGGGTTCTTGGCTTTACCCAAGGAAGAATTCAAGGGCAAGCTGGTGGTGTTAGCAGCTTTTACTGAAGCGTCTGTGCATAGCAGCAGCAGAGGTCCTGCTCCTTGCAGAGCAAGGCTACCTCACAGGCCGTGCACCTAGAGTAGTGGCTCAGAGGTGACTCTGAAGTTGGATTTAAACCAGGTTTTAATTACATGCCAATTAAGGGGCAGGTTATGCAGAAAATTATTGGAAAATGGTGGTAACTTCTGGATGGCTGGGTCATTGCCATGGAAAGGGGTAGTAACTTCTGGGTGTTGCCATGGCAATGGTCAACTGACATGGCACTGTGGGTGCATCTCATGGGAAGGTGCTTCTGCCTGGGACCTGATTTAGCTAGTCCTGTTTGGTCCCAATTCTAAGCCTCATCTCTTACCTTTCTACCTCAGATGCAGGGAGCGATTGTGGCACAGTTTTGCAATCCGTTTGTGTCAGATGCCATTGGAATTGAGAGAGGACGTGCATCTGGCTTTGGTTTGTAGAGAGTCATTCCAGTGGCCACACAGAAAAAATCAGGAGTGGAAGCAGGGACCCCACTGGGAGCCGTGTCCTGATGCGAGATAATGGGGGCTTCCACCAAGTCAGGGTGGGGAGGAGCACGCAGGCTCAGGGCGCAGGCTCAGGGTGCATCTTCAAGGTTGAATCAACAGGGTTTGCTGATGGACTGGACGTGGCGTGTGAGAGGCGGGAAGGGGTCAGGACGTGAGTTTTTGGGGCAGCAATGGTGTCGTCTGCTATGACAGGGAAACCTAGGGATGTGCGGCTCCGGGTCGGGGTATCACCACATGTGGGAGATGGCGAGCATAGTGACCCCTGGATCCTCGGGGTGGGAGAACTCCAGGTTCCCACTCTACAGACCTCCCCGCTGATCCTCAAGAAACCCACATTGTTCCATTAGTAGACGACAGGTGCAGTAGAACAGTAGAAGCGGCTCACTTGGGTTAAAGCATGATGCTCAGGCAGTCATCACCATGGCTTTCCATCCCAAACCCCGTGGTCACCATTCTCATCTCGCACCTGACGTGTCGTGTGTCTTCCACGTCCTAACGTGACTGGGGGGCAGGGGGCGGCGTGCGGCCTGTGACTGAAGACTGCTCGTCCTGTATTCATGGGGGTAATTAACAGCTGTGGAGCTGTGCCAATGTGCATTCAGGGCCTCTCTGAACTGATAATTAGCCCACTGGTCACATTCATATGCGGGCTTTTTTGTTTCCAAATATCGCTGATGTGCCGTCTGTCTTAATAGTGATCATCCAGTTTAGCTAAAGACAACGTGCCCTGCTTCCCTGCAGCCCGTGATTGGTTATGCACAGAAACACATGGTGTATTCATTTATTTTTTGTTGTTGTTTTTTCTCTGAGAAGGAGTCTCGCTCTGTCGCCCAGGCTGGAGTGCAGTGGTGTGATCTGGGCTCACTGCAACCTCCGCCAGCCACGTTCAAGCGATTCTCCTGCCTCAGCCTCCTGAGTAGCTGGGATTACAGGTGCCCGCCACCACGCCCAGCTAATTTTTGTATTTTTAGTAGAGATGTGGTTTCACCATGTTGGTCAGGCTGGTCTCGAACTCCTGACCTCGTGATGTGCCCGTCTTGGCCTCTCAAAGTGCTGGGATTACAGGTGTGAGCCACTGCATCCGGCCCACACGGTTCTTTTCAGAGCCCGTTTTGACTGTATTGTGGGGGTTGCCAAGTAATTTTCACTTGAAGAGTCAAAAAAGTATGTCCAGATATGCAGATTTTAAAGGGAAATGGATTTGTTCACCTCAGGCACCGGCTTCCCGAAGAATTTCAAAGCCTACAGTACTTGCCCTGATTAAAACCTATATAACAAACCTGCACATGTGCCCCTGAACCTAAAATAAAAGTTAAAAAAAAGAAATCTAGTTGGACCCACACCCGAAGACATATTCATTCAAAAATATTGAGCAACCACTTTGTGTCAAATGCTTTCTTGTTTCTGGAAAAAGTGATCTCAATCCATGCCCTTGCTTCTGGTGGAGAGTTGATGAATTCACGTGCAGGTCAGGTGGGGAAGTGAGAAGGGGTGAAGGGTGATAGTCATGGAAGAGCTGGTTTACATTTAGTGGTTGGGGAGACCTCACTGTGGTGAGTCCTTTGAGCAGAGACCTGGATGAAGCCAGGGAGGGAGCTGTGCAGAAGTGCAAAGGCCCTGGGGCAGATGGTGAGTGCCCGCTGTGTCTGAGAAGTGTGTGGAAGTCCGAGGAGCAGGAGTAGAATGAACGTGGGGAAACAATTAGAAGATGAGGTCAGATGAGGGAGATGACATGGAGCAGATCACTTAAAGCTTTTGAAGGCCAAGATAAGGACTTTGGCTCTTTTCTTCCTGAGATGGGAAGCCATTAAACGGTTTTCAACAGTAGAATGACGTGATCTAACCTGATTTTTTAAGGAATTATATCTGCAACTCTGTAGAGATGTAGTACACAAGAGGAGGTGCAGGAAGACCCGCACAGAGGTACACCAGTTAGCTATTGCTGTATCACAAAGCACCCTGATATGGTTTGGCTCTATGTCCCCACCCAAATCTCATGTTGAATTGTAGTTCTCAATGTGGGGGAAGAGACCTGGTGGGAGATGATTGGATCATGTGGGCAGACTTCCCCTTTGCTGTTCTTGTGATAGTGACTGAGTTCTCACAAGATTTCTTGGTTTAGAAGTGTGTAGCCCCTCCCACTTCATGCTCTTTCCTGTTGCCATATGAAGATGTGCCTGCATTTCCTTTGCCTTCCGCCATAACTGTAAGTTTCCTGAGGCTTCCCCAGCCATGCCTCCTGTACAGCCCGAGGAGCTGTGAGTCAGTTAAACCTCTTTTCTTCATAAATTACTCAGTTTTAGGTATGTCTTTATAGCAGTGTGAGAATGGACTAATGCAACCCAAAAAAAGTGGCTGAGATTAGTGATTCGTGTTGATGTCTTATGGCCGTATTAGTTGACTGGGCAGCTACATGGTTCTCACCTAGGGTCTCCTCTTGGGTAGTTACGCTTAGATGGCAACTGAAGTTGCAGTCATCTGCAGCCTTGGCTGGCTCTTTGCCTGCGTGTTGTCCTCTCCCGAGTTGGCTGGAAGAGAGGGGACAGGCCAGATATTTCTCTCCTCATGTGGCCTCTCCACAGGCTAGCTTGGGTTTCCTCACAGCCTGGTGGATTCGGGGTCAGAATTCCTCCACAGTGGCTGAGTCCCCCCAGAGCAAAGACCTCACAAGCCCTAAGCAAAAGCTACAAGGCTACTTATGACTCAGCTTTGAAAGTCCCTTCTGCCAGGTCTTACTGGAGAGAAGACAGGTATAGGTCTGGATTCAAGGTGAGGGGATGCCACAGGGGCATGCATAGTAGGGTGTGGGGTCCATTGTGGAGAAGTGGCATCCTTGGAGACCAGCTGCAGAAAAGCTTTTGAAATCATCCAGGTGAGCGATGGTAGAGGCTTGGACCAGAGTGGTGGATTCGATGAGAACTATCAGGTTCTTGATGCAGTTTGAAGGTGGAGGTAACAGGATGCTGACAGATTGACTTTGGCTTAAGCAAGAAAATCCAAGGATGATTTGAAGGCCTTGTAGTCTGAGCAAGATTAAGAAGAAAGTAGCATTGATGACGTGCAGAGGACTCAGGGATGCGTGGTGAGGGGACCAGAGGAGGGGGGAGGAAGTCAAGAGCTCAGCGTAGGATCCAGTGTTGGGATGCCCATGCAGCATCCAAAGGGAGAAGTCACGTGGGCAGGAAGATGTCCCCTTCTGGAGTTAGGGAGAGACATGGCTGGAGATGGGAATTTAGGAGTCCTCAGATTAGAGCTGGTGTTTAAAGGTATGTGCCTGGAGAGATTGTAGATACAGAAGAGAAGCAGTAGTGAGGGGTTTACTTCTCTTCTGAAAGCTGACACCATTTGGGTCAGGGCCTGTGTGATCTGGCCATGGCTGCCTCTCCAGCTTCATCTACTGCCGCCCTTCTCCTCCTCACTGTGGCACAGGGCTCCTTTCAGCTCTCCCAGCAGACACGTCCCATCCCACCTCCGGGCCTTGGCGTTTGCTGTGTCTGCTGTCCAGATTGCGTTTGTCCCGTTGCCTTCCAGGAGACGAGAAGCTCCGTAGTCTGGGAGTGGACCTGCCTCCCCTCTTCCAGCTGTCCCCGGTGAGGGCAGAATGGAAGTGAAGAGCCAGCCAAGCCTGAAGATGATTCCACCTTAAGTTGCCATCTGAGCACAACTGCTTGGAGACCCCAAGTGAGAACCATGTGGCTCAGCCCAGTCACCCACAAAGCCATGAGATGTCATATCTTTTCCTGCTTATCAATATATCCCTAGTATCCATCCTGGGAGGGAGAAACCATATCATCAACGTTTAGGGACGGAATGAGTGAGTGACAGACACAGGCTGTTCTTAAGTTTGTGCAGTGAAGCTAGTCACTGCTAACCCACCTGCTAACAATATCTGTCACCTTTACCACGACCATCAGGGCCATTCTGCCTTAATACTGTGTGTCCCCTGGAGGCCATGCTCCACCCTGCAGCCACAGCCACCCCGTTAAAATCCAGTCATGCCTCTCTCCTGTGTAACACCTACCAGTTGCTTTGCATTGCACAGAGATAAAAACCTAAACCTGCTACCTGCACTCTCTAGCCCCACCTTGTCCTTCAGCCTAGACTCTTCCTGTGCCCCCTTCCACCCCGTACCCACAGGCCCTGTCTGTCTTTGTCTTTCTGGAACATACTCACTTATTTCCACTCCAGGGAATTTGCACTGAGTGTTGTTTTGTTTTGTTTTGTTTTAATTTGGAATGCTGTTTCCCTCAGCACTTTGTATTTCTGATTCCTGGCTTATTGGGTCTGTTTCATGTTGCTTTCCTGGCCATCTGGTCTAAAGGACCAGAGGCCCCCCTTGCTGGTCACCTGTACATCACTGGGTTCCATTTCTTCAGCGCACTCATCTTGTCTGCTTTAACTGTCTGCCTGTGTATTTGTCTTCCCCACCAAAATATAACATCCTCAGGACAGCCTTTGTTCTAGTGCCCAGCACAAAATCTGGCATATAGTAGACACTCGATATATACTGATTGGTTGATAAATTAATAACTAAGCAAGTACATGCATGAATGAGTGAGGGGTTGAGAGATTGCCTGGCTGGACCGACCAGCACTGCAGACACTTGCTGCCTTCGCAGAGAATGACTGGGCAGCCGGAGGCCTGGAGTCAGTGCTGCTTTCGTGGAGAATGACTGGGCAGTCGGAGGCCTGGAGTCAGGGTGCTTCTCTGCAGAGGTTGCTTCTCTGGGACTCACAGGGGACTCTATAAAGTCACATCTACAGATCAATCTGCAGTTTCTTTCTGGAATAGGCAGACTCTCGCTAAGGGGAGTAAACACTGGCGAGTTCGTGATTTCCAGCATCTCCTCAGCCTGGGCGGGTGTCGGACAAGGATCTCTCCACCCCACACTCCTTGTTGCATTTAACTCATAGTCAATCCTCCGTTTAGGTCCTGGCACAGGAGTCTGATCAAAACACCCAGCACTCCTCTGAAGCAGGGTCCCTATCAGAAGTGAGCGCATTGTGATAAACAAAATGCTTTTTATTCTCTAGCTTCTCAGATTCAAGTAAAAAACACATTGGGCTTTTTTACTCACTGCAAAACAAAACAAAACAAAACAAGTCTCATGTGTTTTTCACGTGAGTTCCTATTGCCTGATACTCAAGACATTCTGGGTCCTCAGCCTCTCCCCAGCTCCTGGGTGAAGGGACTGCAGCCTGTGGGGCTTCACTCACAGCAATGGTCAGAGCATCTCTTCAGCCCCTTGTCCGTGGCCCGTGAGACGCTTCTGTTCTTCAGATGCGGTAGAGCGACGGCTGCTTTTATTTTAGAGTCCTGGCAGGGAAGAACGGCTTAACTTCACACTCACAAGGTTTAACTTCAGAGAGCTCAGTCTAGAAGCAATTAGAGGCAGGGGCCGGCGAAACCACCAGAGGCTGTGAGCAGGATCCGTGGTCACGGAGCCCAGGGAGCAGAAGGCAGGTGGGAAGCTTCTGGACGGAGTGGGGGTTGAATCGGCCTCTCCCCATGTCCACCCAGAACCTGGGTGTGGGGCCTAGTTTGGAAATAGGGTGTTTGGAGATGTCACCAGGTAAAGGTGAGGTCATACATCGGGGCGGGCCCTCATCCAGCGACAGGCTTTGTAAGAGAAAGGAGAGGGGAGTTTGGATAGAGACACAGATGCTCAGGGAGGAAGCCACGCGTGGATGGAAGCAGAGATCAGAGCGATGTGACCATGAGCCACGGAGTGCCCAGGAGCCTGGAGAGGTGAGGGGGAGCCCGCCCTGGAGCCTTCGGAGGGTGCGCGGCCCTGTCCACACCTCGGCTGAGGACTTCCGGCCTCCAGGGCTTGAGACGATGGGTTGCTGTCATTTTAAACCCCCAGTTTATGGCCCTTTGCTGCCGCGGGCCTTGTGGCCTCACAGGGTGAGAAGTGGGGCCTGTCGGGGGAGCCAGATGCACATCCCGGTCTCTCTTCACGCCGCTCAGTGATGTCGGGGTGGTTGTGGTCTGATGGCCTGGGCAGAACACCTCGAGGGTCCCACTCCTCAGGGACAGGACAGGAGTCCCGACGTGCGGAGAGGTGCGCGGTCCTCCTTGGCTCCCCTGCGTGGCCTGCAGCTGAGAGAAAGGTGTGCCTGAAGGAGGCCATCACAGGCAGGAAACCATCATGTGGTCACTTTCTGGGGAGTGGCTCTGTCCATAGCTGCTGGGGGCCCGGCACAGAAGGGGGCTCAGGGTGATGGGGCCATGGCCTTTCACAAGGCGCCCGTGTGTGCTGGTCTCCCGTGGACAGAAGCATCCCTCCTGCAGGAAGTGGATGGAGCCTTACGCCTCACAGCCTCGTCTACCCCAGAGCTGCTCAGCAGGGCTGCTGAGACCGGAGTGAGGACAGTGAGATGGTGGATTAGTCCGTTTTCATGCTGCTAATAAAGACATACCCGAGATTGGGTGATTTATACAGGAAAGAGGTTTAATGGACTCACCATTCCACGTGGCTGGGGAGGCCTCACAATCATGGTGGAAGGTGAAAGGCATGTATCACATGGTGGCAGGCAAGAGAAGAGAAGGGAACGAGAATCAAGGGAAAGGGGTTTCCCCTGATAAAACCTTCAGATCTCGTGAGACTACCACAAGAACAGTATGGGGGAAACCGCCCCCGTGATCCAATTATCTCCCACCAGGTCCCTCCCACAACACATGGGAATTACTGGAGTTACTATTCAAGGAGAGATTCGGGTGGGGCACAGCCAAACCATGTCAGATGGCTACAGGCATGGACCTACTCTCCGCCATAGTCTACAATGCTTTACAGTTTAGGGCCAATGAGTTAGCGTCAGAATCATCACCCACCCTGGGGGGACATTCCTGTTGATTTCAGTAGCCTCACCTAATTCAAAGACTTTGGGCTTTTAGTTAGAACAGTCTGGGTTCAAATTTGAATGCGATCATTAACTAGTTGTTTACATGTGATCAAGAGAACTAATTTCTGGGAACCGTGGTATCCTCTCATCTTTAAAGTGGCCATAAAGTACCTTTCTAGATGTAAGGGTTCAAAGCATAGAATGTGCCCAGTGATCTAACACAGTGGCTGGTGCTGGAGAGGTTGGTGATCAAGAATAGCTAATACTGTGAGCAATTTCATTGATATACACCCTCAAAGGAATCTACTAGAATAGACAGAAGGATAGCCAGTTACCATGCCAGATGCTTGGAGTAAAATGAGGAGCAAACCCTAGGTTATTTCTGTTTTCATGAAACTTAACCTCCTACTGGGGTGGGAGGAGCACAGAAAAAAATCAGGTCATCTAGCAAATAGATAAGAATTTCAGACATGGAGGAAAACGGTGATGATGAGCCAGGGTTACCTGGAGGGTGAGGGGAGCGCAGGGCACCCTGCACATGTCTGTTAGGGGGTGACGCTTCAGCTGAGGCCCATGTGACAACGGCCTGGCCAAGCAACGTCCCCTGGGGAATTCTCACAGGGGCAAGAGGAGACGATGGGCGGCACCGAGGCGGGAGCCACTAGCGTACGTGCCAGCACGGCTGAGGGCGTGGCCCAGGGCAGGTGTCCAGAGGCATGAATCCAGGCAGATGGGGAGCAAGTGAAGCAGCTCCCCTCATCATTTTGGGGGATGCAGAGGGTCAGCTGTGCTTCCCCAAATGACGCCCAAGTCCTAAATCTATGTACTTGTGAATATGACCTTATTTGGAAATGAGTCTTTGCAGGTGTCATCAAGATAAGGTCATGCTGGAGTAGGGCAGGCCCTAAACCCAAGGACTGTTGTCCTTCTAAGAAGAGGCACAGAGACACCCAAGGGGATGGGAGTGAGGTGTCTTGTGGTGAAAGATCACCAAGCATCACCGGCCACATCAGCAGCTGGAGCGGGGCGTGGAGCGGCTTCTCCCTCAGAGGTTCCAGGAGAGGAGCCGGCCCTGCCGACACCTGGATTTCAGCCTTGTGTCCTCCAGAGCTGTGAGAGGAAACCTTCCATTGTCGTAAGCGGGAGTGCCAGTCGTGGTACTTTGTGACGCAGTCGTCATGAACGTATCCCTTTCCCACACACGGTGAAGTGCGCTGGGCAGCAGGGAAGGGGTGTGTCCCAAGTAACCAGCACACAGGGCTGGAGTGTGGGTCCCGGAGGCCTCCGTGGGTTCCCTGACCCCTACTTTGCACTTTCTCTCTTTCTCTCTCTCTTTCTCTCGCTCTTTCTCTTTCTCTCTTTCTCTCTCTCTTTCTCTCTTTCTTTCTTTCTTTCTTTTTTTTTGAGAGAGGGTCTCACTCTGTCGCCCAGGCTGGAGTGCAGTGGGCAATCTCAGTTCACTGCAACCTCTGCCTCCCGGGTTCAAGCGATTCTCCTGCTTCAGCCTCCTGAGTAGCTGGGATTACAGGTGCCCGCCACCAAGCCTGGCTAATTTTTGTATTTTGAGTAGAGACGGGGTTTCACCATGTTGGCCAGGCTGGTCTCGAACTCCTGACCTCAGGTGATCTGCCTGCCTCGGCTTCCTAAAGTACTGGGATTACAGCCACTGCGCCCAGCCCTACTTTGCACTTTCAAAGCACGTTTGCATCCACCGTCTTACTGTGGTGTGGAGGCAGCGGCAGAGCAGTGCAGGGAGAACCATGGTGGCGGGGAGGCGCCAACTTCCAGGCCTGATGCTTGCTGGAGTCTGGAGTGGGCTCCAGGAGGGCCAGTGCAGGGTCTGTCCTTCTGAGTCGTTCTGTCCCTGTCCCCAGCGCAGTGATACAGAATGAGTGTTCTGTCCCAGAGGGTGGGATGTACTCACAAGGGGCTGAGTCATCTCTGTGAGCCTCGGTTTACCCATCTGTCACAAGCTTGTATTTTTATATCCTCACCCGAGCGATGCTTGTCTTTCCCACTGGGATGTCAGCCCCCCACAAGCCGGGGCCTCTCAGCTTTGTGTCCACCGTGTCTCCAACGCCTGTCGGGCCACCTGGACGCAGCTGGTGCTCAGGAAACACTGTAGAGAGGAGAGCAGCAGAAAGGGCGGATATCCGGGCAAATGTAACAGCCTAGGCCAGGCTGTTTTTCTCCTCGTAGGCTCTTTCATATACATAAATGATGCTTCAAAGAAAACGTAGAACACTCTGACGGGGTTTCAGTTATATAGATGGAACATGTAAGAATTCCACTTGGAAGAGCAAGTTTTAATTCTGAGTAGATTATTTAAATTTAAATATGTATTTTGAATTCCCTGGGGCAACCACTGAGTGTGACATAAAAACATATAAGAACAGCACTCCCCAGAACATAGAACAGCCTTCCTCTGGAACATAGAACAGCCTCCCGCAGACATAGAACCCCAGCCCTCCATGAACCTTAGAACAACCCTCCCCTGAACATAGAACACCCCAGCCCTCATGGCTGGAACATGAACAGCCCTCACGCGGAACATGGGAACAACCCTCCGGGAACATGAGCAAGCCCTCATGTGAACATAGGCGGCCACTCCCGGAACATAGAAACTGACCCTCCATGAACAGCAAACATGACCCTCAGCCAGACAGCAAGCTGACCCTCAGCGGAACATGGAAGCTGACCCTCCATGAATATGGGAGAGCGACCTTGGCCGAGAACAAACGACCTTCCCGGGAACATAGAGCAGCCCTCGGGGAACATAAACGACCCTCCCAGACATAGAGCTTGACCCTCCATGAACATGAAGCGACCCTCCATGGTTTATGAAACTGACCCTCAGCAGGTTGTGAAGCTTGACCCTCCATGGAACATAGAGCGATATGCCCGGGGAGCATAGAAACGACGCTCCCGGGAACATAGAGCGGCCCTCCCGGGAACATGAGCGACCCTCCCGGGAACATAGAGCGACCCTCCAGCCCAGACAACCAAACGACCCTCAATAGACATAGAGCGACATACATGGCAGGGAACATAGAGCAGCCTTCCCAGGAACATAGAGCGAGCCTTGGCATGGGAACATAGAAACGACCTCAGTTGCCCATAGAAACACGACCCTCCACAGGAACATGAAGCGGCCTTCCCGGGGAAATATAGAGCGACCCTCCCACCAGGAACAGCAAACATTCCCGGGAAGATATAAAACGACCCTCCTGGAACATAAACGACCCTCCACTTGAACCAGAAGCCCTCCTTGAACATAGAAATGAAGCCCTCCATGAACATGAAGCGACCTCCACATGGGAACATGAAGCAGCCTCCCAGACATGAGCAGCCTCCCGGGAACCCCTTAAGAGCGGCCCTCTCCATGAGACATAGAAACGACCCTCCATGAACATAGAAAGCCGACCCTCATGAACATGACAAACCTCAGTGAACATGAAACAGCCCTCCCCGGAACATAGAACGGCCCTCCGCGGAACATAGAGCGGCCCTCCGCGGAACATAGAACGGCCTTCGCCGGGAACATAGAACGGCCTTCCCCGGGAACATAGAACGGCCTTCCCCGGGAACATAGAACGGCCCTCCACGGAACATAGAGCGGCCCTCCGCGGAACATAGAGCGGCCCTCCGCGGAACATAGAACGGCCCTCCCCGGGAACATAGAGCGGCCCTCCCGGGAACACAGAGTGGCCCTCTGCGGGAACACGGAATGGCGCCCCGCGGAACACAGAACGGCCCTCCAGAACATAGAACAGCCTTCCCGGGAACATAGAACAGCCCTCCCGGGAACATAGAACAGCCCTCCCTGGAACATAGAACAGCCCTCCCCGGGAATATAGAACAGCCCTCCCCGGGAATATAGAACAGCCCTCCCCGGGAATATAGAACAGCCCTCCCCGGGAATATAGAACAGCCCTCCGCGGAACATAGAACGGCACTCCGGAACATAGAACGGCCCTCCGCGGAACATAGAACGGCACTCCGGAACATAGAACGGCACTCTGGGAAACATAGAACAGCACTCCGCAGAGTATAGAATGGCACTCCACAGAATATAGAACAGCACTCTGTGGATACATTAAATTGAAACCAGGTTGGGCTGCAGGCTTCCTCGCCTGCAATCATGTTATGTCGAGGTGTGCAGATCACCTGAGGTCAGGAGTTTGAGACCAGCCTGGTCAACATGGTGAAACCCCATCTCTACTAAAAATACAAAAATTAACCAGCTGTGGTGATACACTGTAATCCCAGCTACTAAGGAGGCTGAAGTGTGAGAATTGCTTGAACCCAGGAGGTGGAGGTTGCAGTGAGCCGAGATCGCGCCATTGCACTCCAGCCTGGGCAACAGAGTGAGACTCCATCTCAAAAACAAAACAAAACAAAATGAACAAAAAGAGACAACAAAAAACAAAAAGAGGCAGGAAAGGGGAGATCAAATAATGAAAATGGGAGGGAACTAACAGAAGCCAAATCATAAAGTGGCTGACCTAAATAAAACTTAGTGATATTTACATGAAACATGATTCCTGTGCAGATCACTGTTTTGTTTTGTTTTGTTTTGAGATAGGATCTCACTCTCTCACCCAGGCTGGAGTGCAGTGCATTCCTAGGCTCACTGCAGCCTTGACCTCCTGGGCTCAAGCCATCCTCCTGCCTGAGCCCCAGTCCCCTGAGAAGCTGGGACTACAGGTGTTTGCCACCACACTTGGAAAATTTTTTGTATTTTTAGTAGATATGGGGTTTTGCCATATTGCTAGGCTGGTCTCAAACTTCTGGACCCAAGCAATCCACCCACCTCGGCCTCCCAAAGTGCTGGGATTACAGGTGTGAGCTGCCACACCTGGCCTCTGTACCGATCCCTTTGAATCTAACATTTAATCTCATTCTTGCAACAACCTAGGAAGGACGGTGCTTTTTGCTGCCGTTCAATAAACGTGAAACCTGAGGTTCAGAGTTACCTAACTCGCCCCAGGGCACAAAGCCTGTACACGTTGGAAATGGCATTGAACACAGGTCCAGCTGATAGGATCCCCTCCACCTGGCTGGCCAAAATCGCAGGCTCACAGCCGGAACCACTGGGGCATGACAGAAACTGTGTGTGAGAAAAATAACGCTCCCAAAGCAGCACGGGATGAGTGCTGCCGTCCCCGCGTCTCCGGGATTCATCAGGGCCAGAGGAGAAGGAGGGAGGCTTTAGGATCAAAGGCTAATTAAGACTCAGGAAAATCTCTCTCTCTCTTTTTTTCTTTTTTTCCCAAAGGAACTCCTAACGATCCTTTTTTTCCCAGTTTGAGAAACTAAAATACTTTGGCTGAAATAGACTTCACTGAATTCGCATGACTGTTTTCCACGTTCATTCTCATTCTGAATGAGTGTGACTTCTGTGGCTGGGGCACAGAGTCGTGATGCCATGAAAACAAACAGCTTTAAAGACCTTGTCTTTCTCGCTTTTGAAGACGTGGGTTCTGTGAGTGCTTGCGTTCTTTCCGCCAGGTGCTGGGTGAAAGGAAATCATGTGTACATAAATGCTTCATTATTTCTACCATGCACAGCAGATCCCACTAATGTGACATTCAAAGTGTCGCCGTTAACTCCTGTTAGGGGAAATTGCTTTTTCCTTAATTTCTTCGCTCAGGCAAGGCGGCATCCAAAGCAGAGGACAAGTCCACCTTTGATCTGACGTTGAGGAGATAATTCAGTTTGCTCCAGGTTTGTTCGTTCCGTGTCACATCCGAGATTTTCCCTGGGAAAGCGGCACCCTGACATTTGTAGGCAGCTTAAGCGCTGGCGTGAATGTCGACAGCCGGCTATAAATATCGCTGCTTTAAAAATAAATCCTGCCACAGGCAGAGTGTTTCAGACAGGCATTTTTGGCCGTGGTGTAATCCTGAGTCCTTTTCAGATGTGAAGCCTCCCCATGAATGACAGCGTGTGCCCTGGGAAGGTCTCTGCGCGGGGAAGCGGAAGTCTGGTGCCAGGCTGTGGTGGGATTCTGTCTTTGGGCGAAATGTGGGGTTTTCAGACTCCCTTTGGGAGTCCCCGAGCCCTTAGTGCTCCCAGGAACAGAGAGAATCCCAGTTGCTTGTGGAAGTCGTGCGAATGAAAGTACAGTTGCCCCCGAGGAGAAGTGCAGATGGCTCTGCCCCAGCCGTGTCACAGAGGCACGGTGTGCATGGTGGCCTGAGAACTCTGGAAGGAAGGAGGCGGAGTGACTTTGGGGCACTGCAGAAAAGGTTCTCATGTGTACTCCTTGCAGAGAGTCCCAGCAAATATCAGCACATCCCACAAATATGAGAGAGGTCCCCGGAGGAGGCCTCTTAGACAACAGAGAGCGGAGACAGTGGAGAGAGTGTGAGCTGGGCTCACTAGGTGCAAATCCTGGCTTGAGCCTTTACTAGCTGGGCAAACTTGAACACGTTACTCAACCTCTCTGGGCCTTGGTTTCCTTCTCTGTCAATGGGAATGAAAATATCGCCTGCTTCAAGGGTTGTTGTGCAGATTAAATGGGTGATATGTGTTCAGTACTTAGCATAACAGTACTTCTAGAACTTAGTAATCTTCAGATGTGTTTAGGTAAGCATGTGGAGGCTGATGTCTGGAGCCGGGCTGGGTCTCAGGCAGGTTCTCTGGGAAAACTGTGCCAGCAGTGTGCATACAGGAATCAGAACACCATTTTCCCACCAGTTGTAGGTGGTGACCTATGATAAACACTAACGTGGGTTTGGATTGTTGCCACACACAGGGCTCGGGAGCTGCTGTGCAGCCCGTTTCCTACTTTGCTCCCCACCCTCCCACTGAACTCTGATCACATCTCCCTCTTTTATGGTGTGGCTGAGTTCCAGGGTGAGTTGGCATTTGGCCTCTGTTTTAGTCCTGTGGACTGGCCGGTAAGCCGAGAGGTTTACTGCAGCCCCACCTTGGCTGGTTCTGTTGCTGAACGCACAGGTCTCAGCCTTCACACCACAGGTGCCCTGCAGACGAGGTTATTTTCCTTGAATAAGGTTGTTTATGGCCAGTGACTTTTATCTTAGGACCTTGTTTCCTGGCCCTTGGAGAGAAATGGCAGCTGGAACTTACCAAACCTGCCTTTGCCCCTGTGATACTATAACTCTTGAGGTAAACCAAGCACGTCTATCCCCTCCCCCATCTCCCTGTACCCCAACTTATACTTCTGCTGCCGATTCATTAAAGTAGCTGTCAGCCCAGGATTGTCTGACAGCTGGGACCGGAACAAGCTTTCCTACTTGGGAAGAAACATCAAAACTGTTTATTTTTTTATAGGAAAGTTTCAAGCAAACTAAGGGATAGTAAAAAATCCAAGCTAAATTGTAGGTAAGTAAACAAAAACATTATCAGATTGTACATTTTCCTGGACAGATTTATTTTCTGCTTTGTAGGTAGGTAGCAAAATCAACATTTCAGTGAGTTTTTTTTTTTTAACTTAAAATTGTTACAGTAAGTCTATGAAGCAGGTTTGAATTTAGTTATAACAACTCAAGTGAAAGGGACAACACAGAAACAGTTGTTGAAACAGAACAACCCCCCTCAAAATTACTTAATTCACTTTTCTTTTTTTTCTTTTCTTTTCTTTTTTTTTTTTTGAGATGGAGTCTCGCTCTGTCGCCAGGCTGCAGTGCAGTGGCTGGATCTCAGCTCACTGTAACCTCTGCCTCCTGGGTTCAAGCAGTTCCCCTGCCTCAGCCTCCGGAGTAGCTGGGACTACAGGTGTCCGCCACCACGCCTGGCTAATTTTTTGTATTTTTAGGAGAGACGGGGTTTCACCGTGTTGGCCAGGATGGTCTCGAGCTCCTGACCTCGTGATCTGCCCACCTCGGCCTCCCAAAGTGCTTAATTCACTTTTAAGGCGCTCATTTTGAAAGAGGGATAGAAATGTGTCATCAGTTTGGAGTTGGTTTCATCCTTTTCCTTCAGTCTACCAGTCAGACTTCAGTCAAAAAGCAGGAGCCAGCCAAAGTATTTCAAAAGGAGGGACATTAATACCGGGGATTGGTGACACACGGGATAGAAGAGCTACGAAGCCAAATGGCTGCATCGTGAAGCTGGCACCACCTCTAAGGCTGAAGGGACGATGGGGGTGACGCAATCTCAGTCAGGAGCAGAGACCATGGATTAGAGACGGACAGGAAATGGAGCCACTACCAGAGACAACTCAGAAGGCAGAAAAAGAGGGAGAAATCCCTGGCTTCCCTCCCGCCGATGCTGCCTGTTGACTGACCACCCGGAAACAGAGGGCGAGGGCGTCTGGGAAGTTTAGCTCTTTCTGATATTGAGCAAAACAAGAGAAGGAGAGAGAGTAGATCTGAGAGCCGTGAGGCAGTTGATTGGCATACCAAGGTGAGATCTAGGCTGGGGTGCAGGGTTACCCAAAGCCAAGTTGTCGTGGGATTCCATCCTGCCCTCATCCAGGTGTACACATGCTGAGATTCCCACTATTCTATCCGATGCGTGCTGCTTTTATGTAGGCTGTAAAAGCAGGCAAAGCACAGTCTACCAGTTGTTTCCATTATTTCAGAGACAAAGGTAAAAGTTACATGACGACATGGTAAAATATAGGACATGAAAGAATTTAATTGTTAAGTTGTCTGCATTCACGTGGGCTCTTAGCTATCCCAGGGTCATTCAGAAATCCCTGCCAGGGATGTTTAAGCTCAACTCCCCATGCTAGCCGTAAGTTCTCTAGGAGTCACCTCTCTGGAACTTTCCAGAAAGCAGAGCCAAGAGCCCGTCTCTGCAGAATCCACCAGTGTCTATACATGCATTGGTTCTTCTCAGCGAGTCTGTCTGCCTCTGGTGAAGCATTGTATTTCTGCAGATTAGAAGGGAAGTCTGGTCTCAGTTTCTCACAATAACCCCTCTGCACGCTGTCTTCTTGATTCCCTGTATCTCTGCAGACCAAAGCCCAGGGGAGTCCCCAGTTTCTGCTCTTCCTTGATCTATCTCTCATCCTCCCGGAGGCAGTGAGCACAGAAAGGAGCCCTTAGGATGGGAAGTGGGAGGGGAATGGAGGAGAAATAGAGGGTCCGTGATAGAAAGAAACATCGATTAATATCTCAGCCTTGCAACACTGATTTTTCCATAGATGTTTCAACAGAGACATGCACACTGGCTACATTTAGAAAAGTAACGCTGTGCAGAATGAATCAGTATGTCCTCATGCCAGGATGGATGGATATATTTAGCATGTCCGTGTGTTTGCGAGCCTTGTCTATTTCTCTGTTTTTGGTTACTTCGTAGACCTCACTAATACTAAACTCACGGCCCCCACCACCCCCTGACCGAGCTATCTTTTCCCCCACCATCCACCTAACACCACGAATTTCAGCCTTTGCAGCCAATATCTCTCCTATTTTTGGCTTGCAATTTTTTTCGCCATCCACTTCACTCTCCCCTCCTCAGTCTCAAAGCCCATCTCCAAGAGAGGTTTTATTATAGCCGCGTGACTAACTCTGCCAGTGCGACGGCCTCCGGGGAACCAGCTTACGTCTCTGGTTCACAGTTTTGACTGTGGGTTTGGTGAAATGTGGAATCTTTGGTAGTGAGGATCCAACCTTCTCTAGGCTCCGCAAGTGTTAAAGTCTGGTTTCCCGACAGCCACGGGATGGATCCTCCACTCATAATCATTGCTTTAATTCCACTTAGAAAATGTGAATTAGACTCCTGCTGCCTGTGGAGTGCGCACACGGAAGTGGAGCCATTTCTAGTCCAGTTGAGAAAGTGAGAATCACATGAAATTAATCAGAATAGTACAAAGCAGGTTACAGGATTGCTGCAGAGTCAAGTTGGAGGCTGTGAGGGATGGAGAGGGGGGGAGTGTGGGCTGGGGGCATGGGAAAGATGTTCTAGGTGAGAGGCCTCACCTTTGCTATCATTGATTCTGCCTCACCACATGTCAGAGGCTGTTTTGGGCTGGGGGTGCACCAGCAGACAGGGAAGTAAGTCCTGTAATCCTGTGGTTCTCATGAACAAGGGTAGGGAGTGGGATGGAAAGGATGACATAAAATAAACATGTAAATAAAATAATCTCTGGTCACTGGTCAGGACACTTGCCACGTCTTTGTCCATTTTGTGTTGCTATAAAGAGATACCTGAGACTGGGTAATTTGTAAAGAAAAGAAGCATATTTGTCTCACAGGTCTGCAGGCTGTACAAGCATGGCACTAGCATCTGTGCAGCTTCTGGTGAGGCCTCAGGAAGCTTCCAGACATGGCAGAAGGCAAAGTGGGAGCAGGTGTACCACATGGTGAGCGAGGTAGCAAGAGACAGGGAGGCAGAGCCAGGCTCCCTTAAACAACCAGCTCTCCAGTGAACTCAGAGTAAGAACTCACTTATCACTATGTGGAGGGCACCAAGCCATTCATGAGGGCTACGCCCCCATGACCCAGACCCCTCCCACCAGGCTCCACCTCCAACACAGGGATCACATTTCAACACGAGGTTTGGAGGGAACACATCCTAAACCCCACCATGCCATGAAGGGCTGGCCATGTGGTGGTGCAGGGACAAGCATGTCGGGCAGCAGGAGTGGCACTTGCTAAGACCTGGAGTTGGGGATGACCTCGACGTGGTCATGGACCTGAGCAGAAGCCAGTGTGGCAAAAGCATAGTGAGGAAGGGGCAGAGGCGGGAGGTGAGGGCAGAGAAGAGGTTGGATCACAGGGGAGCCTGTTGGCTGCAGCCGGAAGTTTGGATTTGGTACCCGGTGCAGTTGGCAGCCTTTGTGCTGTTGAAGGAGAATGGCTGTGGGGCAATCTCTGGTGCAGCCTGTGGCTCTGGAGAAGCAGGAAATCAAGGATGACTCTCAGCTTTGCATCTGGAGGAGCTGAGGGGATGATGGTGTCCTTGGCCGAGATGGCACAGCTTGGGGAGGGAACTTGTTTGAGGAAGAAAATCAAGAATTCTATTTCGGACAGGCTAAATTTGAGCTTCCTCCCGTACATCCATGTGGGGATAATGAGTAGGCAGTTGGGTATGAGTTGGGAGGGCGGGGGGATGAAGGGTTCATTTGGAATTATGTGGCAATTATAACCTCAAAGCTGGCTAAGATCACCTAAGGAACGGTATAAATAGAGCCGGGGCCCCTCCAGGATTTAGAGATCAGCAGGAGGTCATTGCGGAGGTCAGGGAGGGAGACCAGGTCAGTGCGGCCCACGGGGGCCAGAGTCCAGGGCGTGTCCAGGAGGAGCAGCCCTGGCGTCAGGTGCTGCTGAGGGATTTGGTCCAGTCAAGGCAGGAAAGTGGCCATGGGCTCGGGCCGCAGGGACTCCTCGGCTGCCTTACTGGGAGAATCTCAGCCAAGTGACATGAGGGAGGCTGACTGGAAGGGCTGGAAGAGCGCATGGGAGGGGAGGCCGTAGGGGACTGAACAGAACCCATCCTGTAAGGAGTTTTGTTGAGACGGGAAGCAGATACATGGGCAGTGGCTGGAGGGGGATGAGGACTTTGCAGAAACAGGTAAGATTTGGAGAGATGGATGCTGAAGCCAAAACAAGCCCCAGCAAACCTTGTCCTCCCAGCCATGGCATCTGTGATGAAACTGAGGCTGTCCTCAAGGGCTGAGTGCTTCTCCCACTCACACCTTTCTGACAGCCGCTTCGTATGGACTTGGCTCATTAACCGTAGAAATACAAAGGCTTCTTCACTGCACTTGTTTCCATCCATCTGATCTATAAACCCTCGTCTCACTGGCACCCCAAAGCAAGAGCCCAGCACACCATCTGCCACCCCTTTCTCCTCGGTGACTCTGAGGCCGCGGGGCCACGCCCTGAGCTGTTTCGGTGCCTGGCGAATCTACCTGGCGAGTCCTGGTGGGGAAGGTGGTGCCCTCTTGCCAACAACTTCCTGCCCAGAGATGAATAAAGATGATACAGGCTGCCTTTGGCAGTGCCCCCTTCCAAAATAAAGAGAAGCACAACATTAGCCAGAATTAAGCCCAAATGGCAGAATTAAGCAGCTGCACAATCGGCCACCCAGGCCAGGTGGGCCACGAGGGAGTCGAAAGCTGCTTCTTTGCCCCGGCCCCCGTAGTGCTCCAAGATGACAGTGGCTGGTGTAAGTCATCTCAACCCAGAAGCGGGGCAGTGGCTGGGAGCAGACTGGCCATGAGTTCCGACCTTCTCATGGGCCATGTTCCGGCTGTGGCTTTCAGCCCTTGCTCAGCTTCCCTGAGTCCATTTCTCTGCTGGGAAGCAGTGACCACAGCACCCACCCAACCCTCAGCCTTAAATGAGACAGTGCCTGGGCAGCCATCGTGCCCTGCATATAGTAGGTGCTTAATAAATGGCAGCGGCCACATTCCGATTTCTCACTGTCATTTTACCAATGCGGCTGTAGCTGTCCGTCGTCCTGTTGGTACAGCCGTGGTTGCCCCGTGAGTCCCTCCCTCCCACCCTGGTGTTTAGGTGGCGTCAACAGGACTATACACGTCCAGTGGGAAAGGGTTTCTCCTCTTGAGACTAAAACATAACACAGAGAACTTAATAGATGTCAGGTACTATAGCTCAGGTAAAATTCAAAACACCTCTATGAAGTAGGTGTTAATTAATAATTAACATTAGTTATTTCATTAATTACTAACTAAATGAAAAAGAATAGTGTTGAAAAATTAATCCAAAAGAAGAACATGGAGACCAGAGAAGTTAAGTAACTACTCTAAGGCCACACAGCGGGCCAGTATCAGAGCTGGTATTTGAGCCCAGGTGTTCAGGCTCTTTAATGGCTTTTGCTGACGTGAAAAGCTGGAAGCACCTTTCCCCCAACCTTCCCTGCCAGCCCCTGATGTGGGGAGTGTGGAGAGCCCCAGGGGCTGCGAGGAGGCCCATGCAGCTGGAGAAGGGGGTGGTGGGGACAGCAGTGGGACTGAGCTCTGAGAGGCCACGAGGGTGGCAGTGTGAGGATTTGGCATCTGTGCCGAGTGACCTGTTGTGGGGACAGGGACACAGCGGGGCAAGGTGCCTGCTCATGTTCTGTGGGGAGGAACACACAGCAGGCAAGGGAGCCAGCCAGGGTGTTGGGGGTGGGGGTGCTCAGGAGGAAACTACGGCAGGTGGAGAACGTGGCATGTCCAGGAGGGGCTGGGCGGCCACCAGGCTTCACTGTGAAGTGGCATTTGGGCAAAGGCTGGAAGGCGAGAGTCGGGCTGGCAGGGAGAGCAACGCGTGCGAAGGTCCGGAGGTGGGCACGGGTCTGCTCTCTGGAAACAGTGAGAACGCCAGGGTGTCACAGTGGGGCGTGAGAGGCAGGCAGGTGGCCCTGGGACAGCACGCCGCTTTACTCCCCACCGAGGGGCCCTGAGCTGGGATGGGACATGGGGTCAGGGGTCCACCTCGGGGGGCGTCGGGCTCCTTCCGGCCAAGGACACCTGAGTGACAGACGTTTCTTCTCCAGTCCGTCCTTCCCACGGGACATTGTCCATCAGCGAGCCAGTGTCTGGGGGAACTTTTGGGGGCTTTCCAGGAGCTGCAGAAGCCCTTGCAGCCCCTGTTAGTGGCATGGCTCAGGGACACATCTAGGTGGGGTAGGGGCTCCGGGCACCGCGTCCGGGTGAGGGTGGAGGCTCTGGGCACCGCGTCCAGGTGAGGGTGGAGGCTCTGGGCACTGTGCTGTCCTGCCTTCCACCCACAGCTGCGTGGGGCTCTGTCTCTGGTTTGGGCCGTTGTTTAGCACCATCTTGGTGGGGGGCTTCCCTGGCCCTCTCAGCTGATGGGCCAGACCCCAGCTGGACTGCAGCTCCCATCCCCTTTTATCATAAAAAATAAAAGTGTGTATATATATATAGATTTTTTTTTTTTTTTTTTTTTTTAAACAGAGTCTCTCTCTGTCACCCGGGCTGGAGTGCAGTGGCCGGATCTCAGCTCACTGCAAGCTCCGCCTCCCGGGTTCCCGCCATTCTCCTGCCTCAGCCTCCCGAGTAGCTGGGACTACAGGCGCCCGCCACCGCGCCCGGCTAGTTTTTTGTATTTTTTAGTAGAGACGGAGTTTCACCGTGTTAGCCAGGATGGTCTCGATCTCCTGACGTCATGATCCACCCATCTTGGCCTCCCAAAGTGCTGGGATTACAGGTTTGAGCCACCGTGTCCGGCCAAAAGTATATTTTTAAACAGTTTATTTTTTCTATTTTTCCCCTTTTATTTAATTTTTTACAATTTTGTGGCTGCATAGTAGGTGCATGCATTTGTGAACTGGGCTTTATTTGTTCATAACCCTTAGGACCACCCGACCCCACGGTTCTTAGGACTGCCTGACCCCGCGGTCACCATGCTTAGGACTGCTGACCCGTGTCCACACACACAGTTGGTGTATTTGGATGAGGTCTGTCCCCTCCCCTGCAGAATGTGAGCTCCAAGAGAGCTGGTTTTGTTTTGCTGTTGTTTTGCGTTGCTGTAGCCTTCAGAATCCAGCAGGGTGCCTGACACAAAACATAGTGCTTGTTAAATATTTGTTGAGTGAGTGAGTGAGCGAGTTCTCCTGGTGGAATGTGGCTGAAATCTCCTCATATCAGATTGAGGCAGGTGTTGGGATGTAGGAAATGGCCACTCCTGGAAGTCCAGGACCTCGGATGTCATTTGGGTGCTTCTGCCCCCTCCATGCCACACTCGGACCCTTCTCGTTTCATCCATCTGCCTTCATGCTCTGCCCCCACCCTTGGGGTGTTCTCGCATGAAGACATGGTTGTCCTGTTCCGTGTCCCCAGCTTCTTGGCATCTAGTAGGTGCTCAATAAATGTCAGTCCGATGAACGAATATCCAGGAGAAGCAATGAATGAATAAATGGAGTAGAAATAGTCCTGTCTGCAGCTGGAAGCCCCACAGGGAGGGCCTCATGCGGGTCTGCAGAGACTGGCCATCCTGAGGACCTCCGGGACCCTCATGAGGAAACCCAACCCCAGAGGAAGGCCACACTGCACCGACGTGGCAGCAGGGTTTGGGGAAGAGTTCCCAGAGCTTCTCAGGAGCCCAGGGAATTCCTGGCATCTCTCAGGGCTTTGTCGGTTTGTCTGTCTTGGTGGCTTGTCCCCGTCCTCCTAAAAACACCCTGCAATGTGTGCCGCTGGTTTGCACTCACAGTGAACTGGTGGCGGGCGGCGGGGAAGCCGAGGCTCTTGGAAAGAGACCATAAGAAATGGCGAGGCCCAAACGGGCTGACGGCCCAGCGGGGCAGGGAGAGCCTTGTGCCAAGGTGGATCTCGGGAAGACTGTGCAGCGAATACCCAGGGCTCCCTCCTGGGAGGGCCAGGCCTGCCCGGGCTCAGAACTGGACTGAACGTGGGAAGATACAAGCACGGTGTTTCCCTGGGACCCATCTGGCCCCAGCGTGAACCGGCGATGGCCACTGACTGCGGCGTCCGTGTTTCCTGGGGTTGGTTCATGTTCTGGGGAATTCCATTTCCTCAGGATCCCGGGTTCTTGTGAGAGTTCCCATAGCAGCAGTGAAACCCCCAGATGTCTGTGGGGGTGCAGGGTAGTTACAGCTTCCGAGTTCACTGGAAGCCTCTTCTGGAGACAGCAGAGAGGATGCCGAGGTTATTCAGCTGAAAAAGGTGGATGAACCGGCACGTGAGGCCTCCGGGCCTGAAACACGGGCCGGGAGGAGGACTTCACTTTTTAAACACACACAAAATATCCCACCAACCACAGCGCTTTGCAGAATGAAAAGTGGAGGCCTTCCCCATCCTCAGTTAAAGTGATTCCGTTTCAAGGTATTTCCCAGAAGAAAGGAGCGTTCGGTGGCAGCAGGTAGGGCTACCTTTGTAATCGGCCTGTCTGCCTCTTCCCGCGGGGCCCCACACCCCTCCTCCAGAGCCTGGGTGCCCCCTGCCCTCACCGCCTGCCCGTCTCAGCAGGGACTCCCTCGCCTCCCCACTGCCAGGCTCCTCTTTCCAGCTTAGGCTGAGTCGGCAGCGGCCTCAGGAAACCACGCTAATCTTCTTTTGTGTCCGACCTCATGACTTGCGAAGGCTACAGGCCTTTAAGACTCCGAAACTAAATAAAAATGAGTAAAAGGTGGTAGGGCACGGTGGCTCATGCCTGTAATCCCAGCACTTTGGGAGGCCTAGGCAGGTGGATCCCCTGAGGTCAGGAGTTTGAGACCAGCCTGACCAACATGGTGAAACCCCATCTGTACTAAAAATACAAAAATTAGCCAGGCATGGTGGTGGGCACCTGTAATCCCAGCTGGTAGGGAGGCTGAGGCACGACGATAGCTTGAATCCAGGAGGCAGAGGCTACAATGTGCCAAGATCCTGCCACTGCACTCCAGCCTGGGTGACAGAGCAAGACTCCATCTCAAAGAAATAAAAATAAAAAATAAATAAAAATGAGTAAAAGATTAAAAATCAATAGAATTGTAAAATAATAAATACATTACAATAATGAATAAATGACCAACCAGTTCCAGCCCAGGAGGGAAGTCCCCCATGCCCCGCTGGGCCAGGCACCCTATTGCTTTAGGACCTGGGTCATCTGTGTGGCCCTCGGATGTCGGGGGATGCAGGGGGGCAAGTCCGTGGGGCAGCGGCCATCGGGGGTGTGCACCCTCAGAAGGGGCAGCTCCCATCCCCTTCTCAGTCCTTTTCTGGAGGCATGCGTGGCCAACTCTTCCCATTTTTGAAAGAATCGGGACTTTTATATAAAAGACCCAGATTTTAAAATGTTGACCACGAAGTCACCACACACACACACACACACACACACACATACACATGAATGAAAGGAAATGACAGTGAAATTGCAGCATTTTGTAGCTGGTTGTCCAAGCCCCCAGGATGTGGCTTGGGGGGCCCAGGAAATGTTTTCTGTGACTGTTCCCAGTGTGACTGCCCGCCCGCTGTGGCCTTTTCTATCCAATGTCATTTCCCATGCAATGGTGACTCTGGGCCCGTGAGACCCGTCAGAGGGGAGGGACGGGCACACCGAGGGCGAGTAGGTGAGAGTCAAACCCTGGTACTGGGGATTTAGCGCTGTCCCTCCAAGCAGGACAGACAGATTGTCAGGAGGAGGGGACAGAGCCAGGAATACGGCTCCTCCTCTCTGCTCCAGAAAATGGGCCTGGCCGATGGGGGCCACCTTGCAACCTTTCCAGAGGGGGTAGGTGAAGGAATTTGGACTCCTGGGTCTGAGTGCTCTGGTTCACCGGAGTCGGCAGTCAGGACCAGAGCCTGAGGTTTGGAAGCACCCGGGAGGGTGTGGACTCTGGGTTTGCATTCCGAACGGGTGTCCACTTCCTAGGTGTGTGATGGCAAAGATGACTTCCTGTGCCTCAGTTTCCCTCTCTGTAGAATGAGGCTACTTACAGAACCTACCTCGTAGGCTTATGATGGGGATATATGACTTAAATGCAGATAAAACCTTGAACCAGTGCTGGGCACACAGGACAACATCAGTAAGCCTTTGCTGTTACATACAAAGGACCTGGGCAAAAAAGGCAGAGGAGGGAGATTAAGTTTTTCAAAACAAGCAAAAAGAGGAAAGTCACCTTTGCATGAGAACAGGGTTCTGCTCAAATGCTGGCTGCATTCGGAACCTGAGGAGGAGAAGTGGCAGGTGGAGGGTTTGTTCATGTCACGGCTCCCCCATCGGGAGGGCCGCCTCTGGAAGCATGGAGGTGGGTGCCCCGCAGGGTGGCGAAGGGCTGCTCTGGAGTGACTGGGCTGAGTCAGAGCCCGCTCGGTGCAGGGTATAGGGTGCATGCCCGTGGGCACAGGCTGCCCTGCTCAGCCAGGCCTCTCTCTGTCCCCACAGCATATGCGAGAGGCGGCTGAACGGCGGCAGCAGCTGGAGTTGGAGCATGAGCAGGCCCTGGCTGTTCTCAGCGCCAAGCAGCAGGAAATTGACCTTCTGCAGAAGGTAAGTGGCAGGCAGCCGGGTGCGGCATGTGAGGCAAGGAGTCTGCGGGTGGGCCGGGGACCCCCGGTGTGGTGGAACGGCCGACCTGCAGCCTCAGCTCCCAGGCCTCTTCCTCTCTCTCCTTGCACAGAAGGATTCAGAGTCATTTCTGCTTTCCTGCTCTGGTGTTTCTTAAGTAGACCTGTGTTCATGTTTTATAAAGGAAAAGCGGATGCAAAGCTCTAACCTCTGATGCTGGTGAGGTTGTAGGAAAAGCACATGCATAGAGATGGCTGGCAGGGTATGAATTGCTTTCACGTCTGGGAAAAGCAACGTGCAGCATCCGTTTAAACTAAAAGTGCACACAGAGGGTGACCCTGCCACCTCCATCCTGGACCTCCATCCTGGACGATGCCCTGCAAGGAATACAGGAACCAGTTCCAAAGGAGTTCTGTTTTCTTGCAGTGCTGCTGTGTGGCAGTGGGGATGGGGATTGGACCCAACTGATGCCCACCTAAGGGTGATGGCGTGTGCACCGTGGTCCAGCCACACCAGGTGCCATGTGATGTCAGTGAAAAGGATCATGGTGGTGTGATTCTGCTGTCTTGAGGCTGTTTGCATGACGTGTTATCAAGTGAGAAAACTGAATTGCAGAGCAGTATTTATAGCATGATCCCGTAAGAAAGGAAAAAGGGAAGATAAGACAGAAAGGAAAAGAAATCAGGAGAGAAAGGAGAGAGGCACCAGGGAAGGAGGGAAGGAAGGACTGAGTGATTTGGGATTTTTACCTCTTGGGCACCTGTGATGGGTCTGGGGGCTGAGACAGGTAACCTCACCCCCACTCCAGTCCTCAGCCACGGTCCTGCTGTCTCTAGCCAAATAGCTAGGAGGGTGGTACTCCTGGAGCCTATGGGCTTGGGGTGCCCCCAGGAAGAAATCAGAAGGTGGGGACTTGTGAACAGTTCTCATCTCATTTCCTTCTGGAGCCCAGTGTCCCCACCCAGTCCTGCCCTCTCCTCCCGGCAGGGCAGCCACCCCTATGGCCAGAGTGCAGCTGGCTGGTCTGCAGCCTCCCGCCCGGCGCCGGCTGGGATGGGCCACTCCTGCCCTCTGTGGCCCCTCCACCCATCTGACAGCTTCTCCAGGCCTTGGATCTCAAAATAAAGGACTCACAGTCATTCACCCAGCCTGGGTGGCGATAGGAATCTGTCAGAGCAGTGTTTCTTCTCCAGAGTTTATTAGCAGAGCTTGTTGGAACAGGTAGATAAGTTCTGATGCCATTTCTCTAATCATTTAGCACGAGATCGTATTAAGGATAGATTTCATTAAGCCAGCACTGATGGGGCCTTCACAGCCCTTATTACCTGTCATAATAAGGTGGCAGGTACCCGGAGCAGCAATATTTCATTAGATGTTATCCGCAAGGGATATTGCTGGGACACAGGCAGGAATATTACTCTTATCTTCTCCTGCCATGTCTCAAGGACCTTTCCCGTGGCTGGGCGATGCCTGATGGTAGCTGCATTCATTCATCGCCACTCCAGAAGCCACGTCCCCAGGCGGGGACCGTCTGAGACAGATAATCAGTCTGTAGAAGCACAGAGAGTGTCCAGGAAGGGACAGGATGTCTCCTCTCAACAAAACATTCTCTAGGAGCCTGGAGTTATATTTACTAAGCATTTGATGCCAAGGAGAATGACCTGGAACCGACTCCGTTATTCTGCATCCATGATCTCTTTTGTGTACTGTCCCATTCTCTTGGAGTTCTTTATCCTTGGGACTCACCGTTGTCTCTATTTTGGATACATTGATGCTTCATCAGTGGGGCAGGGGGCAGAGGGAGAGAAACTGGATGACATATGAATGGGCCGATTTTGTAACTTCTAGAGGCTTTGATGTAGTTTTTAGCGTGAGAAGAGAGAGGCCAACTCTTGAGTGGAATGAGATCCGGGGCTTCTTTCCGGAGCGCATCTTCGCGTTCAGTTTCCGCCGTGGGTGGTCATTGCGCTGCACTTGTGACCGGCTCCCTCGTGCTGTCATTCACCAAGTGTCGGCCGTCTGCCCCTCCAAGCAGCCACTCAGCTGCTGTTCCAGAAGCAGGAACACAGCCGCGAGTGGGACACAGCTCTGCCCTCCCAGGCTAAAAAAGAAAGGTGAACAAGTCAATGAAAAAGCGAGTAAGCCCAGATGATGGCGAGGAGTGAAGGGAGTTGAGAGGATGGAGTGGCAGGTTGACGGGGCCGTGACTTTAGATATAGGTGACAGTTCAAGGAGCAGATGACGCCCACCACGCCGAGGGCTGGGGCGGGAGTGTGCGAGGGTTAGGGAGCAGTGCACACACGGGTCCCCTTGGGAACCAGCCCAGAGTATCCAGGGAAGAGGAGGAAGGCCGGGTGGCTGGGGTGCAGCCAGGGACGGGACAGGGGTTGAATTTGGGCCTGAGGCACAGAGCTGGAGCGCTTGCCCCACCAGGCAGTGGTGCCTCCACCATGAGGAATGGATCAGCTGAAGACTGGCCCTCATCTCCCTACCAAGATAAAAGTCACCAGTCGTCTTTGGACTATCCAAGGCCCAAAGATGATTCTGATGAGGGTGCCGTGGAGGCGTCTCAAAGAAGCAACCTCTTCTGTCTTTCTGCAACCCCAGCTCTTTCTTGAACCTGCTGTCACGGGACCCCACCCTCAGCAAGTGGCTTTTGTTAATGTCACCCATGTGTGGGCTTACAGTCCAGTGGGTAGTCCTCTGTCCTTATTTTCTTTGACCCAGGGGCCCAGTTTGAGTTTATGGCCTCCAAGGACACCACCCTCTCCTGGTTTCCTTCTGCACACCAACCCCCCTACACATCACAGGTGACCCCAAGACTCAGTCCTCAAGCCGCATCCCTTTCAGTCTATACTCACTGTCTCGTGCCCTCGAGTAGATGCGTGGGTTTCAGCACCACCTCTGCGTGGTAACTCCCGGATTTAGACCTGGAAGCCAGACGACGCCACTGCGCCCCAATTCCCTTACTCACTCTCTGCTTGACACCACTGCTTGGGTGGCCTCGGACGCCACGTCCCATGTGGAACTCCCCTCTGTCCTCACCAGCACCTACACTTCTGCTGAACTCCTTGAGCTCTGTAACCGCAGCATTTCCCGTTTCTGTACAGCTCTTCCTTTCCCTGGAGCTGATTGCCTTTTTTATTTACTTGTTGTCTTCCTTATCTGTGTACCCATCATTCCTTGGCTCCCCCGTTCCCTGCTGGAGCTGTAAAATTCCTCTCAGGAAAGTCTCAGTCCTCTGGGGAACTTCTGATTCCATTTTCCCCTTGGAGACACCTGCCTGGAGCCTCTTCCTTCAGTCCGGGTCCTGGAAATGCCCCTCCCCACTGTCTGGGGGTCTCCTCCCTGCCTCTTTGTGCTTTCATCCTCAGCTTCCTCGATCTTATAATGTTGTTTTTCTTGATGTGCAATGTGAGGCAGGAGTTTATTCTTCCTGAAATACTGGTGCATTTTGCCATATTTTGCAGTACTTGGAGATTCCTTTGTGGGATCAGCCTCACCTCCAGACCTGACCACCCCTGAGAAGGTGCTGGACATTCAGGCGTCTGATATCGGACCCACATCCCAGCACCTTGTCCGGGGGCACCTTTCTCCCAGGCAGCTCCACCTGTCCTCCTGCCCCGCATGGTGGTCGGGAGAAGCATGTGAGGTCATGTGAAAGGGAAAGCATTTGTTAAATCGGAGAAATAAATGCATGCGTGAATGACGAATGAGTGATGAAACTGCCCAGGGCTCTCCTCCCAGAAGCCAGGGATCCTGAGCTCACGCTGCAGCCCTCATCTCTGGGAGCTGAGCAGAGACACAGTTTAAAAAGGCAAAAGACAGCCAAGCCAGGACCCATGCTGTCTGGTGGCAACCACAGGCTCTCCCGGGAGACGTGTGCTTCCTGGAGACTGGGAGCAAGAGCTCATTCACAAATCCCTGCGTCCATTCACTTCATTCACTCAGCAGATGCTTACGGAGCGTCTCGTGTCAGCAAAGTCCCAGCAATACAGCAAGGAGTGGGGCGGTGTGAGAACAGGCTGTGAGTGGCCACGACGATGGTAGAAACGACTCTGAGCACAAATCTGCTGCTGCAGCGTGTCCGGACTGGGGCCCGGAGTGCAGGCGTGGCCTCCTTTGAGCCGAACCACCTCTGCTGCTCCCCACGCTGCAGCTGCTCCCCACGCTGCAGCTGCTCCCCACGCTGCAGCTGCTCCCCACACTGCAGCTGCTCCCTCCTCTCCCTGGACCGTGCTAAAGCCAGTTCCCTCTCGGGGACCCTCATCGACAATGCCTGGTCCCCGGGTTGTTGCAAAACTGGTTCATTTCTCTCATTGAGTCTCCCTCAGACCAGACGCCACTCCATGCCCAGACAGAGGGCACGTCGCCCCATTTACTGACGCCAAAACTTGCCTGCTTGCTCATGTGGTGGTTTGCCGACTGCCCACCTCCACCTGCTGGCACTTCAGCTCCGTGAAAGGTGCATCGGACGCATAGGACATCGCCTGACACCTAGGAGCTCCCAGCAAATCCTGGATGGACGGAGGTGCTCAACAGCACAGAAGGAATTGGAGATGTGGTGAGGTTCCGTCAGTCGGGGCAGTAGGGTCAAAATCCCATGGATAAGATGACCGACGATAAATTGGCATCAACACTCAGTTTTAGCCCGCGGAGTGAATCAGTGAACAGTCAGCCCTCATGTAACCTGCGGGATGGAGGCACCGTTGTTTTCTCCTTGTTACAGATACGGAGGCTGAGGCTAACGTGCCCGTGGTCCACTTGAGACCCGATCCCGAAACCCTGAAGCTTCCTCTCCAGGTGAACAGTCACGGTCAGCCTGGAGTCCAGCTGCGTTCCGTTGCTTCAGACTTTCAGTTTCTTGTGTAGGTTACGTCCTACACAAGAACGTCTTGTCCTGTGACAAGTGGCAATTACGATGATCCAGTGGTGTGAGCTAAAGGGCTTTTCCCTATTTATAATTCATCTGCAGACTTGACCGATTTTACTTCGGTCTACAGTTCCTCTTACCAGTAGGATGATCGCTTTCAGTCTTAAGGCCATTACTGAAACATGTGATACTGAGAGAAGCTGAGCTTGCCACACGATGCATAGTTAATGCTTTGACTGAATTTGCTGTGCTGGCCTCAGTTGTGTGTGGATGGCTGGGGTGGGTCATAGCTGACCCTCTGTGTTAATTTCAGGCGGCATCTGCCCCAATCCTGTGTGCTCCTGGAGTATTAGAAAATGTCCCTCAGCCCTCAGCTCTGCAGAACTCGTGATTTGAGGGTCCTTGTAGCCCTTGGCATAGTTCGTGAGTTTCACTGACTTTTCTGCAGAGCTAATATAACACCCACGGAGGCCCTTCACTCTGCTCCATCTAAGCCAACGCCCGTTGTCCCGCCACAGTCTCCAGGGGCCTGGACGGCTTATTGCTCTGTGCCGCATCCAACCCAGCTAGATGCCCAGCACTTCGGCCACGGGGAATGTGCCCTCCCTTCTGCGAGCGCCGTCTCCCCGGACGCTGCTGCTGCTGCTGCAGGGCCTGCCCACCCTCCCGGATAGCAGATCCTCTGGGTAACAGGCCTGGTCCTCAGGCCTCTTCCTCCAGCGTCAGGAGCTCCAGTCTCCCTGCTCTGCAGGAACCACTCTCCATAAAGGTCGCACGTTCCCTGTGTTGGCCCCTAAACGAGCCTAGCTTAAGCTGTCGCTTGGATTTTGTAAGAACTCAGTGCTGCCAATTTTAAGTCTATTCTGATTGCCCAAATGGCCCAGCTTGCAAGTAGCCTGCAAAAATGCACTGGTTTTCATCTGAAGCTGGAAACGAAGTTGTACTGCCAGCTTGGCTGAGTTTTAACAGCCTGCTGGATTTTTTTTTTTTTTTTTAAATCCTGCCAGTTTAAAACTATCTTTGATTCAACTGAGTCAATGGTGGCATCATTTATATAATCCCTGTATGTTCCCTGCTTGTTTGTCTCTTTTTCTATTTTGTTATTTATTGTTGCTCTTGCTGGTTTTTGCTTTGAAAGGAACAGTTTTCGGCCTTCAACGGTTGAGCTGAATTCGAGAATGGTGTAATTAACGTGCTGCGTTCCAGTCCCTTGCCCAGCTCTTGAAACTCTCATTGGAAAGATGTGAGAATGGAACGCACATGAATGAACTCTATGGAAACCTCAGACGACTTTTCATTTTTAGCCTGGGGAATGGCAGACTTCCCCTTGGCTGGGGAAGCCAGCTCTTCCCTCTTTTCAGCCCACGGGATTTTGCGAGTGAGAAGTAGAAGCTGTGAAGATGATGTTCACTTGCTTATTTATGATGTTGAATCGTCCATCACTAATTATTCTCCAGGCATAGAGGAAATATTTCTCTAGAAACCGATAATTCCAAAGTAAGTCGCAGAGTAGCATATGGATTCTTTATTCGTGCTCCATGTTTTAAGAGGTGGCTGCACTCTGGTGTCAGAAAATCATGCGTCTTAAAAATCCCCGTTTTCCTGCTCCATGGGGAACGTTTGGGAGACGCTGGTGCCAGTGTGAGGTGCACAGTGTGGACTGTGCTGCAGGCGGGAGCCCGGTTTGTCTTTTCTCCTCGGTCTCGTCACAGCGTCGGGAATCCGACCTCCAGCGTCCCACACTTCAGGAAGTGTCCCTTGCTTTCACAGTTGAGGATGATGTTCATCAGCATCAGCACTCTTGGTTTCGAGTGACAGAAAACCCAGACAGGAAATTGTATTTGTACTTCGGATATGGCTGGACCCAGGGCTCAAGTCTACTGGCCTCAGACTCAGCAGAATCCAAGGCCTCCCTGATATCACCAGGACTGGGCTGCTCTCTGCCCTCCTCTGGATCAGCTTCAGCCTTGGTTTCCCTGTGGAGGTCCCCGGCCAGTCCAGCCCTGACCCTCCTGGTGGCAAAGTGGCTACAGCAGCTCCAGCCTCACCTCCTCCCAAGCCAAAGTCCAGTAGAAAGGAGCCTCCCGCTCCTGCAGCATTCTCAGGCAGAGGCCCGTTGCCCTCCGTAGGCCCCATGCCACCCAGGTCACCAGTCGCTGAGGGTCCAGAACCGTGCTTAGCACAGGGGAGGGCCAGACCCCAGCCAGTCCAAAGGCTCATCCCAGGAGAGGAGGGCATTGAAGCCAGGCAGGCAAACACGACAGATCCTTACCGCCATGATGCTGCTGGGACTTCCAGGCCTGTGAGGACAAGAAATAACAGTGTTCCATTTCAGCTGTGTTTGAATCTGCCCTTTGCCCAGGCAGCAGCCATCCCAAGACATTTCTGTAGTGAAATGTGTGAAGTTACTTATTCTGTGGGATCCGGATGGCTTTGCCACGAGTGCTTTGAAGAGGGCGGCCCTGCCACAGGCTGCAGGTGCCAAGACCTGTTGCGTGCTCAGGACCCAGCCCCAGCCCCTCCTCCAGGGCCTGGGGAGGTCTCAGGGAACCTAGAGCTGATTGGGGGTCAAGTCTGCAGGATTAGGTTTTGTTTCCAAAGCAGTTCATCGGACGTCTGGGCAGACGAAGGTGCTGTCAGAGGCACTGGAGGGATACTTCTGCCACTCAGTTTACCACCTGGGGAAAGAAATAATCTGTGCACCAGACCCCCCGGACGTGCAATTTATCTGTATAGCAAACCTGCACATGTATTTCTGAAACTCAATTAAAGTTAAAATAAATAACGAATAGGAATAATTTTAATTCCTCTATTAGACGAATAAAAATGAATGACCCCTCACCCCCAGTAATTCAGACATTGATCCGATTATCTTCTTTCTCATTTGGACATTTACTCTTTTCTCTCTTTTCCTCAAAAAAGGCTCAGGTTGAGGCTAAGAAGGAGCATGAAGGCGCAGTGCGGCTGCTAGAGGTAAGGAGCATGCCCCTGCTTTCTGCCCGGGGATGGGGGACACTGGGGAGAGTTGCGTTGATACCTGCTAGAAATAATAGGTGATGTTTATGAAGTGAGCCTGGTGCACCAGTTACTAGATGCTGTTCATGCATCTTCTCATGTCGGCCTCACAAGCAACCAGTATGACAGGTGCCAGGTCGATGTCCGTTCTTACAGGGAAACTGAGGCACAGAGAGGTTAAGCAGCTTTCCCTTGACCACACATGCAGACCCAGAATTGTGTGTCTCAGACGTGGTCTGCTGCCCTCTGCTGGCTCTTCTTGGGCGGAAAGCAAGGGGGCATGGCTCACTCGCTTGCTTGCGAATTGATTTCCCCAGGGGGAAAGGTGGGTGGACCCTCTGGAGGCTGCCCTGGCCCCGATGAACTGCCTTGGGGTACCTTTTTTAGGTATGCCACTCATGCTGGGGAGGCATTTGTAGGATCAGAGTAAGGAGGGCCTGGGGAATCAGAGTCCTCAGCGCCATCCGAGGCACTTCCCCGGGTGTGGTCCTCGCAAACGCTGCGTGAGTGACCTTCTCCTGCCTCCCAGAGATGTTTCCCACTGGCCTTGGGAAGGAAACGACCACTGTGTCCCACCTGCATGAGTGGCGTGTTGGGAGTGCCCACCCCTGTCCCTGGCTCCTGGTCCAGTGCCAGCCTCCTTGGGACTGAGTAGCCAGGCAGACGGGGAGGGCTGTGGGGTCCCCTGAGGCCTCTGCTGTCTGCATCCGTCATGCACAGTGGATGGGCTGTGGTGAGCTGGGGCCCCCACCTGCTGAAGTCATGGATGGTGTAATTTACCACCCCACAAAGAGAGATTTACGTAGGAGTGGATCTGCCCAGGGGTGGCCTTCTCCGGGTAATGTTCCCTTAAGAGAGGCCACGGTTTCCCAGTATTGGATGAGGCTGCCCTCTTCGGAATGACCTTGTCCCTTGTCCCCGGGGGAGCAGCAACCACTGAAAACAGGCTTATGTGCATCTCTTACGTTGCCTTTTAAAGTCTATTCCTCCCACAGGAAAAGGTTTCATCATTATCATCCTATATATTAAAATGGATTTTCTGAAAGCCTCCATTAGTTAATAACTATCTGGAGGGAGGAGCGGGATGAATAGCAAATAGGAAAATATATAACCTGGGAGAACAGAAACAGACCTCCAAATGGCCATTTATCTCCCTGGAAAATAATTCACTTTCCCTGGCCTGAGTTATCCACTGCACTTTAATCTGCATCATCTCCTAGCAGAAAAGGTAGTTCCCTCTCCCCAGTTGCCCTGGAGCCCATTGACGTGACCCTGTGTGGCTTCAATCCGCCTCTGAGGGACCGGTCCTCCACGATCCCGCCGTCACCTGTCACCCCGTGCTGCTGGTGGTGCATGCTTTCAAACATGGTGACGGTCGCAACGCAGCGTGCTTTGGTTCGAAAAACAGAGAAGGCAATTCAGATGTGCTGGGAATTGTGTCGTCTTTTATTTACGGCGTCTTTCTGTAACTGTCTTGCTTTGCTCTTCGCGCAGAACACCTTGGACAGCATGCAGGTATTCTAGAGAATAGCATCTTCCCCGCCCGGCGTGCTTGGCGATGCTTTTCCCGTGAGTGGACGCGGCCATGAGTCCTGGGCCTGCTCTGACCTGCCTCTGCTTCCTGAACTGCAGCTTCTGACGCAGGTGGGGGGTGGTTGGGGTTCCTCAGCCTGGGGGAGCCGAGGAGCTGCTTCAAGGAGCTCCACGAGCAGGGCCTCCCCCTCATCCGGGAGTCAAATGCAACGCGTTGCTCGCTGAGGTGCCGCGCAGGCCCAGACACATGGCTCTTCCCGTCCCGCCAAGGCTGTGACTCTCAGGCTGGCACAGCGGTCCTGGGGTTCAGATGACCACAGGGGAGAGAAATTGTGGGTTGATTCTACCCTTGGGCCAGAGTTGTTGAGAGAGCCTAGCGGATAACCCTGAATTCTGTTAATTCAGTTACTGGTCATCAGAATTCACGCTGCACACCTGAGCATCACACCCTTCCGTTCTGCCTCTGCGTTGTGCGGCCAGCAAGCTCCTTCCCACGGGCCAGGGAGGCTGCCTGTGCTCCTCTCTGTCACAGACCACCCCCTTGCTATTCCCCTTGGGGTGTCCCCCCGCCGGACAGGCCTTTGAAAGTTTTCCACGCCTCTGAGTTGGATGGTGAGTTCGTGGAAGGAATGGCCTTTCCCACTGCTGGACAAGTGGTTCTCTAAGTGGGTTCCCTGGGGCAGCAACAGCAGCACCCAGGAGCTCGTGAGCAAAGCAGCTCCTCAGGCCCGGCCTCGCACCTGCTGAATCTGAACTCCTCAGGGAGGGGCCCCAAGGTTGACTGTAATCACCCTTCCAGATGTTTCTCATGCCGCCGAGGTGAGAAGCATTGTTGAGGGAGTCTGTGAGGCCGGCTACTGGGAGGCAGAGAGCAATTTCAGCAGTGCGTTCCCTGAGAAGCCTTGGCCTTTGCAGGGTCCACCTTGGGAACCTGATCCCAACACTGCAGCTGTTGACCGAGAAACCATGGCTGTCAAGTCCCGCCCACTCACCCATCAAAGAACCACCTGTGGTGTGCAGTGGGGGTTTCACGTCTAGGTGTTTGTGTCCTTGGAGAATGGGGCATGTTGGTGACTTTCTGTAGACAGAACATTCCACTGGGCAGAGCAACCTGCTTCCACGCTCAGCCAGATACAACAGAGAGCGCCTAGATAAGATACACTCCAGAACACGTTACATAAAACCCCTGAGCACACGGTGACCCAAAGGCGTCTGAGATGAGTTCCAATCGGTTCAGGACGCACCTGTGACCCAGCCTCGGGAGGTCTCGATGACATGTGGCCAAGGTCGTCTGGGCGCAGCTTTGCTTTTATACATTTTAGAGAGACATGAGCCATCAGTATGGGTAAGGTGTCCATTGGTTTGGTCGGCAAAGGTGAGACCATTTGAAGTGGAGGCTTCTGGGTCATAGCGTAACTGCCTAGTGGGTTCACCTTGCCCGTTGCCTAGATACAGCCAATTTATCAACATGGGTATTGCGATAGAGAAAGAGTAATTCATACAGAGCTGGCCATGTGGGAAACCAGAGTTTTATGACTACTCAATCAGTCTTCCTGAAAATCTGGAGACTGGAGGTTTTAAGGATAATTTGGTGGCGAGGGGGCAGGGAGTTGAGCGTGCTGATTGCTTGGGTTGGAGGTGAAATCACAGGGAGTCGAAGCTGTCCTCTTGCACTGAGTCATTTCCTGGGTGGGGGCCACAAGACCAGATGACCAGACCAGATCCATAGAGGGCGGGGCTGCAAAATATCTCAAGACCTGATCTTAGGTTTTACAATAGTGAGGTTGTCTCCAGGAGCAATCTGGGGAGGGTCAGAATCTTGCGGCCTCTAGCTGCATGACTCTTAAACAATAGTTTATAGTCTTGTGGCCAATTTGTTAGTCCTGCGAAGGCAATCTTATTTCCAGGCAGGGAAGGAGGCTTGTTTTGGGAAAGGGCTGTTATCTTCTTTGTGTCAAAGCTAAACTAGACACTAAGCTCGTCACAGAGTTCATTCAGCCTACACCCAGGAGTGAACAAGGACAGCTTGGAGGTTAGAAGCAGGAGGGAGTTAGGTCAGATCTCTTTCACTGTCTCAGTTATAACTTTGCAATGGTGGTTTCAATAGGTAGAGAAGAGACAACGGGTTGCCTTCTTTTGAGTCTCTGATGAGGCCTTCACTGAATACACAATTTCCATGTGAGAAGGAGGCAGAGGAATAATCATTTACGCCTTAGTCTGGCTCAGTGAGTCTGCATTTTTGCATAAATAATAGGGCAGAAGAAACAGCCAGATACACATTTGTCTCGGGTGAGCAGAGGGTTAGGAGCTGAGTTCTTTTGTCCCACCCCTGTGGAGATAAATGATCAATTTACATTGCCTGGGTGAAATTCAACAGAACTGTTTTAGGGGAAAGATCTGGAGGCCCACAAGGGATCTCTTTGTACGCAAATTGTGAGGGAGCTTTGTAGCTTTTTAATCTTTGCAGCTATCTTATTTAGAAATAAAACGAAAGGCAGGTTTGCTGACACAGTTCCCAGCTTGATGCTTCCCTTTGGCTTCATGATTGTGGGGTCCTGAGATTTATTTTCCTTTCATGGTACCCATAGACACAACTCCAGTGCCAGGGACACTTCTAGGCCTTGTTCTCTAAAGAATGAATGGCCAGGAGGTTTTGGTGGCAGCGGGAAAGTGTCTTTTTTCTTGGTCGCGCTGCGTGAAGTCCTGAGGCCCAAGGAGTACCCTGGGCTGGTTTTGGGGTTTAGCAAAGATGTGCATCAGGATTTAAACATAGAACAGAGGTTTTCAGGAACTTGCCTGTCAAGACAGCTCTTTTTGTAAACCTAAGAACCTGAGAGCAGGGAGATTCCAGCAACTAGGAGTTACGTAATTTCTTTGGCACTTAGAGTCGAATCAAAACAGAGAAGCAAAAGAAAACACTGAGAGCAGCACCACCACCTCGAACAGGTGCCCTGTGCTGGGCCCTGTCCTGAGAGTGCGTCGGAGACACATTGAGACATCTACAAGATAATGCCCATTTTGCTTGATCTTCTTCATGTCTGGGGGAAACCAAGGCACAGGCAGGTTAATGAATGACCTGCCCGAGGGTCTCAGACAGTCATGAGCAGAATCCCATTCAAGCCCCAGGAGTCTGGCTCCGGAATCCAGGCCTTCGATGGGCTTCTGTACAGCACAGCCTCCCATCAGCTCGACTCTGACCTCCCTGTGGATGCTGGGTGGGGGCAGAGGGGACGGCGGCCCTGGTCCTGCCTGTAGGCTGAATCGTAAGTCAGTGCTGGCAGCTCCAGACTGAGGGAGCACCAGCCATGCCGCCTTCACCCGCTGATTTTTTTCCCTGGGTGTTCAGCAGTAGCAACGGGTAGGAATGCAGGAAGTCGCTTTACCCCAGGCCGTTGAGAGGTACAGTCATATTTAACCCCTGAAACCGCTGCCTGAGGTTCTCTGTCACCTCATTTTGCTGATTAGGCAATGGGCACAGAGACAATGAGCCACTTACCCGAGGACACACAGCTCCCAAGTGCCAGGGCCAGGCCCTGAAGGCAGGAAGTCAGCCTGGTAACAGCCTCTCAGGTGCTTTGAGGAAAGTCTAGGGGCTGGCGTGCTTGTCACCATGTGGCTGGGCTGAGAGATGGGGATCTGGGCTTCCTGGTCAGGGGAACATTGTGAGGAGCCGGCGCCAGTGCTGTGTGTTTGGCGTGTGCTGTCATGCGTGTCCGTGTGAAGAGACCACCAAACAGGCTTTGTGTGAGCAATAAAGCTTTTAGTCACCTGGGTGCAGGTGGGCCGAGTCCGAAAAAAGAGTCAGCGAAGGGAGATAAGGGTGGGGCTATTTTATAGGATTTGGGTAGGTAAAGGAAAATTACAGTCAAAGGGGGTTTGTTCTATGGCGGGCAGGAGTGGGGGTCACAAGGTGCTCAGTGGGGGAGCTTTTTGAGCCAGGATGACCCAGGAAGAGGAATTTCACAAGATAATGTCATCACTTAAGGCAAGGACCGGCCATTTTCACTTCCTTTGTGGTGGAATGTCATCAGTTAAGGCGGGGCAGGGCATTTTCACTTCTTTTGTGATTCTTCAGTTACTTCAGGCCATCTGGGCGTGTATATATACATGTGCAAGTCCCAGGGGATGCGATGGCTTGGCTTGGGCTCAGAGGCCTGACTTGTGCGTGTCGGCAGCTCTGTGGTGATTCTTCAGAGCACCCTCGTGGGAGTCCCTCTCCTCTCCACAGTGCCTTGGGTATCTCCTCCTGGAGTGAGGCATCGAACTGCAGATGACGTCAGCCCTGGTTCGTCTTGGCCTCAGAGGAGCCCGGCTATTTTTCCTGAGCAGCCCTCTTTCCTCCCTGGGAGACTTCCAGGGTGGCCAGCGTGCTTGCTTCCCGAACAGGCTGGGGTCCACCTCCCCACAGGGGTCTGGCCTCAGGCCCGCAGTGGACGATTGTGGGCTGTGGGCCTTTGCCTTTAGGGGTCATCCCTTCCTCCATAAAATAATCCTCAGAGTTGTATTTTGCATCTAGGGTGGAATAAAGATGAGTATTACCCAGGTTGGATGCATTATGTATTTACCACCCTTTTTCACTTCTTTTCCGATTTTAAAGGAAACTAAAGTGGAACCATGTCTGTGGGCCCCTGAAGGTAAAGGGCTGTGGTCCCAGGTGCTGGGCCTGCTCGGCCTGCTTGGCCTGCAGGGAACCAGCCCTGCCTGGCTCTTGTTCAGAGGCTGGGTGACCCCTGGGCCAGTGAGTGTGTTGGGGGGGATGTGTGGGTGAGTGAGGGTGCAGGCTTGGGCTCAGGTGGGCCCTGGGCAGAGAGACTCAGAGACGGCAGCCGGAGAGACCTGGGTAGGTCCTGCCGCCCGCTGGGGTGTGACCAATGCAGTCCCTCTTGGCCTCATCTTCTGCCCTGCAACGGCTCAATCGACTTACCCGCAGGTCTCTGAGCTACCAGCAATGGCGATCATGCAGGCAGGCCTGGCACATAGTAGGTATCTGCTCGCGAACAAACAAAATCACACATAGAGCCTGGCACATAGGTATTCAGCCAGCGATCAATGAAACCGCCATAGGCCCCCGCACATAGTAGGTATTCAGCTAGTAACAATGAAATCACATAGGGCCTGGCACGAGGTAGGTATTCAAGCCAGTGAACAATGAAATCACATAGGGTCAAGTAACGTAGTAGGTATTCAAAATACGATCAGTGAACTCACTAGGGCTCCGAAACGAGTGGTGGTATTCAGCCAATGGTCAATGAACTCACATAGCTCACACATAGTAGGTATTCAGCCAAAGTGAACAATGAAATCACATAGGCCTGGCACGTAGGGTAGGTATTCAGCCAATGATCAATGAAATCACAGGGCCTGGCACGAGTAGGTATTCAGCCAGTGAACAATGAAATCACATAGGGCCTGGCATGTAGTAGGTATTCAGCCAGTGAACAACGAAAATCACATAGGCCTGGCACGTAGGTATTCAACATGATCAATGAACCCAATTAGGCCTGGCACATAGCAGTATTCAGTCAGTGAACAATGAAATTACATAGGCCTGGCACATAGTAGGTATTCCAACCTGATCAATGAAATCACACAGGCTCATGGTTAATTTAGTGCAGGTATCCAGCCGATGATCAGTGAACCCACCAGGGCCCAATAATAACAATAACGGCATCAGCAGCAATCCAACACACACAAAATCACCCAGCAGGTAGGTATCTCGAAATGATCAATGAAATCACATAGGGCCTGGCACGTAGTAGGTATTCAGCCGATGATCAGTGAACTCACTAGGGCCTGGCACGTAGTAGGTATTCAGCCAATGGTCAATGAACTCACATAGGGCCTGGCACATAGTAGGTATTCAGCCAGTGAACAATGAAATCACATAGGGCCTGGCACGTAGTAGGTATTCAGCCAATGATCAATGAAATCACATAGGGCCTGGCACATAGTAGGTATTCAGCAGATGATCAATGAAATCACATAGGGCCTGGCACATAGTAGGTATTCAGCAGATGATCAATGAACTCACAGAGGGCCTGGCACGTAGTGGGTATTCAGCCAGTGAACAATGAAATCACATAGGGCCTGGCACATAGTGGGTATTCAGCCAGTGAACAATGAAATCACATAGGGCCTGGCACATAGTAGGTATTCAGCCAGTGAGCAATGAAATCACACAGGGCCTGGCACATAGTGGGTATTCAGCCGATGATCAATGAACTCACATAGGGCCTGGCACATAGTAGGTATTCAGCAGATGATCAATGAACTCACATAGGGCCTGGCACATAGTAGGTATTCAGCAGATGATCAATGAACTCACAGAGGGCCTGGCACATAGTGGGTATTCAGCCAGTGAACAATGAAATCACAGAGGGCCTGGCACATAGTGGGTATTCAGCCAGTGAGCAATGAAATCACATAAAGACAGCACAGGGGACAATTCGTTTCCACATTGTTCCTGATGTTACTGGAAAGCAGCCTCCATCCAGAGCCCAGGAGAGGGCTCTTGGAGCTTGCACAGGAAAGAATTTGGGTGAGTCCATAGAGGAAAGGGAAAGCCAGTATGTGAGAGAAGTAAAGCAATGAACGGATGGCCACTCCGTAGGCAGAGCAGCAGTGTGGGCTATTCGTGGTTATTTCTTGATTATGTGCTGAACAAGGCGTAGATGGTTCAGGAGTTTTTGTGGGGGGGAAGGGGTGGGCAGTTCCCAGAACTGAGGGCTCCACTCTTTTCAGACCATGTAGGGTAACTTCCTGATGTTGCCATGGCGTCTGTAAGCTGTCATGGCGCTGGGGGGAGTGTCTTTTAGCAACCAACGCATTGTAATGAGCGCATAATGTGCTGTGAGGATGACCAGAGGTCACTCTCATTGCCATCTTGGTTTTGGTGGGTCTTGGTGGCTCCTTTACTGCATCCTGTTTTATCAGCAGGGTCTTTGTGACCTGTATCTTGTGCTGACCTCCTATCTCATCCTGTGACTCAGAACACCTTCACCATCTGGGAATGCAGCCCAGTAGGTCTCAGCCTCATCTTTCCCAGCCCCTATTCAAGATGGAGTCGCTGTGGTTTGAATGCCTCTGACACTAAGTCAAACGACCCAGTGAGCCTGGCCTGTCCCTGGGTTCTGCCTGTGATTCTGGAGTGATTATGCATCGGGCCCCTTGCTCTCAGAACCACCTCGTTTGGATGCCAGCCGCCAGCACAGTGCCTGCTTATCACCCCTCTTCACAGAGGCCGGGAAGCCAGAGGAGGGCACTGAGCCAGGAGCCGGGAGAGCTGCGGGGGCGTCTTTGGATGCTTCCCCCTTGTCTTTAGAAATAGCCACATCCACATTTGCAAGCCTCTGCTGTTTGTTCCAATTATAGTTGATTTGCCTGATGACTGTGCCATCTGTTCCTGCCTGGTCTGGACTCAGTTGCTTCTGAGCAGTGCCCTGCAGGCTCTAGCGCCTGCAGGTGGCCTCGGGATGGGGAGGAGCCAGCACCATGTGGCTGGGTGTGTCCCTGTATCCCTGCAGCCAGGGTGACACCCAGACCCAGTCCCAAACCCAGATAGGACAGCACTCTGTATCCGGAAATAAATATTGAGGTGTAAATGTGCCTGCCTGGGGTAGGACCACGGGTTGCTCTTTTCTCTCAGCATGCTTTGGAAGTGGCTCCTGCTGGCAATTCCTCCCCACAGGCAATAATTGGAAGCTCTTAGCCCCAGCAGGGACCCCCCTGGCAGTCATGAGAGCCTTCGGCTGCTGCCAAGAAGCCAGGGAGTTGTGCTCAGGCGAGGAGCTGAAAGGAAAGGTTGCAAACAAGCTGGGTGTGGACGGGCACGACTCTTAGGTTCTCCTTGGTAGGAATTCGAGGTGGGGGAGGCTGTGCCCCTGTTCCACACCTTCAGTGTAGGTTACAAGGAAAGCGAGTCTCACAGCAGATTCTCCCATCAGACAAGCATTTACTGAGCACGTGCTTATGGACAAGCAGGCACGAGAGGGTACATTCCATGCTTGGCCTGTGAGCTCCACGTGGTGCCAGCGCTCTGCACTGCTAGGAGGGTGCTTGTACATTGGCCCCACGGCGCTCATTCGGGGAAAGCATGTCAGCTGGACAGGGGCGGGGGCAACCAGACTCCTCAAATCAGTGTCTGCACACAGGACCAGCTAGAGACCCAGCTCTGAGCACCGTCCCCGAGACGGCAGGAGCAGGGCCTCACTAGTCTACGCCCTGCTCGTTCAAAGGTGGGGCAGTGCTAAGATGTGTGAGCTGGGTGACATAGCTTCACTTTAACCAACGAATGCCCGTTCCTCCCATCCCTTATGCTTAGGAAAAAGCCAATAACTCTACTGTTTATTTTTCCTGATATTGGTCATGCCGAGTAGCGTGCCTGGGGTCTCAGTGGAGACGCAGTCAGGCAGGCATCCTTGGAGCAGCAGTCTCCAGGCTTGTGGCAGCGCAGCCTTCCTGATGTCTGCACTGGCCAACCCTGGGGGGGATTCTCAATTATGGCAACGCATTGCGCAGCTTGTCTGTAAGTACGTGCTCAATGCCCAGGTGGATGTAGGCACCCAGAGGGTTGCAAATTCTAGGTTCCAGAGTCCCCCAGGCCCGGGAGCAACTAAGGGATCGTCCTGTGGGTCAGAGGCTTATGTGGGTACAACTGGGGGCATCTACAGGGCCAGGAGGACATTTGATCCCAACCTGGCCCCCCACACACCCAACCTGCTGATGCGGGAGTGCCATCATGCTGTTGTGCAGAGCAGCACCATGGCCAGCAGCCACAGCCGTCTCTAGACATGCCCGTCAGCCCAGGCTGCTGCTGAGCCTTTAAATGCTCACCAGTGTTTAAAATGTGAGCTTTTCCGGTAAACTGAAAATTCCCTGGGCGTGTCAGGCCGTTCTGGCTCTAAAGGAATGCCTGAGGCTGGGCCATTTGTGAAGGTAGTTTATGAAGGAGTCACTGGCTGATGGTCCTGCAGGCTGTACAGACGGCGTGCTGGCTTCTGAGGAGGCCTTGGGAAGCTTACAATCATGGCAGAAGGCGAACGGGGAGCAGGCGTGTCGTGTGCTGAGAGCAGGAGGGTATGGGAGGTGCCAGGCTCTTTTCAACACCCAGACCTTGTGTGAACTTAGCCTGCTCATTATGGCAAGGACAGCGCCAAGCTGTTCATGAGGGATCCACCCCCAGAACCCAGACACCTCCTGCCGGGCCCCGCATCCAACACTGGAGGTCACATTTCAACAGGAGATGTGGAGGGAATGGCGCCCTGCTGATCCTGGGAAACCGGAAGCTTTAGCTTTGCCTTTGGTGGGCTGCACCCGGCCGAGGCACTGGCCCCTTTGAAATGTGACCCCCCAGTGTCATAGGTGGAGCCTGGCGGGAGGTGTCTGGGTCCTGGGGATGGGTCCCTTGTGAATGGGGAACCACTGGCCCTATCTGCTGACCCCTTGGTTCGGGAGGAGGCGGCAGCTGGGAGCCTGGGGGCATTTCTTAGGCTTCAAGAACGGAGTGACTTTGTGTCACAGGAGGGCATGGAATCTCCTGTGCAGTGAACCCAGGTGGGCGAGGGGACTGTGGGAGGGGGCTCAGGCAAGCTGGGTCTCCCCCGTCACTGCTGCCCGTGGGCCTCCTGCTCCCAACACCCCTCAGAACGCGGTGGATGTCCCTGGTGCCAGGCCCTGGGGAACCTGTAGGGGAAGCAAGGACAGTGGCTGGCTGCTACTCTGCTGAGAATACCAGTATCCCTGCGTTGCTGCTGCTAATACTGCATCTGCTGCTGCTACTAATACTAACGCCAAACTGTTACTGTGAAGGATAACACCAGTACACTTGCAGGTCGTAATAATGATACTGCTGCGACTAGTACGAATAATACCAATGCTGCTGCTGCTGCTGCTGCTAATACTGTGCTGCTATGAATGCTAATACCAACATCACTGCTACTACACCACTGCTCACACCCATGCGATTCCTACAAAAAACACTACTGTTGCCACCACTGCTGCTAATGCTCTTTCATACCAAAGCAAGGCTGCTACTACTGCAGGAAATAAAAATACCAGTACCACTGATACTGGTACGGCTAATCAATACCAACACTGCCACCGTGATTGCAGCTGCTCCTGCGAGCGCCGCCGCCGCTGCCAATGGCAGTTCCATGTGCCCAGCATTCCATCTGCTGCCCTTTTTGGAGCACTAAGCCCGTGTTGACGCACTCTGCCCTCACGCTCATCCTAGAAACAGGCTTTGTCATCATGGCTGTTTCACAGAGGACGGGACTAACCTCTGCCGGGCGCTGCCCTGGCTGCTCACAGGCACTCTGGCCCCGGGGCTTCCTGCCTGGCCTTTCATCCACTGCCCCGAGCTGGGGGATGCTCAGGCTTGAGCCCTTTCCCACCCCTCCTCCTTCAGCTCATTGTCCAGTCACCCCAAGCCTCGGCTGCAGAGGGAAGGCATGTCCGGCCCTGCAGGGGTCTCTGAGGCTGTGGCTCTGGGGTTCAGGCACTCGTGCGGACCTGGGTGGTGTGGCCTCTCCTCACCCATGGTCACGCACTGTGCCATCGCAGGCCTGGGTGTTCATCAGGGCCAGGTTCCCTCTCCCACGGGGAAACCTCAGCTGTAGGTATCCTGTGAGTCTGCGCTCCAGGCCCCGTTCTGTGCACAGAAGACGCAGGCCCCTCGGTAGGCTGGTGGCGGCCCTCCTTGAACCCCACCGGCCGCTGTGCAGAGGTCTTGGGGTTCCTTGATGAGCCACCCGGTGGCTGCTCCTCCACCTGTTTTCTGTCTCCCTTGGACAGAGGTGACCTGGTTCATCTCTAACTTGAGGGTACTCCGCACTTCCTGTGCACGGATCCATTTACCCACAGCTTATTGTGATCCATCGAGTATCTGTTAAATGCCCATGCTGTGCCAAGTCCTGAACTAGGGGTTGAGGATGGACTGATGGGCCAGGCCGAGGGGCTGACCTTAGGAAGTGCCACTGTGGCCCACACAGGACACAGGCATGGGAGTGGCCCTGCCAGGCCCTGGGGACCAAACCACAGAGAGCCTGCAGCTGCTGCTTGGCTCACCCTCATCCTTGGCCCCCCAGCCCCCGTCATTTCTGGGAGTCCTATGGAACCATGTGAGAGCAGACAGCCTGCCCTCTTCCCTCTGTATTGCACCCAACCCGCCCTCCTGCAACCAAAGCAGGCAGCCCGCAGCCCGCCGGCCACCGCGTAGGTGTGTATCAGGTGCAGAACTCGCTTTAGGCCCCTGCGACCTCAGCCGCCCTTAGCCCTCTCGATGGGGTGTAACGTCCCCAAAGGTTGGCCGTTCACGTGGTACCTTTCATTATTTTCACCGTCTCTGCATGCTGCCTATATTCTTAGTTTCTGTTGTTTAAAATCCCTTCACTTCTGAAAACTTTCTTTTGAAGTAATTTTAGGTTCGCGGGAATTTACAAAGACAGCAGGGAGCGTTCCCGTGGCCCCTCTTCCGGCCTCCCGGTGGTGGCGTCTCTGCAGCCAGAGTGTGCTCTCAAAGCCGGGAAGCTGGCGTGGGAGCAGCACTGTGGTGTGCTGGGGAATTTATTTGCTTTCTCCAGTGTTTATATCCTCTTTTTGTCCCCCCAGTATACAGCTGTATGGCATTTGGTTGTATATACAGATTCTTGTTACCACCACCACCGTCAGGTGTACAGACGCTGCTGTCACCCAGAGAAACTCCCTCATGACACCCTCCCTAGTCACACCCTTCCCTAACCCGAAACCCTGACAACTGCTGATCTGTTCTTTATTGCTATAATTTTATCATTTCAAGATTGTAATAGGAAAAATCTATTCACTTTTTTTTTTTTTTGAGACAGAGTCTCACTCTTGTTGCCCGAACTGGAGTGCAGTGGCTCGATCTCGGCTCACTACAACCTTTGCCTCCTGGGTTCAAGCAATTTTCCTGCCTCAGCCTCCCAAGTAGCTGGGACTACAGGCATGTGTCACCCTGCCCGGCTAATTTTGTATTTTTAGTAGAGACTGAGTTTCACCATGTTGGCCAGGCTGGTCTCAAACTCTTGAGCTCAGGTGATTCGCCTGCCTCGGCCTCCCGAAGTCTGGGATTACAGGCATAAGCCACCATGCCCGGCCTATTTTAGTTAGGTCATTTTCATAGATACGATGTCAGGGAATGGATGTGCCAGTTACACGTTCTCTGTCGCACGTTAGAATGAATGCATGACTATTAAACGTCTCCTGTTCCTCCACGCCCCAGGAAGGCTCCGCAAGTGCCCCGTGGGTGCCTGGGGGCTTGTTGGCTCACACAGTTGAGCTCAGGGCCCTCTGGGGTCAGGCCTTGCCTGCAGCAGGCAGTGACAGCTGTTCCCTGGCCAAGACCCTGGCTGCCCTGCAGGGCCTGTCACTCTGTCTTAAGGGCTAATCCAGCAGAACCAGAGTGCCTGCAAGCCCCCGGAAGCTGAGTCATCATCCCACCTGCAGACCCCGCATTTGGGGTAGGAGCTGTCCCCGGGCTTGGATTCCCTTTGATGCTTTCCATGTCATGCCCGGGAGCCCCTGGGTTTTTAGCTCTACGCCTTCCTCGGTAGACACAGCCGGCTTGGCCAAGCCCATTCAGCTTCTTAAAGAAGAATAGTGCTGATTTCTTTTAATGAATCAAAGAAATTAATTATAGGCTTTGGATTTGTTAGGTTTATTTTAGAAATCCATGATCTCAGCCATAAATAGTGCTTCATTCTGGACTAAGGAGCTGAGAAGCCTACTGCTTGTGGAGGGACAGTGGGGGAGAGGATGGATGAAGAGGAGGGGCGGAGGAGGGGGAGGTGGGGACTGTCGCTGAGCCCTTTGCTCAGGTCCGGGACACAGCAGGAAACAGGACGACAGAGGCCTGCCCTCATGCGGCTGACATTTCACTGGGGAAACACCAGTGTCTGTCGTCAGGCCCCATTAATAATCCCATAACGGATTTTCCCAGCCGTCCTAAAGTAAGGAGTGGCAAGAAAGCGGCCTTGTATGCAGACCCGACAAGCCGTCCCCACAAGGAGCATCGTACCCAGAGCTCAGGGTTCGCCATTTTCACTGATTCAGCAAACGCTCTCTGAGCACGATGCTGAGTCCATGCAGAGTGCCGAAGGTGTATCCACGAGCCAGAAGGCAGAGACTCAGGGCTGAGAGTGTCGTCGTGGACACCGACAAGAAACAAACAGCCCAGGAGCTACCGTAGTGCCGGGGGGCGGTCAGCGCGGTGGAGAAAGGAAGGGTGGGTCCTCTGTAGACCCCTCTGTCCTGCACCTTCTGTGATGGGGGCCAGAAACCCATCTCAGGAGACCGTGTCTCACACACAACTCGAGTCCCAGGGGAGCAGGGAGCGGGGCTTTGCCCATGTACCCCTGACCTGGGAGGAAGCCCACAAGGGTCAGAGATGTCCCGAGATTGGACACAGCCCAGGTCTGTCCTGCCCCGAGGAAGGAGCTTTGCTGGGCTACCCCTTTCCTGTATGTGTCCCCAGGGGAGACGCTTGCCTTCCCCAGGGCTCCCGAGGTGTCTTCGTGTTGTCTGCAAATGCAGCAATGTTGCTAACTGACTGTAGCAGATAGATTCCTTATTGCTCAAAGTGGCGTTCTTAAGTGTTCTGCAGTCCAAAGGGGCAGGCACCCTGGATGAGAATTGCATCCTTGCATCCGTGGGACAGCACCTGAGCTACTCCCCTGAGTCTGGGCCGCATCACAGCCTCATACTCCAAGTTCCAAACAGCTCTAGCAAAGCCTGCCAACTGCAAAGTGCCCGGGCTGCACGCACAGCCCAGAACAATCTACGGTTGGCTGGGAGCTGAGTGTTTGCAGAATTTCTTGGCACCTGTGGTTTCTCACATTGGCCAGTAGCCAGGTGGCACGAGAAGCTGGGTTTATCAGGCACTGCTCTCCCGTGGAGGTGGGAGGCAGCCCCTGCTGCACACGGCACACACAGACACGTGCACACACTCTTACCACGCATGCATTTTCACAGACACAACACGTGTGTGTGTACACACACGTGCACACACATGCATATGTGCACACATACAACACATGTGAACAGGCTCAGACACATTTCCACCACCAAATGCGCCACCGCTGACCCCCTGTCCTGCCTCTGCCGTGCAGTCCAAGGTTCGAGAGCTGGAGGAGAAATGCCGGACTCAAAGTGAGCAGTTCAACCTGCTGTCCCGGGACCTGGAGAAGTTCCGGCAGCACGCTGGGAAGATTGACCTGCTGGGTGGCAGCACGGTGGCCCCCCTGGATGTCTCCACGGCCCCCGGCAAGCCTTTCCCACAGTTTGTGAATGGCCTAGCCACCTCCCTCGGCAAAGGTAAGCACCTGGACCATCCGCCTTGCTGTGGTGGGGACAGACTGGCCGTTGGCCGGGCCTGCGAGGGTGCGTGCAGGTGAAGTTGGTTTGGTGACACCTGGCAGAGGGTTCAGGGACCCACCACCACAGTAGGAAGGATGAGAACAGGGCTGCTCGCAGCCACGGGGCACACGGTGCACCCAGCACCTCACGGGCATCCACAAATGTGTGACCCACACATTTTCTCACCTGTAAATCCCATCTTACAGGCGAGAAAAACCAAGGCACTAGCGTGGGTCACACAGCTGCTGATGAAGGCTCAGTCTGGGATGTGAACCCAGGAGTCTGGCTGCAGAGACTACACGGGTGATAACTCCACGCGGGCTTCTTGGCGGGATACTCCAACGCTCTGCGAAGCTCGTTTCTCTGCATTAGTTGTTTCCCTTCCTTCTCATCTCAGTAACCTGTTGGTGATGTTGGGACGTGCTTGGCACCTCTATTCCAGCAAAGGCAGTGGTGAACATGAGCCCTCACCCAGCACAGTCCTGCTTAGAGGCCGGGTGGGGAGAAGCCCCCTGTGTACGTGCTGGGGGGGTTAGTCTTGGTCGCAGGCAGAACAATCACAGGTGTCCTTTAATCAGAGCTCGGTGGAGGTGCCATGCCCCGGCTGAAGGTTAAGTGGGATGCAGACGTTAGACAGGTTTCATGGCCAGGTCTGCCCATCTGTTTAAGAAGTTGGTTTAAAAAAAATTAGGAGAGATGAGCATCTGAACCTCACTTTGGAATTCCGTAAAAAAGATAATTTGCACATTTCCCCTAGTTTTTATCAGAATATATAAGTACCTTGGGTGCTTTTTATCATTAAAATAAGGAGATGCCACTTGGGTCTTGTTAAAAATCGTTCTCCTGCCTCTCCCCTCATCCCGCACCTTCCCACACCCTTCGCTTTTGGTCCATGCATCAGAGAGCATACGGGCTGGGGTAAGCGGCCATGGCTGTGGAAGGCCAGTGGGCAGGGACCAGGATCTGAGTGCTCTGCCACTCATCTCCAGGCACTCACGACACACGGGCTGCATGCCCTGCCCAGGTTGTGACATTGAAAGACAGACAGGGCCCCTGGCGGAGCTCCTGCTGGCGGGCAGATGATACATAGGGAGCCCCTGAAACAGACGCTGCATACAGACCAGGTGACAAGGTGGATGGTGATTTGGGCTCTTCTAGATGGTCCTGGAAGGCGGCTGCCAAGAAACCACATTTGAGCTGTGAAACCTGAAGGGTGGAGGAAAACAAGACAGTTTCAGTTCTTCCCAGGGGAAAACAGAATGCACGTGTCTCCACGCTCTCTCTCTCCCTCCCTCCCGCAAAGGGACACAGAGCGCCGCTCCATGCCACAAGAAACGCACGGCTTCTGCTCTGGGAAACCCACTGAGACTCGGGCCCAGAGCTTTTCCTGGGGGCTGCTTGTGCGGGCACCATGGCCACTGAAGCTCTAGACTCCCAGAAGGAAAGCAGGTGTTCACTGTGAGCTGTGTGGTGTGCACAAGCCAGGCCTGCCTTTATCACTCAGGGGATGTTTCCTTCCAGTGTAGAGGGCATTTCAGAAGCTGAGTTCCAGACACCGGCCAGGGACCCACCTTGCAAGCTGGCCCTTCTGAAAACAGCAGTCGCAGGCCTGCCCGGTGAGCCCGAGGCTCACAGCACGTGAATGTGGGACCCACTGCAAAGCTCCTGGGTCAGGGAGGTGGGAACGGGGATTGGCCAGCATGGAAAAAGGAATCTGATTAACCACGGCAGAAAATGCACACTGAGTAAAACCAAAAAACCAAAGCGGGACGATGCCTGTACTAAACCAGGGGCCGCTTGGCAGAGAAGAAGGTGTGCACCATGGCTTGTGTTTAATAACCGTCCGGAAGATGCACCCTCCTAATGAACCCAGCTCATTTAATCACTCTTTCCTCGCCCACCGGGGTCCCCCGGCATGGCCCATGCCCGTCTCCCCTGGCATTGCCCTGGCATTCTCCTCACAGTGCATGTCACTTATGGTGGCGGACACCAGCGCCTCCAAAGAGCTGCTCCACACCACCCCGATCCCACCAGGACACTCCTCCCTGCAGACAGCACAGGTCCCTCTTCCAGGCCTCTGCTGAGGGTCTCCTCTTGTTTTATTCTTTCTTCCCTCACTCTCTGAATGGGTTTACTTATTTTTGTACATTTTCCCCCTCTGTGTTTACTTATTTTTGTACATTTTTTCCAACTTTGAGGTATAGTGGATAATTAGAAATCATATATATTTAAGGTGTACAACGTGATCCTATGTAACATAAATCAGTTGCGAAATAATCACCACAGCCAAGCTAATTAACATACCACCTCCTATCCACGTCCTTACGTGGTTACCTTTTCTTTTCATGGTGAAAACCCTTAAGATCTACCTCCTTGGCAAACTTCAAGTCTATAATCCAGCGTTTTTTTTTTTTTTTTCAATGGAGTCTCACTCTGTTGCCCGGGCTGGAGAGCAGTGGTATGATCTCAGCTCACTACAACCTCCGCCACCCAGGTTCAAGCGATTCTCCTGCCTCAGCCTCCCAAGTAGCTGGAATTACAGGCACCCGCCACCATGCCCGGCTAAGTTTTGTATTTTCAGTAGAGACGGGGTTTCACCATGTTGGCCAGGCTGGTCTTAAACCCCTGACCTCAGGTGATCCACCTGCCTTGGCCTCCCAAAGTGCTGGGATTACAGGTGTGAGCCGCTGCCCTGGCCTACAATCCAGCATTTTAGCTGCATTCATGTTTCTGTGCAGATCCCCAGAGCGTATTCATCTTGTGCCCTTCAACCAACAGCCCCAGGCCCAGCCCCTGGTAACCACTGTTCTGATCTCTGCTTCTGCGAGTTGGCCTTGTTGAGGTTTCGCATGTAAGTGGGGGCCGTCCATGCCACGTTTGTCTCTCTGTGCCTGGGTTATTCCACATAGCAGAGAGTCCTCCAGGTCCCTCATGTTGTCATGAAGGGCTGCGTGTCCTTCTTCCCTGAGGCCGGATAACATCCCATTGTGTTCGTATCTGTATTTTTTACCTGTTCATCTGCCGCAGATCTTCCTCCCACACGGACCTGAGAGACAGGGTGGTGGAAGGTGCAGGGCTGGCCACAAGACACAGAAGGGGTCCCAGGCGGATGTGCCGTCACTCACCTGTGCTTTCACCCAGGGCTCCTCCGGCCTGTGGCTGGGGCGGCCACCAAGGGACTCGCGTCCTGTATGGGGAGGCCCCTCACCCCTGTATGGTGAGGCTCTGCAGTCAGTATGGGAGGCAGGCGTTGCTCACGGACCAAACTGTCCCTGGCAACTTCCTAGGAAGGAGCGCGTTGGGGAGAGGCGTGGCCTCTCCTATCCCCGCCTGCACCCCCCTCAGCACAGCCAGCTTTCTTTCCAGTATGGGAGCTGGGTTTTTTGAGTCAACATTTTTTTGAGCCATATTTTTCTAGAACATACGTATTTTGAAGCATTCCCATCATGAGAGAGGGTGGTGTTCACATCTCGAGGGGCCGGTGGGAGCCAGCCCCACTTGAAGGCACTGCATGTTTTGTTTCTAATCTCACCCTCTCTTCTCAGGCACAGCGGCAGGTAGAAGCTTCCATGGGGATTACATTATGTTTCCCTAGAGAGTTAGGTTCGGATAAGTTAAGTGTGAATACAAGGTGACTGCTGTGTTCACATCACCTTCATCGGCTGTGCCGTCCCCTGCTGTTCACCGTGGCTGCGGTGTCAGGCAGGAAGGGCTATAAGCTCTGCTGCAGTCACAAACCCCCCCAGTCTCAGAACGCCGGAGGACAGCGTTTCCTCTCCGGAAAGTTCCCTGGCCACTGTGTGGGGAGGAAAAGTGGCTTTTGTCCACACGTGGAGCCTGCCACGCCCGTCGAGTTTCACTGGTCCAGGTGACTCTCGTGGCTGGGAGCAGAGAAGCAGCAATGCCAGCTGGAACTGGAGAAGCTGCAGCAGGCCCTGCTCTCGGCTGGGTTTCTGAGGCTTCTGGGAGCTGACTCGTTCAGTGTTCACTTCGCACCTGCTGCACGCCGAGCCATGTTACAGTGAATAAAACGAGGTCCTGCCCTCCAGGATCGGATGTTCTCACAGGAGACCGCGGGGCAGGGCTGCCCCAGTTCCAATTCCCTGCCGTGGTGGTGCTGTCCTGCTGCTCACTGCAGCCTGGAGCTGTGGGGCCTGCCAGGGGCGGCTCCTAGGGCAGCCGTTAGTGGAACATTCCTGATGGCTTTTTAAATCATTTTATCCTTCCCGATTTGGACTCAGCAATTCATATTCATCAGTGAGGTGACTGTTAGGATGAGACAGCGACAGAGGGACCAGGGACCCCAGGGAGGAGGCGTCATCATTCCTAGTAGCGGAGAGCTTGGGAAGGAAGCAGCCGCATCGTGTTTCACACCTGGATCCTGGTTAAAGGGCAGCGTTCGTCACGGTGCTCAATGCTCCTTTCCAGGCCACCAGGACAGGGCTCAGCAGCCCCTGAGACCCCAGGAGGATAGGATGGGATGAGAACTATTTCAGTCCTTGCAAATCTCTCATCAAGAGTATATTTTAGCCACAAACTCACCTCTTTGGCCAGTTAGGACTCAGTGGTTCACAAGTGACAGCAAAGCCAGCCTATGCTGATGTGAGCGAAAAGGAGTGTGTCTGTCACCTGGAGCAGGTGAAGAGCCAGGATGCGGCTTCAGGTACATCTTGAACCAGGGGCTCCAAGCCCATCGCCAGGATCCACTTTCCCTCGTTCTCGCTGTGAGCAGGTGCCGTCCTCATGGAATGCTCCTCTTGCAGGTGCAGGAGGTTGGCGGCTTCCCAGAGCTTCACAGCCGCTCAATTTTAAGCCATGGAAAGGAGCAGCCTCTTTGCCATCAACTCTCCTTTAGTTCCCTCTGCCTGGGCAGGTCCTCATCCTGTGCTCCCAAAGAAGCATTACCACCAGGGTGAACCTGCCAGCTGGACGGGCCCAGAGCTGAGGGTGGGGTCACACCAGCCTACGTAGATGGTGAGCGGGAGATGGGTGGACCCCAAAATGAAACGCAGTGACTGTTGTCAAAGAGGGGAAAGGTACCCCGGGTAGGCACGTGACCAATGCACTTTTACGATGTTATTTGTATATTTGTTTCAACTTGTTTTAATGTTCGTGGCCAGGTCAGGAGAGCGCTATTGGAGGCGGCTCTGCGATCGGTGAATATATCCGGCCCCTTCCACAGCCTGGTGACAGTCCGGAGCCTCTGCCCGCCAAGCCCACCTTTCTGTCGAGATCCGGTAGCCCAAGATGCAGATCTGAGTCAGACGTGAGTCCCGTCCCACAGGGGCCGCCGGGCCTGCCTGTGCCGTGTGTGTCTGGTGTGGATGTTGGCCAGTCTGTCCCGTGTTTCCTTCCCCATCCTCCTCCCTCTCTTCCTTCTGGTTGGTTCTTCCCTTTGCCCCTTTTAATTCCCTGGCCTGACTATGTGCTGGGATGTAGGGGCCCCGCTGTGAACACAGGTGAGGTCCCTGTTCTAAGGGGGAGCAGAGAGAACACTGGCGAGGCAGCGTTTAGAAAAGCAAATCCCGTCGAAGGGTGCGAGGATGACACAGGGAGGCCGTTGATGCCGAGGTGGCCGGGAGGGGCCTGTGGAGGTCGGGGACGGCCCCTCGAGTCCTGTCCTGTCGCATTGATGGGAAGGGGCTGGTGTGACTGGAGGGGGGCAGGGGCAGGGACGAGCTGAGGCCGGGGCAGAGGACAGCGCTTGGCTTTTTGTCTGAGTCCGAGGTGAAGCCACTGAAAGCTGTTAAGGCAGGGGGTGACGTGGTCTAACTCCTGCTTAAAGACTGTTCCGGCTTGTGTGGGGAGTGCGCTGGGGGGAGTGAGAGTGGAATAACTGGGGGGTCGCACACATGCTCAATTTCTCCCCCACTCCTATGAGAAAAGGCCACGCCCACTGACTCCCAGGATTGCTGTAGGAGACACTGGGTAGAGCCCCCACACTCCACAAACCCCGAGACAGGAAGAGAGGGTGGGGGCTGGGGGGACATGGCAGCTCCCACCACCTCCCCATGTCGTCCTCCTGAGGCGCTGGGCATGTGGGGTGGTGGGAGCCTCTTCCATAAACTGAGCCCCTGGAGGGCCAAGTGCCCAAAGCAGCATGCAGCTGTGTCTTCCACCGACCCCACAGGGCCTGGCGCCCCGAGTGTCTCACGCCCTGAATTCTGCTGGGGGAAGGCCCTGCCTTCGAGCCTTGCTGTTTGGGGACTGGGTTCTCCACAAACACAGAAGGGGCCTGTGTGATAAGGGGTGCACACTGAGGGACCACCTTCCTTTCCGGACTTGTATGTGGGGGTGCGGGTGGCAGTGCCTCCTGGGAGTGCCACAGTCTCAGGCCGTCTCTCCTGGGGCCCAGGAAGCTGTGAGGGGCTTTCCCGTTGCCGCGGGAAGGGAGTGGGACACCTCCAGCTTCCATAACCCGCACACCCATTGCCTTTTTCATAGATGGAGAATGAACGGAATTCCAATACCTCAAAGCAGAGATACTCGGGGAAGGTCCACCTCTGTGTTGCCCGCTATAGGTAAGCGCGGCCTCTCTGCGTCCACCAAGCCCCTGTGAGTGGGGCAGATGAGATATTGGGTCTGGGAACACTCGGGGGGCTGAGGGGTTCCCTTCTCCCAGGGCACGAGAAGAAGGTGGGATTTCAGCCTGGTCTGGAGGCTGAGCAGAGTTCGGTGGAGAGAGTTTGGGTGGCACGCGAGTCTCCCGGGGCTGCCATGACAGCAGGTCACAAACCTGGTGGCCTGAAACCACAGGTTTCTCCTCTCCCAACTCTGGAGGCAGAAGTCTGAGATGGGGGTATCGGGGGGCTCTCACCCTCCGAGTGCTCCAAGGAGGGGTCCTTCTTGCTTCTTCTGGTTGCTGGGAGCCCAGGTGGCCCTGGCTTGTAGCTGCGTGGCTCCAGTCTCTGCCTCCATCCTGCCCAGCCACCTCCCTGTGCCTGTTTCTGTGTGTTCTCCCCACTTCCTTTAAGGATGCCCGTCCCTGGATTGGAGTCTGCCCCGCTGTGGTATGACCCAAGTCCATCACATTCGCAAAGACTGTGTCCAGATAAGGTCCCGTTCACAGGTGCAGGGGTTTGGCCATGAGTGTGTCTTTCCAGGGGACATCCCGCCAGTGAGAGTGAGAGGGGACATGTCCAGAGCCCCAGTCCCCGCCAGCAAGAGTGAGAGGGGACGTGTCCAGAGCCCCAGTCCCCGCCAGCGAGAGTGAGAGGGGACGTGTCCAGAGCCCCAGTCCCCGCCAGCGAGAGTGAGAGGGGACGTGTCCAGAGCCCCAGTCTCCCGCCCCCGAGAGCGAGAGGGGACGTGTCCAGCACCCTGCTCTCCCGCATCCTCCCCCTCTGCCGGGCGCTGCAGGCTGCATCTCGCTGCGATAACAGCCACTGAGTGGGCTTCCCTTGCAGGGGCCTTCAGTGCTCGTGCTCGCTGAGAAGTAACGAGAGCCAGTTTTGTCCTGCACACCTCTCAGGTCCTCCACGGGAGCCTCTGCAGGGTGGACATGGGTGGGGACGAGAGGTCCCCCAGGACTGCACTACCTGATTGAAAGGAGAGCAAGCTGCAGTCAACTCTGCCCGCAGGCGGACACTTGGGAATTCATCAGCCAGGGGCAGCAGGCCCAAGACACAGCAGTTCGCCCCCATTTCCTCACACTTGTGAAGACCCAGCCTTTTGTCTCACAGATGCTCCAGCAGCTCTGAGTGCGGGCTTGGCCTCAGGCTGACCTGACGGTATTTCAGAGGCAGATATCCCTGCCCTTCAGCTGGCATCGGGCAGCCAGAGTCCCCTGTGATCTGTTTAGGGACCAAGCTTCAGTGTAGATCCCACCCTCACTAGATCCTTAAACTCTGCTCATGCAAAGGGGGTGACTCTTGATTTAAGCCAATTGGTACACCTCGAATACCTTTTGCTTTCTCCAGCGAGAGCTATTTCTAACAACCATTAAGAGGATCAGTGGATCATGTTCTGCTCGTTGGTAATGTGCCAATTTCACTGATGCAAACCCATTTCCGAGGTTCAGGTAGCAGAAGCACTGGGTAGCTGTCCCTGGGCTGTGGGATCCCCAGTTCGAATCCGGCCCGGGCAGACACGAATGCTGGTTGCACCCGGAGCGGGGCAGGCCCACAATCCACTCGTCTATCACGGTGCTGGAGGACAGCATCACAACGCTGAGAGGCTATTGCACGCAGACACACAGGACCACAGTTGGCGGGGCCAGGATGAAGACTCAGGCCCACCCCTGGCTCGCTCAGTACCCTCCTTGCTGTGTGTGGAGCAGGTCCAGGCACAGCCATTCACGGAACCCTCAATGCCAGCACAGGGGCAGCACCGGCTGGTGTCCTCTGAGCCTGGCACATGCTGAGGTGGCTTTCCAGCCAAACAGAGGCCTGGCACACCACAGACGCCTTCCTTTCCGATCATGAGCCTGGTCCAGCGAGGCTACCACATGCGACCTGCGATGGCCAACCTCAGAGGGCCACTGGGCTCGTGTTCCTGCCACTTCTGTGGAGAGGGCACGGCTTATTCTGGAGGAGCTGCCCTAGAGCTAATGTCCTCTGAGGACTGACCCACGGCTGGTACGGCCCCAGAAGCGGGGACGCGACGAGCCTGCACATCTGCCTCTCCCGCGGCCATCACCAGCCATGGCCCACACACATTCTCCTTATCTCACTCTTTCAGTGGCATTCCCGTTTTACTGGTGATGGATTTATGCCTTTTTTTTTTTTTCCTGCCCATCCACCCTGAAACCAAACCAAGTCAAATTGTGAGGGGCATGTAGTGGCCGGTCCCCGAGAGAGCTGTTTCTGAGTTTTCTGAAAGCCCTCAGAGCCCCTGAGAGGTGGCTTTGCCGGTAGATGTAGGTACTGAGTTCTCTGGATGCCCTCAGAGCCCCTGAGAGGTGGCATTGCCGGTAAATGTAGGTTCTGAGTTCTCTGGATGCCCTCAGAGCCCCTGAGAGGTGGCTTTGCAGGTAGATGTAGGTTCTGAGATTTCTGGATGTCCTCAGAGCCCCTGAGAGGTGGCGTTGCCGGTAGATGTAGGTTCTGAGTTCTCTGGATGTCCTCAGAGCCCCTGAGAGGTGGCGTTGCCGGTAGATGTAGGTTCTGAGATTTCTGGATGTCCTCAGAGCCCCTGAGAGGTGGCGTTGCCGGTAGATGTAAG